>NC_091127.1:110702083-111058333 GCF_040183065.1 Periplaneta americana | reverse complement strand
GTAAAGCTCGGATGGGATTAATTTGTATCATTTTGGGAGGTGCGGCTTGTGGCGGGAGTGGATTTGCTTACTTTTTCCCCTCTGGAAGTAATCTCATCCGAGCTCTGCCAGTCTTATTAAGTACACAGAAGATGTCTTTCTTAGAAATGAAGAAATCAGGATTTTTGTAGGCTCCTATGATTTTCATGTAACTGACTTGGCTTCGGAAAGGGTCTTAGTGTACCCCTCCCAAAAAGGCTAGATTTTCTTGGTCATTGCTATTGTGAGAAACCATGCACTCTGGCTATGAAATCATTCATTACTGGTTTGTCACCTCTCACCAAGTTCAATTATCGTGAGACTCCTGACACACATGACATCATTCAAAATTAGTTTCCAGAGATCGGAAACAACCCTGTAATCGTTTTCTGTGTGCAGCCATTGTCGGATCTTAAGATCTCTGATAGTAGGTATTCCTAATTCTTTTAAGGTCTCCCATTGTGTTTAACGTGCTAAAGATCCAAAGAACTTCATTTCGGCATTTTTACTTCGGTTCTCTCTTGGATTATTAATTCCTATACTAGGGGCAGAAGAAATTGGCGGGTCTGGCGAACCCCTAATTCTCTACCCCGACTCCTACACCCCTCAGAACCTGCTTGGTGCATGGTCGTGTCCCAAATAACTCAATTGATACTTTTTCACTACACGAAAACTTATAAAATAAAATAATAACGTTATTTGTAGTAATTACAAATAGGGCCTACGTTCTTTACTCAATAGTATCATTATATTTTGCAAGTTAAGTCATTTCACGAATGTAATAAAGTGTAATGTAAACCTAATATAAATCAAATATTTAGCATTACACAAATACTTTGTATTTATGTATTTTCAGAATGTTGTGTTGAAATAGTAAATACTAAATAATGTTTATGCAGTATACTTACCAACTTTATAAATCGCGATAAAATTAAACATTAAAGTACAAAACATTAATGTAGGCTATGTTTACTGATTGTGGAATATGTACAGTATATTATTATAACATGAACGAGTTTCGTAATGAAAGCACACTTACGAATGGCTTAGCTTAATAAAATAAATAACATAATATATATGACACAAAAAATCGTTTTATAAATTGGGCACTCAGCACTATTCTGATTCTATGCGGTGAGTTTCATCCAGTCTTGTTTATGCATCTGCATTATTGAAATCCATCAACAATTCAATACAAGAAGTGTTGAAATAGTGTATATTCAATGGAAAAAGTCGATAAAATAGTCGCCAGTCACAGTTATATCTACTCAAGTTAATATATTATTGACAAATTATTAAATTTTCATTTTATAATCCTAATATTTTATTCCCAAACGTAATGTATTTTACCTAATTATAACTAACACTGGAGCTCCTAAAAATTTAGCAGTCAAGAACAGTCAAGACTACAGTATAATACTCCATTTGACAGAGATATAATTAGCATATCAATTAAAAAATGTACCTTATTCCGTGATCAATTTCTAAAAAAAAATTAAATTAATTTAATAATGGTCTTCAACAATCTAAATAATGAAACAATTTTCCATTGTTAATGTCTTAAATAAACAACTTAATATAGCATAAAATAAAATGTTACAATATCTAAAAAAAAAATATTATTAATTTAAATGTAAAATTAGGCTCCATAGGATCATTGTTTTACTGCTATTCGTCTCCCTTTTGCATAAATTTTCTGGACCGATCGTAAAGAAGCGCCACTGGCCTTTGACAGTGACTATCTGGATTGATGATAGGACATTTTTAATGTCCTCACAGTTCTTTCAAGAAACAGTGAAGTTGATAAACACCACCTTTAGTAAGGCTTCTGATATCAGGGCCCGATTGAGACAGGATTGCGATTACAGTACTCGGATGATTAGTAGCTGTTTAAAAATGCTGTTTATTATGAGATATATTGTATTTACGAACAAACTGTAGCACAGTAGTATCACAGACAAGCATTTGTCAATAACTAACATTCGAACGGAGCGACAGAAAGGTATCTTTGTTCAGGTCATAAACCACTAGAGAAAGTGTGGAATGAGTTGTTTCCGTACCAAACCAAAAATACGCCTATTGATTCTGCCTGTACTATAGTTTTGAGCACTATACAGCAGTGGGGAAGAAAAAATGTTGATATCCTACCCCATTATATGTAATACGGAAACTAGTCATAGGGTCCCTATATAAATACTTACAGGCGTGGAACAAGTCATGCAACGCAGTGACCCAGTTCTCGGGCTCGGCACTTGACCTGCTGATTCCTCACTGCGGCCACGTGACTCCACAATGGAATCAATACGAGCGCAGCACCAGGCTCGTCTGCCCGCCTACCTCGCCGCTACTTGGCCTGTTTAACAGCGTTAAATCAATTGGATGCATTTCATACCAGTATATTTTGAAACTTTGGATGTTGCTGACAGACCCTTACTGTAGCGCAGCCGATGATGTATGATGGATTTCAAAGGGCAAAGAAACTCGGAGGTACTTGGAGAAGTCATTTCTTAAAGCCTCTTCTACCACATATCTATCCAAAGTACCTGGAATTAAAGCCGCTACAGAATATGTTCGTAATAATACAGTAATATAATAATAATAATAATAATAATAATAATAATAATAACAACAACAACAACAATCCACTAATGTTAGACCTGGTGATCCGTTTCGACTATCAAATTATTGTCGCGTCTTTAAACTTTCAGAAGTCTAAGTGGTCTTCTTTTTCTCGTGGCTGATGGATGGCTCATAACTTGCAGATATAAAATACAGTCATTCACCCTTCTATCATATTATATTCACTTTCGCTTGTATTTATCCTTTGTAATTTCTTTTGTGATTTTTTGTGAGAAATATCATCTTTATTGTGCTTAACCTTGATAATCTTATTTACAAATATTTTATATTTCGCGGCCACGCAGTAATACAGGTCTGCAAAGTTTTGCATATTTCTACTTTTTAAGTCTTGTTTTATAACTTGGTTGCACTTGAAACTTTAGTTTAAAATTTGTAATATTCTTATAATTGTAATTATAATGAATTGAAAAATCATTTCTATTTAATCACTGGCACCCAGATAATTTTGTTGTAGACAGCTACTTGTAATGTAGCTACATCAGGCAGTATATGAGGGGTTCACAACCAGAGTGGACCAAGTTCATCTGGAATAATTCTGAGATATTGAGTCTTAAAGTTCCTGACTCACGCTTAGCAACCTTCACCTTCCATAGAAAATGCTGCCCTCTGTGGAGTAACAAATAAGTTATAGACTTTGTTCGTTATGGCAATGAATAAATCTAAGTTTTCATCCGAGATTGTATTAATCCACAAATTGATCACTGGTGGACTTGGTCCACTCTGGTTGTGAGCCCCTCATATCTCACTTGACGATATGTGTCAGAGGAAGAACAATTGTTTGTACACATCTGAAGTCTGATTAGTGTAATATGTATCTAAAGCGCTTTCAGAATAAGAAGGCATATAAGGCGGAGCTAGTTCAGGCTGGTCTACCTCGACTAGCCAGTGCAAGTGAAGCGGTGTTGCCTAGTTAAATCGTCGCGAAGTCTCGCTGAAGCGTCGCGTATTATTTTCTTTCTTGCGCACACAATGCTTATGGCTAGGAATGAATTTTAAGTAATGCCATTCGATAGGGCTCCGAATTCTGAATCCAACAGTACAAGAATGGCAATTGTATGTCAACTGGTTCGCGTGTTATCGCTTTAAGACTAAACAGAGATATCCAACCTACAGCATAGAACATATTTTGCTCTGAATTCAGTCTCTGTAAACGAAGATAGATTCTGTTTATTTTCAAATTCAGATGTGGACTGTTTTCTTTTGTGTGATGTGTAACTTACCGTAACAATGTCTCTTGAAGGGATTGCAATTGGCTCTGGTGTTTCATCTGTTATATATGATTCAGTGCGTGTCAGTTCTTCACGAACAAAGAATCTGACTGCAGAGACGTGTGGTTTAGAAGTGCATACGTTATCTCATATTCTCGGACAGGACAAAGAGACAATTAAAATAGGTGGTATACTTGAATTTACCTCTCCTGGAAAATAACGCAAAACAAACGTGTTAATTATTTGTACAATTTTCAGAACCGTGTATTACTTCATCGTTGATATTTTAAATACATTAGTAGTATGCGTTAGCAGTGCCATTAAAATAGAACGTGGAAAGAAGAAGAAAGCTGAGAATAATCATAGGTACGATTTTCACTTTTCATTGGAATATTACATGGTATAAGACGAAATATTGCATAAACATGAGACATTTGGATGATATTGTAAACATAAACACTCCTGCCTCTTTTTCCATGAATTGTACGAAGAGCATTAACAACATTCTTCCTTAAGAGCGTTAGAAAACTTTATAAAATGAAGCACATTAACTACATTTCACTTTTAAAATAAATACAGGCATGCTAGGAACGAGGAGATTTTATAATTCCAAAACTCAGTTTCTATTTTAAAAACCTTTCGTTACATATATTACACTTCATACGATTTTTTCTAATATGCAATTTTATCTTCAATATATTAACGATATTATTGGATTACGGTTTTCATATTCGCTTCTGTACAACTACCTTCACTCGTAGGTTTATATTGCCACAGGTCAGAGTGATAGAACATAGAATCCTGGACTTCTAGGTAGGTATAAGCTTGAGGATTAAATTAAATTAGATAGGCTTGATTTAATAAAGTAAAAGAAAGTAATCTTCAGTTTCAATATGAGTACTGAATTAGGCCTACATATGAACAGCTATGCTTATATTCTTATAGCCGGATTCTTAGCCAGAATATGGAACACTGGACCTCTAGATATGTAAAAATTATATGATAAAATAAAATTAGATATACTTAGTTCATCAGAGAAAAATAAAATAATCTACAGTTCCCGTATGAGTAGGTCTACTGAATTATATATGAACACACATTATGATTACGTTGCATTATAGCCAGATTCGTAACCAGAATGTAGAACCCTGGACCCTAGGTATGTATAAGCTAGAGAATTAAATTAAATTAAATAAGCTTCATTTAAAGGAGGAAAAATAAAATACTTTCCAACTTCAATACTAAATTACGTATCTACAGATATGTTTTCGTTTTGTTATCGCTGTATTCTTAGGCTGCCCCTACAAACAAACTGCACCTTATCTTTCCTCTGGAGAAATAAACAATAATAAATTCAGCTTTGCTGTACAAGGAAGTCTGAGTAAGAATTAAAACATTCTTTCTCAGACATTATCAAAGTAAATTTCTACATATCTGTCACTTTATTTCGCAAGTCAATGACTCCAAGAGCTACTGATCTATGAAGCGAAGAAGTAATAAAAATTGAGATGAGAATTACTTCAGTAAGAGTAATTATATTTAAACATTACACACAATGAAGAAACAGGTATCTACCCGCTCGCTCAGCGGGAGTGCTGCTACTGATATGTTCTGTCCTTATCTGTTGTCTCTGTCTTCCACGTCTCGTGCACCTTGTGACAACGTCGAACTGTTGCTAGCACTCAATTGGCTTAGGCCATATGCCTTCTTATTCTGAAACCGCTATAGTTAGCGATGTATGCAATAACCGAATAAATGCAATAGATTTACTTCTGCGTTAGAAAATACGTAAATAATTTATGTTATATTACAAAGGGGGGGATGCCCTCTAAGAAGACGCCTGAGGCCTATATACCCAATGGTATTTTCTTAACTCCGAACGAACTAAAGCAGATTTCATAAGTTAATATCTTTACTAAGTCACATTTAGTATTATATGTTTTAAAGTTCGAAACATAGTAAATATGAGGTTATAATAATAATAATAATAATAATAATAATAATAATAATAATAATAATACTTACTTACTGGCTTTTAAGGAACCCGGAGGTTCATTGCCGTCCTCACATAAGCCCGCCATCGGTCCCTATCCTGAGCAAGATTAATCCAATCTCTACCATCAGATCCCACCTCCCTCAAGTCCATTTCAATATTATCTTCCCATCTACGTCTCAGCCTCCCCAAAGGTCTTTTTCCCTCCGGCCTTCCGACTAACACTCTACATATATGCATTTCTGGATTCGCCCATACGTGCTACATGCCCTGCCCATCTTAAACGTCTGGATTTAATGTTCCTAATTATGTCAGATGAAGAATACAATGCGTGCAATTCTGTGTTGTGTAACTTTCTCCATTCTCTTGTAACTTCATCCCTCTTGCCCCAAATATTTTCCTAAGCACCTTATTCTCAAACATCCTTAATCTATGTTCCTCTCCCAAAGTGAGAGTCCAAGTTTCACAACCATAAAGAACAACCGGTAATGTAACTAACTGTTTTATAAATTCTAACTTTCAGATTTTTTGACAGCAGACTGGATGATAAAAGCTTCTCACCCGAATAATAACAGGCATTTCCAATATTTATTCTGTGTTTAATTTCCTCCCCAGTATCATTATTTTATATTTGTTATTGTTGCTCCCAGGTATTTGAATTTTTCCACCTCTTCAAAGAATAAATTTCCAATTTTTATATTTCCATTTCGTACAATATTCTGGTCACGAGACGTAATCATATACTTTGTCTTTTCGGGATCTACTTCCAAACCTATCTCTTTACTTGCTTCAAGTAAAATTCGCGTATTTTCCCTAATTGTTTGTGGATTTTTTCCTAACATATTCACGTCATCCGCATAGACAAGAAGCTGATGTAACCCGTTCAATTCCAAACCCTCTCTGTTATCCTGGACTTTCCTATTTGCATACTTTAGAGCAAAGTTAAAGAGTAAGGGTGATAGTGCATCTCCTTGCTTTAGCCAACAGTGAATTGGAAACGCATCTGATAGAAACTGACCTACACGGACTCTGCTGTACGTTTCTCTGAGACGCATTTTAATTAATCGAACTAGTTTCTTGGGGATACCAAAATCAATAAGAATATCATATGAAACTTCTCTCTTAACCGAGTCATAGGCTATGCCTTTTTTAAATTATGAATGACTGATGAACTGTACCCTTATACTCCCATTTTTTCTCCATTATCTGTCGAATAATAAATATCTGATTAATAGTTGATCTATTACGCCTAAAACAATACTGATGATCCCCAATAATTTCATCCACATATGGAGTTAATCTTCTCAAAAGAATATTGGACAAAATTTTGTACGACGTCAACAAAAGTGATATTCCTCGAAAGTTACTGCAGTTAGCCTTGTCCCCCTTCTTAAAGATAGGTACATTTATGGACTCCTTCCATTGCTCTGGTACAGTTTCCTTTTCCCAAACAGCAAGTACAAGCTTGTAAATTTCGTTAGATAATGCGCTTCCAGCCTCTTGTATTAATTCTGCAGGAATTTGATCGATACCTGTAGTCTTATAATTTTTCAGATTTTTTATCGCAATTTCCACTTCAGAAAGTGTGGGTTCGGGTATAAATGGCTCAGCAGTTTGTATTTCAATTTCGTCCCGATCATTTATATTTGGCCTATGCATATTTAGTAGTTGCCCAAAATAGTTTTTTCCATCTGTTCAAGATTGAATTAGAGTCTGCAAGCAAGTCACTATTCTCATCCTTGATCACGTTTACCCTTGCCTGATATCCATTCTTAAATTCCTTTGCCCTTATATAAATCTCTAATGTTTTTATTTTTACTATTTATTTCTACCTCATTCAGTTTTTCCTTCCAGTAATCTCTCTTTTTATTCCTAAGCGTACGATTTGCTTCCCGTCTTTTATTGAAATAATTATCTCTATTCACCTCAACTGGATCCTGTAAGAATTTCAATTTTGCCTGTTTCCTTCTTTCTACTACTATGCAACAATCTTCATCAAACCACGGTTTATTATTATTATTATTATTATTATTATATTATTATTATTATTATTATTATTATTAACTTTTTATTTAACACTAACTACGCATAACTTTCCAGCCCTTTATTTTTACGGATACACTTCTGTAATCCATTTTTTATATGATGAGTACACACGAATTTCTACAGAAGACTATTAAACACGGCACGAGGGCGCTCAAATCGTACGCTTTTCTGCTGTGTCGACTAGTACACAGTAATTCTGAAACGTTGGAATTATTTCATTTGAAAATAAAAACAAGAAAGAAAAACAGTTTAAAAACTCAGTGTTACACAAACCACCTACCATGAAAACCTCAATCATCATTGTAGCTGTTGATCACATATGAATTGACATATTAGACATGTATTTGGATTAGACCCTACATTAATCAATTGTATCTACTGTATCTCTTCAACATCGGGCACCTAACACTGTTAACCGAGTTCCGTTCCTTTCCACAGTTTTAACTCTTGTGGATCTTTAGAACCTTGAAATCGATAAATGGAGCGATTTTTCTATTTTATGGATTCGAGTGTGAGCACTACAGTTTTACATGAATTGTATAAACATTTGTACAAAGAAGTAGGAAATATGAGCAGATATGGCCGGTAATTTTGCCTGGAACTTTCATAGATATGGACAAGATTTATATTTTATAGGCCTATTTTTGTACACAACTTTGCCCCTTACATTCGCCAACCCAGGAAATATTAACTTTCCGTATGACAGCCTCAACTATCTCATCGTTCCAAGAGTGTTGTGATATAGTTCTTTTACGTCGCCTCGATACCCTTATTATTACCTTTCTTCACTCATGCGAAGAACATAACCCCAATTTAGAGCCCTATTGTCATTCGACCATTTCCATAACTACATAGGCCTACTATTCTCCTTACATCCCAGTTCTGGAATTCATCGTTCGTACTCTTGCGTTTCAGAGAAGTAGGTAGTTCATTTCTAAGCCAATTGTCATTATATACAGTAGAACCTCTATTATCCGTGGTATTGAAGGGGATGGACTGAACGGTTGACCGAAAAAATCGGATAATCCGTACCATGAAAGATTTTGTAATTTTATCCATGGTCTTGTATTTAACTCGCTACGTAGTGGATCAGAAGTTCACTAATTTAAGTCTGATTGTCAACTATGGGTTTTTAAGGGGCAAGGAAGCCCTTTTAATGACTGTCTCTGGAAAGATAAGAATAAAAGAGGTCTTATGTTGTAGATTTACATACTTTTTTAAACTTTATCCTTGTTTTTTTTTTATTAAATCGCGTAGTTGTAACTCCAATCTCGTATTCTGATGCTAGATGAGCCACAGTTACTCTTTCTAAAAACCATTAAATTATTTACATTTATTTTTCGATTCTTAGCACAACACGTTTTCTGTTAACACATGTGGAAGACATTTTATATACAAGTTATATTATATAAGGGCAATTCGAACAGTAGACAACGCTGTGTAACGATAAAGGCTTGTAATAACATTCTGTAACAAAAATATATATAGAACCTACTAATATGATGTACAAAACAGAACTGGATATAAGTTATTTATTTCTGAAGAAAAAAAAAGAGCGAGAAATAGACAGTCGGATAATCCGCCAATCGGTTAATAGGGTGACGGATAATCGGGGTTCTATTGTACCTTATTTCGCTTCAGAACCAAAGCTGAGAATGTGCTCCTCATGCGATCACATTGCAGTCATTTAAAGGAAATGTTTAGACGTCGCTGAGTCGTCCTGGATGGTCTAGCCTAGCAGTTACCATGCTGGACATTGGATTTGAGGATGGTGGGTGGATTCTGATGGGCGTTAATATCCTTAGCACTACCTCTTCCGGGAGGGAAGTAAAGCTGGGAGACTCGTATTGGTAGATTTACGGAACATGAAAAACCCTGTCCCTGATGGAGGTCTCCAGTTTCTCACCCACGTTGAAATTCACACGAAATATCGTTTGAAATTGAAGGTGTCGTTGAATAAAATATACTACTATTGCTGATACTACTGTCGCATCGTTGAGATGTACAAGAGACGGGAAGTAAAACCATGCTTTATTGACCTTGGCACTAGGAATATCACGCTATGGACGCCGCCTCCTTAACCCAGACCCGGTATTCAATTGCTTTTTGTATAGAATGATCCCGGACTGTTTCTGGAATATCTGATGAGCAGGCTTCGAGACTTCGGACCCAATAGAGCAGTTCAGTGCGAAATCCGCATAACGGCGTACTGAGTATAGTGGTAAAGCGTACAGTAGGTTGGGGTACTGTAGAATGGATGCCAACAAATACGCAAGGGAAAACGCTCTGGATTTTAAGGTTCTGACGAATAATTTGGTTTTCATACAAACCTATTTTCAAACTGTGTCTGAAACTATTACACGGTTAGAAAAGTCAGAGCAATAGATGCCGGAAGCCCTCAAATTAATTTATAAAATGATGCAGAGAATTAATGAGACATCAAGTACACCGGTTACTGAACATGTAAAACAGAAGTGAAAATCAATTTTATGTAAAAATAACGGATATGGAACATTGTGTAACATAAACCGTAAATTAGTGGGCATAGAGTCACCCGAGAATAAAGGACTGTCTCTTAGAGACTGCAATGATGTTAGGATTTTTCGTTTTGCTACGTTATGCGACGTAGAGCGCAACTTTCCACAGTACAAACTTTAGCAGAAAACCGAAAAAGATTTACGTTTGAGACACTGAGAATGTATCTTGTAGTAGGTACATTGCAATTCGGTACTGTAACTGCACTTTCTAAAGACGACCAATAGGATACATGAAAAAATTAAAATTGCTACATGCTTATTTCCATCATCAACACTGTGTATAATTAAACACAGATGCTTATAAAAGACAGGAGAATAAATGCTTTTCACATTCTTTTGACATTATCATTGTGTAATGTATATTTACTTTCAGAATGTACAGTATCCCTGAAAAGGAATGAGACGATTGAATATTCCTAAGTCTCAGATGTAAAACACTGCGCATGGTCAGAGACCAGAGCACTGATACACAAGATAACGAATATTGAGTTACTTGGATTCAAGCTATTTGGTTTGTTACTAGCATCGTTCCGGAATTCACTTCAAAAACTGCAAAAAATATGATAATATTACGTAAATAAGAGATAAATATATACGTAAATCGTGTAGTTAAATCGACAATGGACCTTCATGACTAGATCGACACTCCGCACAGAAAGTAAAGCTTTCGTGTCGTTGCAATAGCTCAGACGCTAAGATCTCTGCGTGTTGTGTAGAAGAGAGCGAGTTCGATTCTTAGTCTATATCAACGATTTTTTTTTCTAAATAACGTTGAAATAGAGTTTTACAAAGTCCTCAGATTAAGTGTTAATGATCACAGAAATTACAAAATTACAAGTTATAATATTATAAACGTTAATCTAATGAATGTATTTATATACACACACACATACAACGTAAATGCATATGTGTATATATATATATATATATATATATATATATATTAAAAACTAACAATTAAAATAAAATTAAAAATATATTCCTAAGCCACACAGACAAACGATTACAAAGGTTTAGAGTCCTTAGGCCATGTCATTTGTTGAGTAATTATTACAATATTTTATTAGTAGCTTTCCCATATGTGTAATAAATGCACTCGCACAAAACAATTTTTGTTAAAAGTGTGGCTTTGGATTATTTCATTCTCACCCTTTCATTTGATTTTAACTATTTTATCTACGGGTTTAATTTAATGTGCATTCAATTTAATTCATGTTATGATTGAATGTATAAGCACTGTTGCAGTTATTGATTAATTACATATATTAATACTAACTATTAAATGCATGTGTTAAGTAACTAATTGCAGTATCTTTTGCAAAATCTTGAATGTTCAAGTTGTCAATAATATTTCGTACTATATACTGTAAGACGTTAAAAGAATTTGCAATAGATTTGGGATCCTCTACTTTATAATCACTAATTTTAATGAAAAAATATTCTCTTATGATATCTACAAGTTTAACTTTAATAATATTCCGAATCGCTTTAATTGCATTATCTGGATTTTGTGCTTTTCTAATCAAATGTGTTCTATTTCCCTCTTTCATAAATTTTGATAAATTACATTGTACTTCTTGTAGTATTTAAGAATATGAGGATAGTTACATTGCAGCTCATTACATATAGATTCTTCTTTTTAATACATGAGATTTTTAAGTCCCTGCATTATCTACATGATTTTACTTTTGAATTTTTTCACAACATTGAGTGGAGAACATCCACTGAAGTGATTCTGAAATGAAGTGAAAAATACAATACATTTACTCTTAATATCAGTAGTACCAGTAACATATACGTTTTTCCAAGATTCATTTTGTAGACATAAACGTAAATAATCACTAGATACAGCATTTACGACCCTTTTTTAGTTTTTAAATTAATATTTTGAAATTGTTCAGTAACATTGGAAACAGGATTTGTTTATCATGTTCATACAAGCCATTGATTATAGGTGCTGCCGAATAGGAATTCAGTCTAATTCAGTGTACAAAACTTTTATCAATGGCTGTGCTACTTCAGCTTGTATGCTGGTGGGGAAATGAGTCTAAGACTAAGATTTCCAGTTTCAAGGAGTGAATTTAATTTACTTTTGCGGAAAAGTTCCGAGAGATAATCTATGTCTATGTCACTACAGATCACAAATTCCATATGAGATTTCTAAAGTCTTTTCTTTACAAATTCAATGTTGGCTATAAATATTAAGAAATATGAATGATTGTAGTTAGAAGTCTGATTTACATTAAAAAAAGCAAGAAGTTACATTCCTCGGCAAGATTCGAACTTTTCGATGTTTGGTTTTGTCGTCCAACACATAAGCACAGACCTATTCAATGCTTATGTTAATAACCTACAATTTAGCTGTGGCAATGTGGTGTCATAACTTGTGGTTTGTTTACTTAATGTAATTAGATTTAATTTGATTAGCTTCGCAACGATTGCACTTCCTGTTATATCCTGTTATTTAAATATTTAAGTTAGAGTTGATTTATTAACTCTTACTGTGCAAGATGACCCTTATTTCAATAATTCTATATCACGTTAAATAGTCATTGTCTACACTAAAGTATTATCATCATCCCTCATTTCTCATCTTAATGGCGAACCGACGTGACATGAGACAGCAAGTTATAGCTCTAGTTGAGGCTGGATATGGGGCTAGATCTGCTGGCCGTTTGGTCGGTGTTTCTGGAAGTACAGCCGAGAGGTGGGTTCATCGTTACCAAAATTCAGGGGAGGTCGAAAATCGCCCTATTCCTGGGCGTCCCCGGATTTCTTCATTGGAAGAGGATGCTCTCTTATTCGAGGAAGTTCGACAGGACCCCTTTCGGACTGCCAACGAAATAAGAGCAGCATCTAACTTTCCCGGTTCTTCACAGACTGTGATCAGCAGGTTGAGAAACCGCGGTATTAGGAGCCGGAGGGCTGCGCAAATGGAAATATTGGGGGAAGCACAAGCTGTCGACCATCTTGCCTTCGTTACCAATCGAGTGGATTTCGATTGGAGAAATGTAATTTTCTCCGACGAAACAACCATCTCGAGTGATTACGAAAGTCCTGTCCGTGTCTATCGTGAGGATGGTCTCCCACATGATCAGCGCTATGTGCACCGACGTGAAAGATCGGGGCGCTTTAGCATATTGTCACAGTCTAGTATATACAGTCGCGAAGCTCAATACTAGTAAATATGCAAACATTAGATTGTTGCTCACCACTAGGATCGCTAATATCGCCTCATTACAGTCAATGAAAAATAGTACCGTCACAGTCTATTGTTTATAGCACCCTCAAAACTCAAGCTTCGTGACTGTATATAGACTGTGATATCGTGTTAGGGTGGATGTCTTACGATGGACCTGGCGTTATAGAACGCATCGATGGCCGGTTTAATACGGGAACTTAGAGCACATTCTGGAAAATATATTCCTTCCTTCCGCCCCTGGAACGTTTTCCCGAAGGAGCATTGCAGTTCCAACAGGATAACCATCCCGTGCACTATGCCGCAAGCATTCAAAGATGGTTTCAAAGTAGACCCGAGATCGAAATCATTAATTGGCCTCCGAAGTCACCTGATTTGAATGTCATCAAAAATTTATGGGCGGAATTGAAAAAGAGAAGGATAGCCACCTATGCCCACCGAAGCCCTCAAAATCGAGACGAATTGTGGGATCAAGTTGTTGAGACCTGGGAAGATCTCGCCGGGGATTAGAATTTATTCCACAATCTCGTGACATCCATGCCGTAATAGAAGCTGATGGCATGTGGACAAGATTTTAAGTTGACAGGTCTCTTTTTGTTTCTTGTGATTTTTGTTTGAGGAAAAATACTCTTAACTTTCAAGTAAGATTTATTTTTTGACGAGGTTCAGCCCACTTGTAAGACCCAGAAATTGGGCATAAATTATTCATATGTTTCGACAAATTAGATAGTCTAGGAACTCTGAAGAAATTAATTATATCTCAATAAAAAAAGTTTCACCTGGGATCGAACACGAGACGTTTCGGTTAAGCAGTGGAACCGACACGCTACCATACGAGCTACCGAGACAAGACAGTGACAACAGCAGTCTAGAATGTAGATCCCATAGCAGGCATTTGCCATTCGATACAGAGAAGCAATGATAGCTTGTGACCCTAGCTATGTTGTGAAATCGTGGCCTTAAATGGCTGTCTTCTTCGTGATTCTTATTTTGGTCCTTGTCCTTGTTGTGGTCCTCGTAACAATTCTTGCTATATTTCTCATGTTATGTATCGTTACGTCGATATCGAGTGAACCGCGCTGTAGAACTTTAACTTCCCACGACCAAGAGTCGTCTCATTCCTTTTAAGGGTAACTGTACATGTGTGTTTCCCCATACTACCGTACTCTACTCTAAATAGCAACGTTGTTACCTCACCACATCTCTATCTACCTGCAGCGAGTCAACAACCTATAGTGCATGCACAGTAAACTTATTGTATCGGGTCCAAAGTCTCGAAGCCTGGTGATGAGCAAAGCTCGGAACTTGGGGACTTGTGTGTCGTGCGCATGAGTAGGCCTACGGTTACAGGTACGACCTACACAAAGCTCACGCTGCAAGTGCGCCAATGACATTAAGAAAATAAACGGTCTGTTTGAGAAATTAGAAAATACGTGTTATTCGAATGAATGTTTGAAAATACATTTTTTTAATTTTAGGTACAGAATTTCGTGGAGGAATTCGGAGGAGGTAAATTATTTTCTTTAAATGGAGAGTGAATATTTTGTAAGTTGTGCCACACACAAACTAGAGGTTGGAAACGGGCATTCATTGAAAGACATTTCAATCCTTTAAATTGGTGGAAAATTTGTCCATAGCCATGGATCAAGTTATAGAGGGATCTGCCTTAGTTATGATAAACAAATTGAAAACTATTTTAGAGAAAAATTTAGGATATAGGCCTACTTATCTACCTCAGATACGAGATCAGCTAGCAACTGCTGAAAATCGAACGGAAAACAGTGACAGTGAAAACATTCAGTGTCTTAAGTTTGTTTCCGTCACTTCATGTGACGTCCAAATGAGTTTTTCTTGTTTCGAATCATGTTTAACTAACAGGCGAAGAAGTTATGGGTTCGAAAATCTTCGAATGTAAGTAGTCATACATTAATAAAATGTACAGAGCATAACAGTAGGCTAAATTTGATATATTGCTCATGTTTATACGTATATGCTATAAAATTAGGTGTTTCAACCTACCATAATACTATCAATATGTTATTCCAACCAGAAACCACTTTTGTAGCGAACCTGGCAGTACCTCCGTGCTGGAGTTTGTTGACAATGAAGTCCGGTCGCTTAGCCACGAGCAAAGACACAAGCCCTCAAGTTCCGAGCTTTGGTGATGAGATGAAAAATTCCGCCTTGAATACCCAGGCTGTTTCAGTTCGTAGTCTGTTGCTCTACCGACAGAGCCAGCTCCACTCCACGAAGTTCTCGCACATGTAAATCTACGACGGAGGTCCTCCACTCACTTGCCTTCCGAAAGAAAGCTATTGATTTCAATCGTCTTGCCCACGGCCGCGTTTTAACTTGCTTACGTTGGCTCCAATGGCAGTGTATCCGCTGTAGCCTACCACAGAGATTGATTAGTAAACTAGCCACATTCGAGGTTTTATCCTCGATGAAAACAAAAATAGAGTAGAAATGCAGGATCCGACTTGTGTGCTGCGCGAAGTTAATTAGGCACCATACTGTGGTGCTGAATCGGTTGTACTGAACTGTCACCCGTTTATACAAATGACGACACGGGAGCATTGCGAACCTCTGAGTGTCCTACAGATCTACAGCCCTCCTGCACAGTCGTACTGACTGAAACACGACCCTCAAACTAGTTCTCGCAAATGACAGCTTGACTCTAGCTGTATTTCCACACCTGCTGTTGGCCGGAACTTCATTTCACGTAAATGTCCAATGGATGTTTGCGTTACACGTTGTTCCTTACTATGATGTGCTGTGTGGGAGGTTGTATTAAATATGCTGTATGTGATTAGGAAAAAAAGTCAAATAAAAGTCATGTTTACGGTTTAAAGTACTGTACGCATAGACTATGGCATGAGGTGTGCACACTTCCCAAGTAGGTAGCTACAACACGGTACCGTCCGCAGAGAGCACCACGCGAACACTGAAAACAACTGCCACTCTGCGTTCTCAGTCAGACATCGTCCGTACGTGAACAGAGAACATTGAGATGCGTAAACAAATTATTCATTTGTGTTCGGTGAAGTGATAATAATGCCGAAGACAGATGTTAAAAACATAGGGTGTATTCTTTAATACACGAATGTGGTATCGACAGTTTAGTAGTGATACTGGTGAAACAATTAAATCCGGATTATGTATCTGTGCATTAAAAAAGATAAGAAAACCGTGGATACAACATAAATGTAATACACAGAAACACTTGAAAAATGTTGCTGTATGTTAGAAGAAAATAAAGGTTCAAATTCAAATTCCGCCTCAAATATGAAATATGATTTTTGCCAGGATTTGTGTCGAATGATGATAAGTTGCAATATTCCATTCAAAACGCTGGACAATCCTCACTTTAAAGGGTTTATAGAAAAGTACACAAAATATCAGGCACCTTCTGAATCATCGATTCGAAAACAGTTCTTATCTGCACGCGCCTCTAGTGTACCTACTGTGTTTACGTAAACAACAACCCTATGACGAGACAAACTACTCACGTTGTAGTTACCTTCACCTCCGAATGACGTTTTTTCTGCTATCTAGTGATTAGTCTTAAGTCGAAAAAAAGTGACAGGAGAATTCACGAGATCATCGTAATTGGGTAAAACGTTTACATTCTGGATTGCATATTATTGTAGATATTTTAGATTTTTAACCAGTATACGAATTATGAATACCATTGGGAGCTAAATGTAGACCTCATGGCTTTTAAGGAACCGGGAGATTCATTGCCGCCCTCACATAAGCTCACCATCGGTCCCTATCCAGTCTCTACAGTCATATCCCACCTCCCTCAAATCCATTTTAATATTGTTCTTTCACCTACGTCTCGGCCTCCTCAAAGGCCTTTTTCCTTCCGGTCTCCCAACTACAACCATTGTATTAAGAAAAAAAAAGTTATTTTTTAACGTCTTCAAATTAGCATAACTCTGAAAATATTGAGAATTTGACCCATGTTTATATGACTTTTTTTCTCAAAATGTCATCGGGAATATGCTTCGTAAGTGGCGGCAACTCCTCGTGAATCACTCTGTATATATTTTACGGACCAGTAGCCCTCCTGAGAAAGACGAGAATGATGATAAAGTTATTACAGTAATAAGTATATACCAAAATAGGGGTGCAAAGTACATGCACAGTACCAGCGCCACTGTTACTAGTGCAACAACTCTGTTTACGTTCACGCGCCCTGTCCTATCTTACATTGAGTCAATGCAAGAGACATGAAGCAGTAGGAGATAGTAATTGCACCGTCCGTATTCATTCGCGCCTTGAGAGCACGAGTTTGACAGGCATTGATAGATGAAATGAAGTGGAGGGGGAGAGTGTTGGTGGCATGACAGAGGGAAATGGGAGTGCTCCGACAAAACTTTTTTCAAAGTCTGCATTGTCCACGACATACTCCAACACGACCTGACCGCGGATTAATCCGGGCCGCCTGTGCGGAAGTCTTTGCGCTCTAGCGTTCGAGCCTCAGACGCGGCTTAATATGGGTCATGGACCATCCCGTCACCCAGATGCTTTGACCGTAGTGTGTGCCAACTTTCATTCAGTTGTTCAAAGCAAAGCAACATAGAACGTCACGCTGCCAACCCTTAACACATATATCAAAAACGTTTTTAAGGGAGGCTGCAAGAAATATTTATGGGGGACTCCCCGCCTCTCTTTCCACGCCAGCGATTCAAAATAACGAATTATCTCGCGAGGGAAAGATATTACGAGTTCCTGTTGGTGCCCAAGACGCTTGGATATGTACCAACACAACAGAACTTGAGTCATTATTTTCCCTCTGTCTGCAGGCAAGGAAGTAGTGGAACTAATTTCCAAACATCAGTCCCACGTGGACGGCGAATTTCATAATTTAAAAGACTGAGGCGTCGAATGGACCAATAGCGCTTAGTATTAATCCAGATAGTGTGCATTGTCGAAAGCAGATAGGGCTTTTAGAGGAAAAAGATGTGGATCTGAACTCTCCATTTGGTTTTAGAATCAAAGTAGAATGAGATAATTATTATATTTGCCATTATGTGTTCATGTTACGCATCTTTTACTGACGCGCCTTTATCTGAGGAAGGACGAAAGAAAATTATTGTCCACTGTGAACATTAATAGGTCTGTTGTACATTCAACCGCATGGCATGAAAGCGCTTCGTGGATAGATTTGCAACCTGATGATCTTACCATCTGTGTATGGCAGCGGTTTTCATCAAGAAGTTTTAATTCTTTTCCTTCCATTTTCCCATTTTCAAAATTTCTGTACAAAAATTCCAAAAAAAGAAAAAAAAAAATGGGAGCATTCCCACGAGCGATAATTAATATATTTTATATATTGTATGCCAACTTCTACTAAATTAAAATCGGACAATTAGTTTGAATCTAAAACACTTTCAGGTTTTACATAATACTCCGTGGTTAAAAAGGGTTAACAGTAAAGGAATAACTGTTCCTCGAGGATTTACAGAATATAAAAGTTGATAAAACCACAAAAATGATCAATATATGTTCTTAACTATGCGTAACAATTTCAGGTACGTATTTATGCCAAAACCCTCAAAATATGCAAAATAAACCTCGATTACTGCACGTTGTTACTAAGGTAAGGCTTGTAAAATAATAGAATGTTGTAAAATTTACAAATTTTTGTTTTCCGTAAATATTTTGATTCATGGCGTTTCAGACAAGTATTACGCCCCCCAAGTTACATTTGCGTCCCGTGAATGCGATAGACGACCGCTAGTAGCTCTAATTGCTCTAGTTGTTAGTATACAGCCTACTATTTCGTCTGTGAGTGAGGTTATGTTACAAGAGATAATATATATATATATATATATATATATATATATATATATATATATATATATATATTTGTGTGAGAAATACAGTGCATAATATTAACACTTTCACAGTATTTATACGGGTACAACACTTTCAGCACCTCCTATACACGTGTATTCACCACTATCTCATACAACTCACTGGCACGAACAGTAAACACCTCTTTATCAACTTAGTATTTACTCATAGATCACAAAGGCCAGAGGGAGATGGAACGGTGATTCACTTTCTTTCCGGACGCAGATTTAAGTTGGGCGCATAGTATGTATTTTTCCAAATTCCATTTATTTAGATATTACGCGGCAAGGCGAACTTCCGACTTGGCCTTGTAGGTCAGAGCGCTGCAGTCAATCAGGCAACAGTTTAAGTTACAATACGATGACGTCACAGCGTGTTGCACATATTTTCCGCGTCCTAAGTTCATTTTGCGGAGATTACAGTGGTGGCAACCTTAAGAAAATATTAATTTCTAATATCGCTGCAAATTTTCTGAAAGACTTCTAAGAGAGTATTGAAATTTTAAGAAAAGAACGGAACTCGATTACAGTGTTGGATATCCGTTGTTAGAGAAAAGGCACAAAAATATTGTGACTCTAAAATACAAATCGAACGTCTGAAAATTGTTTAGCGATTCGATTTCGGATCAGTCCATTCTTTATTATGACTATTGTGTTTGATGCTGATCTGTGCGAATATTCCGTTTCATAAACTTGAGAAGCCACATTTTGAACATTTCTTTTAAAAGTAGGTATACATCTATAAAATTGCCGACTCCAACAATCGTGAATATACAAAACTTACCCTCATGTTATGAAATAACTTTAAATTCTATACGATCAACTGTTGGTAACAATAAAAGGGTTAAATAAAAACCGACGTGTTCTTGAAAAATATCCTGCATATGCGAAACTCCTTGAAGTGCAATATAAACTAAATAGTGAACAGGCACAAGATAGAACACATTATAATAAATAAAACTATTTAAAATCCGCACCAATAACTTCATGTGATGTCGAAAGAATATGTTTTTCTTTGAGCGACAATCGAAACAGGTTTATATTTCACAATTTATGAATTTACACAGTTGTAGGCTACATTGAAACCAAATTATGTATGTATTTATTTATACAGTACATAAGTAAATCTTCTTTCTTTACTTTTAACAGCAATAACTGAAACATTACATAATATTATGTTTTTTGTTGCATAATCATATTTATGTTTTAAAAAGCGAAATATACAGTAGGGATTACATGATACACTTTTTTTTCGTCATCATTTCAGTCGCACACAATGCACACGCATTGTCTACCGGTCTTCGTGTTCAGTTAACAGCATCAGTCTCCTCTACCAATGTCACAAGAAATAATCAATCCCACTCTCACTTCTCCGATCTTCACTTGTCATCATACGTTTCCAGGATGTCAGCCAAGTGCTCGTTGTCTCGCGGCTTCTTGAGCTGCTTCTGGCGCTGGTTCGGTTTCTTACGCTTGTGCAGTGTCGCCTTCTTGGGTCTATGCTCTTCCATGGAGCGGATTCCCTGTTTCTCCAGATATTCCTCTATCTTCAGGTTATCCGTGCCCTCAACTACCACAGAACGCCAGAGTTTCTGGAACTCATCGTCCACAGGCAGAGCTGCTGTCTTGTTTGTGAAGAACACAATCTTCTTCTTGTCAATCGGTCGCGAGATGTATAATGATCTCATTCTGCAAAGCCTTGAGGGTTTTATTACAATGTGGCAAAGATTCCTGAACGTCTTCCAACAGAATTCCTTCAAGACTCTTCAAGTCTTGTTGTGTCAACAAACACAGTTGATCCCGGTATTAGGCCTATATTTTGAATTTTTAAAAATAAAATATTTCCTCCAAAGCCAGTGTTTGAGGAAATATCCCCATAACACTGGCAGCATTCCCACGCTGGATAGCAATAGCGATTCTTTGTGTCAAGAAGTCAGTCGACCTGGAATCTCCATTGAGCGCTTGCAACTTTTTCCCGATGTCTGAAACCAGCATTTTAGCCTCTGAGCACCAAGGTCCCAACGTCTCAACAGCAAAAACAGAGAACAAGTATCTGTCCTGGAGATCCCGATACTTATTCCTTTTGTTGCTCACTGCGGATGTTGCAGCAGAACCAGCAACTTTGGAGGTAACAGGCAAATGCGATGGTGCTAAATTGTCGACACAAGTGGCATCCCATAGCAGAGATTTTCCATGAGACCAAGGTATCAAGGTCAACCCATCTGGTCTTTTTCCATCAGAACGACAGATTCCAATAGGTTCCAGGATTGATGGAAAACCAGCAGAGACAAGTGCCCTTTTAATGATGTCATTTAATTGAAAGTGCCTGGAAAATTTCCCGGTTTTTGTTTTGGGCAACTTAAGCCATGGTGACCATAGGGATCAACAGTGGCTCCACAAAGACATTTATGTGGAAAACAGATCTTGCACCCGAGTCGTAAGGCGACAGCAATTTTAAAGGACATATTGTCCATTAATGTGCCAATATTGGAAGATGGTATTGACTTAAGCCAAGACCCTGATTCCTTCTGTCCTATTGCATGGTATCTAGCTTGATCGACCTCAGACGATGAAGACGCTAGTAGAGCCTGGTAGATATCAGAGGCATGGATGTGGTCCCATTGTTTCTGAATATCACGAGAAGCTGGGAGGTTACTGTTTCCTGTAATGCTGAACCATTTATCCAAAGCCTCATTCACATAACAGATCCCGATTTCATCACCGTTAATTGAGAGAATGGACTTGACGAAATCAAGGACTCCATATGCAGAAGCCAAGAAAGCAGGCAGACAAACATCACTCACATTCCGGATTCCAATACCTCCAAAGGCAATAGGCAGAGTGGTTAAAATCCAATTGTTATCTTCAAGACGTATATTGAGAATCGATTCCAGACAGTTTCTCAGTAGATCATCAGTCTCTTGAAGTAGTGATGGAAAAAGCCATAATGGGGTGGTGCGAAGAAAATATGTTAATTTAGGAATTAAATAACAGTTCTTTAAGAGAAAGTACGCTGTATGTGTGGAAAGAGACTGTAGACCATCAAATAGTTGCTTCATAATTTCAAGCTTTTCACGCATACTTGACTCTACAGCGGGAAGAAAAATGGGAGATCCAAGTAGAGTCAAATTAGATCGAGATACTATCTTAATCCCTGGAGCTATATTATTGAATGCGGACACTACAGTATCGTCTTGTGTAGAGCAGAAGTATAATTCGCATTTATCGGGATTAATCTCTAACCCTATGGATCTGCAGGAATCTATAAGTTTTTCAAGATCGGAAAGGACCATATCTGGATCCCCTCCCAAAGTACCGTCATCCAGGTAAAAGAGGTTCAAGGTACTATTCAGATGGGTAATGACAGAATTCGGGGTTAGACTAAATAGCAGTGGACCTATCGGATCACCTTGTTGGACTCCAGTCTGCGATGAAATGATGTCAGAATTGTAATACAGGTTAGATGGGTTTCTATACGCTTGCCACAAGAATGCATAGAGTTGAGGGATCTTGCTCTTAACAAGTTCAAGCATTATTATGTTATATTTTATGTGAGACGAAAGTTATGCAATAATAATTTAGTTAAAATTGTTAGGTTTATGATACTCGTGGTATCTTCTTAATGTGTATTTCATAATTCAGCAGTAGTCTACCATTTACGTTGGTTGGACGAAATAATATTACACAAAATATCAATATAAAGCAAATCTGTCACTTACATGAGACAACAGATAAGTGTGCATAGTGAACCTGTTGTGGTCAAGGCATGTGCGTAAAATCTAGAAACTTCTCCTCTGCTGTGACTTTTTCGTCCCAGTTCATTCATTATATATACGCTCCGTATTTCAGCTACCTATAAACTGGAAAGAAGTTGCCTGATTCGAAGTATAGGCTAAGTGACGTCACAGCGCAGGTTCAGGTACGTTCGTATACAAAATAGTTACGCATCCTCTGCCCTCTTCCTCTAGAAAATCAAAACCGGGACGCAATCATAGTGAGTAGTCTTATCGATCACTGCTATTACTAGTCGTATTATTTAAATAACTACATCTTTGTAGCTGATTGAAGGTTCATTGCAGAGGTAAAATGCCTTAGATAAGACGCTCAAGCGTGTAATATTGCAGGGCATAGTTGAGGATATTTGAACTAATATTTTCCTGTCAGTATAGACAACATTACATATAAATTGTATAAAGTAAACGTAAAAGTGACCAAAAATAGTGCACTGAAAGACACTGCAATATCAAAAGGCACAGAAAGTGTGTTGAACGTAATCAAGAGAACCAATACCATTACAATCCGAAAATTATGAAGATAACTCGACTTTTATCATGGATTTGTGTAGCCTACCATGATGTTCATTGCCAACATCCCAATTAATAAATTAAATAATCTACATTTTAATTCCTAAGAAGTACATAGAAAATTAGTGGGTTTTCAGTGATGAGCGACATGCAATATCCTAATGAAACACGAAAAAATATCATACAATGGCAATATCTTGTACTAGACTATATCATGCACCAATAACGTCATGTGCCATTGAAATAATTTCTTACGATATAAAATCTTTTCAAGTTTCGTAATTTACGAATGCACATTTTATTCACTGCAAAGATCACGACAAAAATGAACATCACTGCTCAAGCATGTGTTTACTAGTATAGCTTCAGAATGTAGAGAGTTGACTGTACTCCACGGACACGCAGCGACGACCTGTTTGTTTATATCCTTATCCGTTGCATTACCTATGTTCGGCGTACTGTATACCCAATGTGTCTTTAAATTCAGTCTTTAGGTAGTTGGAATACGAAGCCTAAATTTATACAAGAACATTCTTCATCAACTGCTAATGTTTTGTCTCCGACCCCAATGAACAATATTTTTGCACAAGTGTAATAATTGAGGAAACCTGACGTTCCGTTTGTGCATATTTGTGGCTGTGGCAGATCTATACTATCATGTTTACCTTGGAGGCTTTTGGACAGGGGAAAACGGTATTCCTAGCAGGTGGCCCATGGATGGGATTGCTTCTCACGACGCATTGACATTAAATTGACAGCAGCGATGAGAGGCGTAGGCTTCAACGATAATTATGTCACTCTCCAGGAGATTTATCATGGCTTCTTTCATTTGGCAAGTAAAGCTCGCTGTTCATTGCGGTATATTTATGCCACATAAAAGAACTCTGTTCTTGAATGAGAGGCCATATCTCCGCCAAAATTTCATTCTAGATGTCTACGCAATGTAACGATCTCTAACGTTCGAATAAGGAAATTACGAGATGCGTTTGCTAGTATGTTTGGGCGACATTTCTGATGGCTCAAATTACATTAAAACTTGCGAAAACGAACACAAATCTCTTTGAGTAGCATTATGTAGGTATGTATGTATTAAATTTGGTCAGCACCAGTTGTGATATTTTATAGTTATTGAATTACAATTCCTTATGACTTGTCTCGTTTTTAGGAAGTCAGAATAAGCATAAGTTACTTTACACTATTATTGAGGTGCAGAGAAATGTTAATTTCAAGATATTCTTGCTTATGGCTTTTAAGGAACCTGAAGCTTCTTTGCCGCCCTAGCATAAGCTCGCCATCCTGAGCAAGATTAATCCAGTCCCTATTATCATATCCCACCTCCCTCAAATCCATTTTAATATTATCCTCCCACCTACGTCTCGGCCTCCCCAAAGGTCTTTCTCCCTCCGGCCTCCCAACTAATACTCTATATGCATTTCTGTATTCGCCCATACGTGCTATATGCCTTGTCCATCTGGATTGTTCCTAATTATATCAGGTGAAGAATAGGCCTACAATGCGTGCAGTTCTGCGTTGTGTAATCTTATTACTTTTTATTAACTTGTATGCAACTTTTCATCACATCGTATTCAGAGGCAGGGGATAGTTCCGTAAGACTTGTTTAATTTTAATGAGTTGCTATAAAAAGGCTTAATCATGTCATTGTTTAAGAACCATCATTGTGCTCAGTGCTAGGACGTTGGGCTTATAAGCCATGGAGCCCGGGTTCAAAACCCAGTCAATTCATCCTGAACAATATAACTTGTGTTGAGTAAATTAGAGATCCAGGTAACACAGGGCCTTCCTCCATGTACTCCGGTTCCCCTTTAACATTCTAACAATTTTCTATCATCATTACAGTCGTCGTCACCACCACCACCACCACCACCACCACCACCATTCGTTACGAGTGTAATGTAGACCGAATGTGGTGCACTCTTGTTAGGCTCTGACGAATTACGCTTTTCGCCACTAAAGACATCTATGAGTCACGTTCGTAGAGTCGACGTGAATAACGGCAAGTTAAGGACCTTGCCATATTACAAAAAATTGTTGTTTAAAGACACACGGATGAAAGTTTCGTAACACTTGTTTCCTTTTACTAAATTGATGTAAGTTATAGGTAGAAAAGTTGCATGCATTACATCGTCTTCTCGATGAAGAAATGTCCAGATCCTTGGCTGGGCTTTTTGAGGGTTGGACTCTCGACGAATACTTTCACTTAGATCCATATAATGGGCCAACGTGAACCTAACTGCAAGGATATATATATATATATATATATATATATATATATATATATATATATATATATATGGTATATTCGATGATTGGCCAAGTCCAACAAGTGCCCTACGTGACATTCGTGAACGGATGCTGTGGCCAGCCTGCCTCTGCCCTCACATAGGCCTAGTCAGATTCTATCCCCAACGCTAAGCTGACTTTAGTTGTGGAGAATGGTCCAGGATTGAGGTAAGCACACGAGACAGATGCGGGCAGATGTCCATTGCTTGACCTTGAGCCGCCAATTCGAAATGCACAGAATATAATCCCAAGAGTTTTATCTCAACTTGTCTTTACTCACAACTCTTGTAGATAATAAATGTGGAGAATGTGTAGAATGTTGAAGTGAAATTGGGAAACGGAATTACCCCGAAAAAATCCTTTGCAATTTTTTTGCCATCCCAAATTCCATCATAGGGAATTCGGACCTCCTGGATGGAAGACTATCATGATAGTGCTGAGACATAGACGCGGCTCATTCATTCTCTAGTTTGTTAGCGGCCCTATTGTAATTTCCTGTAAATTCCTCTTTTATGAACGATAAATGAAATGAGTCACTTCCGCTTACTGGGTACGGCTTGCAGAAATGAAAACAAAAGAAAAATACGGGTTATCGAGCGGTTACCAGGTGACATGCGCCGACTGCAACAGTTCGTTCATTCAAGATTTGTACGGAATTGTAGTAGACTTCTATTTTTTGTCTTCTTTCATCTTCCTTATTAAATACTTCTGAGTACATTGAAGCCAATGACAGCACGCCTACATTATCTAAAATAGATATAAAACCGGTTTTACATAATTTACGATATAATTGAAAGTGGATGGTTCGTACTGCGTACGAAATGAAAGTTTACACTCCACGAGGCTTCATTGTCGCAGGTGTTTAAATATAATGTTTTGTTTGCATGAAATTAAGCCACACTGGCAGCATTGTCTTCGTTGCAGTTCTATGACCTCAAAAATACGTGTCGCAGGTATCTAAATACATAGAAGACTGAATGACACTGGCGACGCGTATTTTCGCCCTAGCTCCTGAAAAATTACACTTACACGGCTAGTATGGACAGACATATGTATTTATTTACACTGCAAGTGTGCAAACACCCGATGACAGTGGTAACTTAATATACACAATAATACACAATACAATTAATACACAATAATTACAATTAATAATAATACATAAAATAACCTAATTAATAATAAGTGAATCCGTGGCGCTACAGCCCATGAAGGGCCAAGACCGACCAGCTAGCTTCTGGCCTCACGTCCACATGCCGAAGCAGAGTGGACGATCATCCAACCAGAATGGAGGTATCGTGTGGTTAGCACGATGATCCCCCAGCCGTTATAGCTGGTTTGCAAAACCGGATTTTCGCTACCTGTCGTAGCTCTCAAAGTGCATAACGATACTGGGTGGGCACCGGTACCATACACTGGCCGAAATTTCATGAGACAATTTTTCCCCCATGAGGATTCGAACCAGCGCGCATTCCGTAACACGAGTCCTAGACAGGATGCCTTAGACCACGACGCCACGGCGCCGGCGCGGGACACCTAATTAATAAGTAAATCTAATTTTCCATTACAACCTATATATGTATAGACCCTACATAAGTTTCACATTGGTACAGATACGGAAATCAAGTATAATTTGGAGCTCCCTTATTTTGTTTCGCTTACAACACACTGCGCATGTGCAGTAAACAAGAACTCATGCATGTATGTTACTTGTGGATAGTCGTGCGAAATTGTTGCCTACACACAGGTCGACTCCCAAATTTTAATTCCGTATCTGTACACATAGCAGTAGCTGGCCTCATGTTGAAGTGAAAAACGACCCAACTTATAAGCCTACACTAGGGACAAGTAGATCTATGTATTGTCGTCGCAGCAATTTCATGTCCTCAGCAGTAATTAAATAATTATTGGTTTTATTTCTCACATTATTTTTATATTTCTTGGAAATTATTCTTATTTTTATCAGAGAGTGATTTTGAAATTAGATCATAAATCGGAAAAACAAGGGAAGATGTTAATATATGCAAATAAATCTACAAAATAAAAACATATATGCATTTATGCAAAATAAATTTGGCTTAATTCGAACGTAAAAACCATGATCGGCAAAAATTCACTTTTACTTTTTCAGTATGCCAAATCAATAAAAACTTGCAATTGCATGAAGTTCCGCGGTCTAGTGGTGAAAAATGCATCAGTAAATCTGGCCGTTTAAGTTTTTAACTCAGTTACGTGAACAGTAGCTCCATGAGATATAGCGAAATGTCACAGTACTAATCCAGAATATCGCAATTTGTTTGATTATACATACAAGAAAGGAGGAAACAATAAAACAAGAAAAAACAGAACTAGAGTGATGTATTCTAAGGATGTGAAACCAGCAAATACGCTATAATTAATTTCGTAACATCGGAAACATATGATCCACTATTCAATAGTTGTTCAACATAAGTGTTTGTTTCTCGTGATTTCTACACTAGTGAAACTCAAAATATTTTCACAACACAATCACAGTCAAAGCTTGAAACCTTACAGTTTAATTAATTATATTAATGCGATGTACCGAAGTACATATGATATTTACGTGCAGGAATTCTGCGTTATCATACGATGAAGAATCGGTGGAGCGGAGAAAAATTCTCTAGCACCCGGATTCGGGTTTTTAGCTCTAATAATTCCTGATAATAATGATTCCTGCACGGAAATATCATGTTTACTTCGGTACATCGCAATAATATGATATGCGTATATAATCACTTAGTGATTTAAGACGGCGCTCATTCCGTCGGATCCCGGCCACTTAGTCACTCGTAATGAGTACACCTCTGTATATTAGTATGTTGGACATTGTGCCACTGTCACACATCTGTGACACTGTGCATGAAGGTTGGCCACAAAAGGGAAACCAAGAGGTGTAGCTTAAACTGAGAGGAATCAATCCCGCATCGGAATTGGAATCCGGTATGACTTAGTGGATAGAGCGTCAGCACGTAGAGCTGAAAATCCGAGTTCGAATCCCGGTGCCGGAGAGAATTTTTGTCCGCTCCACAGATCCTTCATCATTAATTATGATCTATTTAACGAAAGTTAGTATTCTGTGTGCAGTAATGGAGTGAATGGAATTTGAAACATACAGTTGTGTCATGAGATAGTTGACGCCCATCAGAGACAGAATTGCCATTGAAAACTAGGAGGAAGACGTAAGTTGTCACGCACAATCATTTTGTATAATTAAGTAATGTAAAATTGAGTAGAATGGTAGTGATGGGAATAGGAATACCCCGAGCCAACTAATTACACCACCTTAACCAGGAGACTAACTAGTAGCCGTCGGTGGTTAAAATATGGATACTATTTGGCTTTGAATCCTAGGTCTTCGAGTTCAAACTACTAGTAGCCCGTTCGTTTCAAGGACAGTAAAGTCCCGGGTATGGTATTCTTTGTCATTACTGTATATCGTAATTTCGCGAGTTCAGATCATTTAAGACGGTATTAAATTGTTAGATTGGCTTCTGCAGGTTTCGTATTATTATAGTCACCGTATGTATAACACAGTGTCAATTAAGATTCAAGTCTCCACGATCCGTTCCGAGCTCCAGATTTGGTATTCCAACTCTTCTCTTCATTCATAATTTCGAGAGCGCTGAGTTTCCTGCTTTGCGGAAAGATCGTTCTCCGGGCCAAGTCTTGATTTGACTGTGAGTGTAGATATCTCTGTCTATTGAGATAGCAGCTAAAACACGAAATAAAGTGGAAAATATTGTGCAGGCACTATAAACCGGGAGACAACATTGTATCCAAATCTGGATAGCGGATGGGGCCTTCGGGGGGAAAAATGTTGGTTTCCTCCGGAAGGGCAGTAAACCTGGAACCCTGAGGCTTAGATATACACCGTGTGAATGAACCTTGTTCCATGAATGTATCAGCCTTTTTTAGCCCAACAATTCTGGAAGATAATTAGGTTATTAGGTGGGTAGGTATTTATTGAATGAATTTTGAACTGCGGAAGCTGTTCAGAGTCTATCAAACGATACGGCGATGATGTAAAATTGTTACAGTGAGGTACGAGGTTTTTTTTTTTTTTTTTTTTTTTACTTTAAAGCCTTGGTTTTTCTGAACCGACGCATGCAACGTGCGAGGCGGGTCTCGCACCTCGCACGTCGCATGCGTCGGTTCAGAAAAACCAAGGCTTAACGTAAAACCATAGAGCATTTCAGAGTTACAATTTGTTTCTTAATCGTGGAAATGAAATGAAAACTGAGACTTACCTATTTCTGATAATAGGTTCAATAAAGAGGTTTTTATTCGTGTTTCCTTACTTTCCTAATGATGTCGGTGTATTCGATGTTTATCATTGGCACGGTACTAAGCTTACAAACTTCGCATCACGGTGAGCATCGTGAAGGTCTTACATCATTATTTCCAAGGAAACTTACAGAAGAAGCACATTCTCAGTACCGATAGTTGCTTTGGTCATAAGTAGGGCTCGGTAGTTGAAGACCTATAAATTGCCTTAAAAAAACTTTAAAAAGAACCAAAGATATCCTAAGAAGGACCTAAAGACTGGAAGAAGGGACGTATAAAGGCGATCCAAATTAATTAATAATTTCAGTTTCAATTACATATTTTATGAATATAATGTTTCAAAAATACAAAATTCTGCAACATACAGTGCGAAGTAATCTATATGAATGAAATGCTTCTCCTTTCAGATATCATATTATATATTTTAGATTAACATAATTTAAAAAAGGAATTCTATGTTTGTTAAAAAAATTACTTGGAGAATTTAAAATAAACCATTTTTGCCACCTAGAATGAATTCAGTGTACTCGCAATGGACATCCTGGAGAAACAAATTGAAATCAGTATAACTAGAATCATATTTGGCTTAATCACGCTAGGGTTACGAAAATTAGACTTCGGAAATCTTACATCAGTTAGTATTGCATTGAATCACAATAGTCATCTCCAGGTTCTTAAGTGTAAAGGATCGTCGGTTTTCTGACAGCACGTTGCGAAACACCGAGAAACTTCTCTCCACATCAATGGATGTCATTGGTGCATACTTGTAGAAAGTGAGATCTCGTGATGGATTCTTGATTTGTAAATATTTCAGTAAAAATGTAGTCGAAAGAAGCTGAAGTTGCGAAAAAAAAAGCCATTAAGACCTTAAAGAAGTGGCTAAAAAAAGAACCAATAGGATAAGCCAAAAAACACAGAAAAAGGCAAAAAAGGACAAATAAAAGTCACCATTTTCTAGACTACAATGACCCAAAATAAACATATATTATGTTGGTCCTCATCTTCGGATACTCGGGGGGGGGGGAAGTATTTTTCCTCAACTTCCTAGCCCTAGTCATAAGTTAGTATGCCTATCTGATGTTACTGTTGCTGCTACGGCATATGTCACGATCAACTCAATATTGTGCTCTAGAAGATTGCAAATGGAAGATCAGTACGGAGATCGCATGGTGGAATGTTTGAAAGGTCACAAACCAATCACCTCTTTGCAAACATTTAATAGTTACCTTGCACGATTGAGAGACATCTTTGCGTTTTGTGAAACACTCTTTTTCTTGTTTGGAACCAATTAATATTTTTATTAGATACTGAATGTTTATTCAGGATCCACATTCTGGTGTCCCGTTTCTGACTTGGTATAGGGGAGAGTTGGGTAATATCGGACATCGGGTAATATCGGACAGTGATGTTTCTTTCATCTACCACCAGATGGTAGTACCTAAGCGACATGATTAGGTTTCTGTATGCGACATCTGAACACTGCTACTACCATATGGTGGTAGATGAAAGAAACATCACTGATCGATATTACCCGATGTCCGATACTACCCAACTCTCCCCTATTTATAACTCAAGTTGCCAAGCACTCTGCACTGATACATCCATAAGGTCTGGGCACCATAGCTGCCAGTCTGTTCTGTGAAAGTGTAATAAGATCAGATCAAGAACATGTTCAGTTTTTATTTTTTATCATTTATTTTTTCTAAGATTTCCGTGTGTTTTCAATAGAAATATTTTTGTTTAGGTTTTGCAGTGTTTTAAACCTTTCAGTGTTTCTCTAGATTATTGCACCATCAGTGATATGATTTTTCAGATAATGTTTCACTTTTTAAATTAATGAGTGATTTTCCTCATATGTTAAATATTGGTCATGCGGTGATTCTGTCATGCAGTCATACAGATTGGTTCTTGTAGAACCAACCCGATAAATTACTTACAAAATGGGAACTGTAACACAAATTATTCATTTCAGATCTCTTTTAAAATCAATGTAAAATACGTTCATTATAAACACAAAAACAGTTAATAAATTAAAAATAAAATATAATAAAGACTGTGTATTCCATTGACGAACGTGTGCTTTCTTATTGGACCACAGGATCTTCCCTTAAAACCTAACCACAGTTCAGGACGAAGTTTTGAGGGCGACAATATGAAATATATAACAGGAACCCCAATTACACCCAGTGAAAATGGGAATAAGGTCTAAGGTTTATCGGGCGATTTTTTTGGGGGGGGATACGGTTGACATTAGTGCATAAAAAAGATATTCACAGAGTTTGTGAAGCAACTTGATAACGTAAACTAACATTAAAGATGTTTTCAGCAAGATGGGGTGATCTGTCATACATCCGAAGAATCAATGAAAACAGTATCCACTTATTTTGACAGCAGAATCATCTCTTCTGTTCTATGGCCACCACGTTCGCCCGTTCTTACCAGCTCTGATTTCTTCTTATTTTAAAGATAGGGTTTTCCATGATAGAGCCCAAACCTGTGATAGTTGGAGGACAACATCTTTAGGAAAAGCAGGAATGTTGATGGTGTGATATTGACACGTGTAAAAGAAAACATGAAGCATAGGTTGGAAATGTGTCTATCGGAGAACAGCGGTCAATTCCAGCACTTGATGTGATGAGAATCTGTTTCACAAGTACCAATGTAAGTCTCCTACAAATTTTACTATGTTTTCTTCATTTGTCTATGAATTGTAGGCAAGACATTTGGTTCGCTTCTATAAGAATCACTCTGCATTATTATTTTTTTTTTTCCTTTGATGTGGTTGAAAGCGCATACAATAATAATAAAATTGTCATCGCGTGTTACCATGCTACAGATTGAGTGCCTAAACTCGTACAAAAACGAGTTCAGCAGTGTTTAAAAATATTCTATCTCGACTGAAGAATGTAATGACTAAGAATTCTGTGCTTTCGTAAAAATGAATCTAGCGTTCTACTGCGACAAAGGATTTTAAACTCTTCTTTTTGTGTTCAAACGATTTCCTCTGATCATTATTGGGGTCTCCTCTTTGAACCAGTTCTCTCCTACGTTCATAGGTAGTTTCCAGGCAGGAAATTGAATATTAATTTCCACATCTAAGTCGCATTTTTTCATTATTTAGTTTCCTGTGTGCAGTACAGTCTCTGCGTTCAAATGTATAACAAATTATGTCCTTCAATTCATACCCTTCCCATTATTGCATTTATAACGATGGAGTTATAAATTCCTAACAGTGAGTAGTTTCAATACTAATGTAGTAAACCTCACACGAAATTATTTTTTTCATGTGAAATATTTACGAGAATAAAATGAAATTCTCATAGTAACAGCTAAAATGCCGTGTCCATACTAATTAGTATTTAAAATGTTTGTTCAGGTAAAGGTTTGTTTAAAAGTGTAATTGAGAAAGAAATTAAGCATTTGATATTATCAAATCTTCTTCATTTATGTCTGACTTTATATTTCCTTAAATATGATTGCATAATTACTCTCGTCCAGTAAATCAGTCAGGTCTGCTACACCATTCTGTTACTATGGATATACAGTTGAAAAAGAAATCCCACGAATTTCAGCACAAGCCAAGATGATGCACAAAGAGCTATCTTGATTGTACTGCTGTGTTCATCCATTTTGATTCGGCGAGTTTGTGTGTCCTGCTCTTGCTTTGTGTTTTAGTCTAAGCGTGCATTTTTATTGTGTCAAATCTGTTTGCGTTGTGTTTTTCACAAATAACAACATGTAAAGTCAAGATCTAGAGGACAATAGGACGTGAGTGTAGTAGTTAAGTTGCTATTTTGAAGATTTTTAAGCAAACAAATTTTAGGTTAGCACATGCTTATGTTTGCATTGCCATGTCTGTTACCTGTCAGATTTGTTACTTCATGTCATATCTGTTCCACCATAGAAAACAGTGCCTTAATTTTTTTTCTAATTATCTATCATTAAAGAAACTAAGGCTCAAATATCTTCATCTTAAGGGCAATCTACTAAGATAATTGTTATTGAAAGAATGCTTTTCTGTTAGTTATTGAAGAAATTATTATCTTTATATTAGGTAACATATCTGATATTAAGATATTTAAAATATTTGTTCATTTTTGATCTGAAGTTAGTTCTGTGTCTCTTCTACGACCGATGCACTGTTTAAAGAATATCTGATAAAAAATAAAGGAATTCTATTTCTATAAAAGATCCATTGTGTTGTCCTGTAATACACCTGTCATTTAGCTGTGCCATCAAAGATTCATTGATACTTGTAGAGAATACTGTACAGCAAGGTGAGTGTACAGTGGCTGATTGCTATGGCAGAGACATTGCACTATATTAATACATGCAGAATATGCACTAAATAGTACTTTAATTTTGACGTTCTCAATCGTCCATTTGTTACACAAATTTTGCAAATGACCCAATTATTATATCAGGCGCTGAAAGTGTTTCTGATTTTTATTTCCTTAATCCACAAAAGATTTATATGCAACGCAGCATTTTCAAGCACGAGAATCGTTCCATGGCATAAAAATATTTATATTGATAACGGTATGTTCTGATTATTCATCTGAATATTGCTAATATAATGCTTAAATAAAAATAAAAAGTTACCAAATCAATGTTCCATAATACATGTTTTTTTAAGAAATATGGTCAACACCTGTGGAGTAACAGTTAGCGCTTCTGGCCGCGAAACTAGGTGACCCGGGTTCGATTCCCGGTCGGGGCGAGTTACCTGGTTGAGGTTTTTTCCGGGGTTTTCCCTCAACCCAATATGAGCAAATGCTGGGTAACTTTCGGTGCTGGACCCCGAACTCATTTCACTTTCATTATCACGTCATTCAGACGCTAAATAACCTAAGATGTTGATAAAGCATCGTAAAATTAGCTACTAAAATAAATTAAGAAATATGCATTTCCTTCAAAGGAAATGAAGTATCGAAGCAATGATGTGAATTGACATGCATTCTCATGTGAGATAAAGGATAACTCATCACCTCACATTTTGTTGGATTATCCAACTCTAAGCTAAATCAGGCATCGTTATCTCGGGTAACACATGTTGTCTCACGAGGAATTTTAGGTAATTAGACTTAGTAGCATCGCAAAGCTGGTAACACACTGCGGTCTTCTGGATTATTTCTTGTTTATAGCGTAAACAATGGGTCATTTGTGCCTAAGTACTATAGTAGTAGTTTACACGTATGGTCCTTTCCTCCTGAATGACCCTGTATAGCCTACAATACCGCAAGCTAGTGGTTTACAGTTCGCGCTTGCGGCTTCATCTGTTGCGTACTACTGCCCTCTTAAAGCCTTGGTTTTTTCTGAACCGACGCGTCGGTGACATGCGAGGTCCGAGGCTCGCCTCGCACAAATCCGGACTGCACGAGAGATAGTGAGTGGTTTCTATAACTGCGAGGTACGCAGCCCCGCACCTTGCAGTTAAAGAAACCACTCACTATCATTCGTGTAGTCTGAATTTGTGCGCGGCGGGCCTCGCACCTCGCAACTCGCATGCGTCGGTTCAGAAAAACCAAGGCTTAATGGTTTATCCTTATACCCGAAATCCGCAATTTACGACCCTGTCGACGATGGTGGGTTTTTAAGGAAGATAATAGTGTTTAGCTTGATTTTCGTCATTGTGTATTAAATCTAGGATATTCTTTCCAAATTTGTGGGATGTAAAAGAACTCTTTCCGGCAGAAGTTCAGTCATTTCGAGTCCACATCAGAATACGACTGTGTTGATAGTTATTTTGTTATTGTTCTCTGTTATAGAGGATATTGAAATCCGCCTGATCGATGAAGAATATTGATGCACCATTTACATGTAATGTTCGTAGCTGTCAACAGTATATTCTCCACAGTGTCAGACTAGCAGGATGCAGGAAAGTTATCCGCCATGTCTTGAGGTGATAACTAAAATTTTGTTTCATTCGGAGTAATCTTTAGTATTAAAATCGTCTACTTATTATTATTATTATTATTATTATTATTATTATTATTATTATTATAGTGGGATTTAATCGATTAATCGATCAATTTCTGTTTTAAGATTAATCAATCAAAAATATTTAATCGAATAATCAAGTCGGTTAAAATTAATCGGCTGTAGTTGATATTAATTATTATTTTGTTAATACAAACTCATACAAAAATTCCGACAATATTTCTCTCTCGGAAATTGCTTACTTAAAATCACAATAGTACTGTTATTTTCTAACTGTAAACCAAGTAGCGTAGGGAAAAATCTTTGCACAAACACTTCAGAAAGAGATGGGAGATATCAGGACAGTGACCTAGTCTACCTCTATTGAAAGTTGAAACACAATGCGAAACCCTTACTAAGTTTTATGGCTTTCCAAGAAAACTTCACCTTGTTGTCAGCTCATCTTCCTAGCATAAGAAATACATATTTTTCTGGGATTCGTCCCCTTCATCCCTTATAAAATAGCCATGTCTATACTGCGTGCAAGCGAGAGCGTAACTATCTTCTTCTCTTTATAAAATCCGGTAATTCGATTACAATAGGGGCCAGTCTTCTGTTTCGATCGCTGTATTTTTGCAGTTGCAGTTTCTGTACTGAGTTTGTATATGAAGGTTGTGTGTTTAGTTTGATAAAGAAAAAAACAGTTTTCTGTGGTATATGAAAAGCGTAAACTCCATTATGTCATATGAGAATTTGAGAGGTAAATTCGGTGAAACGTTTGGATTTAAATTGAACGATCGTGGAGAAGTGCTTACAGAAAAATAGTTTTTTTTTTTCGTGTTTAGTGATGCAGGAAACATTGTTACTAAACGTAGAGCGTTACTAAACTTAATTCGGAACATGTGAATGCACTCACATGTTTAAAATCATGGATGAAGCAGTATTAACTGGGTGAGTCTTCATACTTTTTGTTATTTATATTTGTCTCAAAAATTCCCGGAGAAATTGACACAATAAATTATAAGCCTCATAATAAATATGTTAGTAAGTAATTAAAGTAGTTGTTTTGTAATATAATGATACAATATATACAGATATACAACATTTAATACTTACGCTTATCACCGAACACAAGTTAAATTTAACAATAATTGTGTATTACAGTATATTAAAACATATTTTCAACTCGATCAAAACTCGATTAATCTATCGATTAATCAATTAAATTCAAATAGTTAAGCGATTAAATATTTTGATCGATGAACAGCACTAATTATTATCTTACACTTTCTACTTGCAATCCTGAGAAAATCATTAATCCACGCTATACATTGACGTGTAGCGATATTCTGTAATCATGATGTCATGGCGCATGATAACTGCTGAAGATAATACAGGTCAAACAACAGAAAGAGGTATTTTTCGAGAAGCCCTGGAAAAGAGAATCGATGGGGCGGAGGCGGTGCCGTTGAATTTGTAATCGAAAACTCTACTATTTGGGCCACATCGGAAGACTGTTTTCAAAGCCGTTGGATAATTTAAAATTCTAATAAAACGAGCTTAACTTGTCCGTATTGTACTTAGTATAAGGATAGCATAAAGAATATTAAATGGCTTAATGATATACAGAAATCATCAAAAAAGGAGATCTATGATGATAGCCGACCTCAGCTCCTTCGGAACACCTAACCAGCACTACACATGAGGTTCTGCCTGTGTGGTTTTACTCCTTCATATTTGTAATGTGGAAGGCTTCCACTAGAGAAAAAAATACTAATTTACGAGCAACTCCGCTGTCCCGTGAAGCTTTGCGGTCGTGTCTGTGTTGTACACCTCTCGACTATCTTTTTTCTTGTTTCACTCCGCCAGAACAAAGGAGCAGCGGAACTGCGTTACATCGTGAAATTGAATTAAACTTTGTTTCCGAGAGATGTATCTTTCCTCCGAGAGCGAGATGATGTATGTATCATACGAAGTTGACCTTTGACCTCGAAGATCTGGAAGTACCTACTTGATTTGGACTTAAACTCTGGTCCTAAAATTTTGCAGCTGTACCTAATCATTAATGACTAGTGAGCATATGGGTGTGGAATTAGGTTATGTATGTATGTATGTATGTATAAGCCATGCTTAGTCTACTAGAATTATTGTCCTAGTGTTTGATTCATAATACATTATCACTTATGTTCCCAGTGAAGTGTGAAAATTGTTCCAAATTTATCAAAATATATTCAAAGCTCCTCAGACGGATCTGAGAAATTTTTGCAGATTATACCTGAGTATGGACTGCATTTCTGCACATCAGCCTTGTAAGGAAAGGAAATCTTATGGGAACTCCCCATGACATATTTGAAAACACTGTGCTAACATTTTACGGGACGGGCTAAAGAAAACTTGTATCTTACAGCTTCTAGTTAAGAAAAAAAAATATGAATTTTGTAAGGTAGACACCAGGAAGATCTGAATAGTGATTTTAAATTAAATTATCGAACAAGTGAGGAACACATAATTATGCGGAGCTTATGAATTATTAGTTCAATTGAATTACTATTATACCTAATTATTAATAATTATAAACAGATTCCCAATCGAAAATTCATTAAAACAGAAACAGTAATAGATTTTCTCTGCGGGTGCGAAATACAGACAGGCCTAATGATAAAGCCTAATCCAGGCAAGTGAAATACGTTTATTTTTAGAATTTAGATTCAAGAATAAAGCAACGATTACTCCAGTTGGCTGCTCTACATTGAAAGATTGTCGGACAAATATCACATTCCAAAATATGGTACAGTAGTACGAGTTAAATAGAAGGCGAACAAGGAGAATGAGAGAACCACGAGAAGAACGAGAGTGAACACATGGAGAACAAGGGAAAAACAAGGAGAAATCATAAAAACGAGGAGTAGACAAGGGGAACAAGGAGAAACATGAAAACGAGAAGACAGTCGGTGGGATTGACGATAGTGAGGTGGGATTGACGATAGTGAGATGGTATTTGGCGAGATGAGGCAGAGGATTCGTCATACGTTACCTGACATTCGCCTTATGTTTGGGGAAAACCTCGAAAAGAAACCCAACCAGGTAATCAACCCAAGCGGGAATCGAAGCCGCGCTCGAGCTACGTCAGTGGCTGAAGTATATTTTAAGCTAATGAAGCTTTATATCATAAATGTAATGAAAAGTGTGAACGTACTGTAGCTGCAACTAAACTTGCTTTATGGGGTGAATATTCTCCACTTCCGCTTTACAACTCAGCTTTTTCCGTGACTGTACTAGTGTATCTTAACATCAGCCCTCATTCTTGGTACGAAAATTACGTCTGGTGCTGAAAATGTTGGAAAATGGGTTTCTTGTGCCCTCGTCCTTATTGTCTGGGGAATTGGTCTTGCGTAGATAGAAAAGCGTCTTAAAAGCGAAGATGTTGCGGGCGACGAGATGGTTACTGCCTCTTGTCTTCCTCAGCAGTGATTACTCAGTATATGGTACACGTACCCTGTAAGAAAATAGGACCTTAAATTTTTCACGTCGGTTCAAGACGCAAAGAAAGCAAATATAGTTTTTAATTTAACCATTTCAACGACTAAACGGTTTTTATTATCGATTAGTGATTTATATTTTATTTATAGGAATAGTGCAATGAGTACTTCACAGGAAACCAAAATACTTGGGGGGGGACAAGGCCTAAATAATAATAATAATAATAATAATAATAATAATAATAATAATAATAATAATTTATTTAACCTGGCAGAGTTAAGGCCATACGGCCTTCTCTAACACTCAACCAGGAGTAAGAATAGTGCAATGAGTACTTCACAGGAAACCAAAATACTTGGGGGGGGGACAAGGCCTAAATAATAATAATAATAATAATAATAATAATTTATTTAACCTGGCAGAGTTAAGGCCATACGGCCTTCTCTAACACTCAACCAGGAGTAAGAATAGTGCAATGAGTACTTCACAGGAAACCAAAATACTTGGGGGGGGGACAAGGCCTAAATAATAATAATAATAATAATAATAATAATTTATTTAACCTGGCAGAGTTAAGGCCATACGGCCTTCTCTAACACTCAACCAGGAGTAAAACTGCGTTACAAAAAACACTACAAATTTACAAAGTACACTACAATAATGGTTATTAGAGGAGAAAATTTCGCTCTGGCGACGGGATCGAACCCGGGTCCTTGGTTCTACGCACCAAACGCTCTAACCACTGAGCTACGCCGAAGTTCAGTCCACAGCACCGGATCGAATCCCTCTCCTCTAGTGTTTTTCCCTTTGTGCCTTACTCCATGTTTGACATATTAAGTCTACTACCATTATATGCCATTATATTATGGAATATGTGCTTGTCGATTGAGGTGGCGGATAGCAAATATAAAGTGGTTATGTAATATAGTCAAGAATCTGGTGACTTGAGAAACTAAGTTATTTCTGGACGCTGAGAATTACAAGTATAATGATAAAGTATGTATACCTTCGTGACATTAATTTTTATGTTGATTTTGTATCCTGAATTTAACGATGACTTATAATTTTCCCTGACTTCAGAATATTTACTGGATTTTTTTCTTATTTTTGCAGTAAACACCTGTAGGTTTAGCTATCGTTAAACATGAATACTGTACAATTTACTTGATTTTAAGTTTAATATATTCATTAGTAACTGATGAATGTATGAAACAATTATTGTAATAAAGGGATGAAATAAGAAAAGACGTATACAAAAAAGTATGGAAAAACGATAATTTGTGATTATAGAATCAGATGAGAAGTTTTTAACATGGAATTATTTCGCCAGTATTGTACGGTCACATTTGCTCAGTAGAACTGAACTAGTTATGTAGTTGATGTGACATGGTTAAATAATGCATTAGTGCCGTTGTGTAATGAGTTTCACAGGTTGTTTTTGTCACAGCAGCTATGATGCTTGAAGAGATTGATGTAGTTGGTACGATGTTAAATAATGTGCATGTATATTCTGCAGATAAAGAGCTGAACTGAACACGCGACCCCCTTGCTGAGAATTCAGAGAGTATTTACTGTCTCGTCTGTTAATTAAAACGGCTTGCATATACTATCACGATTACACAACCTGAAGACAAAGTAATTAAATTGGTTTACATAACTCTTATATGATTCGGGGCGCATTGTATGGAACATTAACTTCTCTTATGTGGGCTGGAGACACTGTTAAAGGAACATTCGGAATGGCGAGAGCATATAACTGCTTACATATACGGTTTGTCTGTGTACCAAAGGCATCTGGTACGAAAAACAATGGTGTTTAGTTTTACGTTAAATGTTCAAAGCAAAATGGAATCGGTGAAACAACTAATACAATCAAATCAGCATTGTATTCAAAATAAAATTAGAATTTCTGAAATACCTAAGGAAAATAATATCCATTTTCGTTTAATTAAATATTGAGCTGTAAAATACATAATGGAAACAAAGTCGCCACTTTACCGAGCTTTATATTAAAATTTTAATACTAAATAGAATCAGAGTGCTGTGAAATATTAAATACGAATAAAAACAAATCAGCATTAGGCCTATGTCTAGCTTTACATGGAATAGTGAATCCAACTAGAATAAGAATAATAAGAAATATCGAAGCGAAAATTTATCGGCATTGTGTCTGTTTTACATGAATTACGAAAAATGATAGAAATAGAATGTCGTGAAGTTTGAAATAAAAGCAAAATCGGTGCTGTATTTAGTTTTACATGATACACTCGCGGTCAAAAAATTTGGGACACTTGAATTTCACTTTATATTTAATTTAATTATACGATTATAAACGTGAATTGGAAAAGCATCAGATAGAAACTGGCCTATACGGACTCTGCTGTAAGTTTCACTGATACACATTTTAATTAATCAAACTAGTGTCTTGGGAATACCAAACCAAGGAGATGCACTATCATCTTTACTTTTTAAGTTCGCTCTAGAATATACCATTAGGAAAGTTCAGGATAACAGACAGGGTTTGGAATTGAATGGGTTACATCAGCTTCTTGTCTATGCGGATGACGTGAATATGTTAGGAGAAAACCCGCAAACGATTAGGGAAAACACGGAAATTTTACTTGAAGCAAGTAAAGCGATAGGTTTGGAAGTAAATCCCGAAAAGACAAAAGTATATGATTATGTCTCGTGACCAGAATATTGTACGAAATGGAAATATAAAAATTGGAGATTTATCCTTCGTAGAGGTGGAAAAATTCAAATATCTTGGAGCAACAGTAACAAATATGAATTACACTCGGGAGGAAATTAAACGCAGAATAAATATGGGAAATGCGTGTTATTATTCGGTTGAGAAGCTTTTGTCATCTGGTCTCCTGTCAAAAAATCTGAAAGTTAGAATTTATGAAACAGTTGTGTTACCTGTTGTTCTGTATGGTTGTGAAACTTGGACTCTCACTTTGAGAGAGGGACAGAGATTAAGGGTATTTCAGAATAAGCTTCTTAGGAAAATATTTGGGGCTAAGAAGGATGAAGTTACAGGAAAATGGAGAAAGTTACACATCACAGAACTGCACGTATTGTATTCTTCACCTGACATAATTAGGAACATTAAATCCAGACGTTTGGATGGGCAGGGCATGTTGCACGTATGGGCGAATCCAGAAATACATATAGTGTGTTAGTTGGGAAACCGGAGGGAAAAAGACCTTTGGAGAGGCCGAGACGTATGTGGGAGGATACTATTAAAATGGATTTGATGGAGGTGGGGTATGATGATAGAGACTGGATTAATCTTGCGCAGGATAGGGACCGATGGCGGGCTTATGTGACGGCGGCAATGAACCTCCAGGTTCCTTAAAAGTAATTTGTAAGTAAGTAAGTATACGATTATAAACGTAACATAGCCTGAAAACGAAAATGATTATGACTTCATAACACCAACAATTACCAACAATAACATTATAATCGAGATTTGAACAAAATTTTGCTTATGTAGAATATGGCAACAATGTTGGTAATTGTTGGTGTTATGAAGTCATGTTTATTTTCTTTTCTTTTTTTCTTTTTTTTTCTTTTTTTTTTGTATAGTAAAATTATAATTTTATTAATCACTATTTAAAACATATTGTTGACCAATTAAATACATTTACAAAGTAAAATTCCAAGGCCAGTTTTGGCTTACGGCAGTGAAGCACGGACACTAAGAAAATGCGACGAAAGACGGCTAACAACTGCCGAAATGAGATTCATGCGAAAAGCTGCTGGCTACCCTCTTCTCGAACATCGTCGGAACGTAGATATTCTGAAGGAATTAAAAATTGACTCTTTTGTCCATTATCTGCAGCAATACGGGCTTCAGACACATGTCAAGAGGATGGATCGCTCTAGATGGTCCAGGCAGATTTTGTCGTATGTCCCAAAGAGATCCGAAGAATTAGGAAGACCTAGGAAACGCTGGCAAGAGACCGTAACAGATCCACTGGGGTCTAATACTTGAAGGCTGATGATGATGATGATGATGATGATGATGATGATGATGATGATGATGATGATGATGATGATGATGATGATGAATTCTAAGTTCCCAAATATTTTGTCCGCCTCTGTAGTTTAAAGAAATCTTATTTTAAACAGGCTATAATAATATTCTTTCGCTGAAACATAAAATTTGAATTTAAAAATTTATATTTTACAAGAAGTTGACAAATTATGCTTAATATTTACGAAATATGCATCCTATACAATGAATATCACATTTTAATAGGCTACTAACACTTTTTCTTTGTGTTTAAAAATGTTGTAATCAAGCAAAAGGAACCTATAATGACATGCATCACCTCATTTATCTTTAGAGGCATGGCATCTTCTGAAGTTTGTAGGTTGCCACATCAGCGAGAGTACAGTTAAAAATTATTTTTCTTTTTGAGATTTATGTCTCTGGGTTAAGAATTAAAACTAGCTGAGGTCTCTGGCATTAGAAATGGGGCGACGAAACGAAGTTATATGGAAAAATTAAATCGTTACTTAATCTGATAAATATTTTCTTTACTTATTCTAATTGATGTGTTCACTGTGCAAGTATGGAACAAATATTAGCAATTTTAGGTAACATTTTCAAGACTAAGCAAATTAAAAGAACAACATATTAAAATGCTTAGCGGACCACTTGATCTAACGTTGTATAGAATTTCCGTCACGATGACTGTAGGGGATTCTGAAGGGAATTGGATTTATTTCCTGTCTTGCAACATAAATGTGTGTGTTTTTTTTTTCTGGATTACATTAGGGTTAGGCTATTGCCTTGCATCATGTTAACTGCGTGACCGAGCAGCTCGATTGTTAGTGAACATGCCTGTCTTGTGTTGGAATGGAATGGAAGTTACGGGAGGGGTGCACTACGGCCCAGCACTGCGACCTGTTACGATCTTCTGCACTAACCCTCAAGGTAGGCGCATTCCCAAACCCACACAACGCTAAGGTTCGGTGCATACCGAGTTTTCGAGCAGGCAACCACCTCGTCCTTAGACTAGCACCCTCCGTGCGTCGCCAGCCGCGATCGGGGAATGCTATAGAATGATGACGAAACAGAGAAATGGTAACGGAGAGATGTAGATGCCTTATGTGTGGAAAAACGGGAGAACTCCGAGAAAAACCCCAACTGCGACTTTGTCCGCCACAAGTGTTACTATGGATTTTTCAATATGAAATATCCTAGACCTGACCGGAATTCGAACCCGGGCCGCCTGCATGACAAGCTAGAGATCGGACCACTCAGCCACCGTAGGAGTCATCTTGTCTTGATACGTACACATACTTCTTATTAAGGATAAATTTGACAAACCTTGACTATATTATTATTATTATTATTATTATTATTATTATTATTATTATTATTATTATTATTATTATTATTATTATTATTATATGACCGTCGTGGTCCTCGTCCTCGTCCTCGTCATTTAATAAAGTCTGTATAATTTCCATAGAATGCACAGCGCGTGTGTTCCTCGCTGGGACGCTGTGCCCGGAATCCAAACAGGTGAATCTTTCTGCGCTCTGATTTACAGCCTCCATTATTCATGTCCCGTCGCTCATTATTTATAGCCTCTTTAATCGCGTCATTATCTGCTCTGGTTGTAATGAGACGCCTGTCCTCAGAAATGGGTCATGGCGTTCTTTGCAGTCGCACAGATTTATCGACTTTTACAACAGGCGTGAAAATTTGATAGCATTATTTATTAATGTGTCAGCTTGCAGTTACAAAATTGTGGATCAATTCCGATTTCATTTCAAAAGTTTTCGTGATTATGTAGACCTATATTATTATTACTATTATTATTATTATTATTATTATTATTATTATTATTATTATTATAACATGCATGGCTGTGAATTCGATCCTTTCATTGTATAGACTTAGTTTGCTCGTGGCAGTGATTTATTCTTTCAGACATTACACTTAATTATCATTGTATCATCAGTATTATTGTCATAGTATAATATATCATAGATTAGAGGAAAATTCTTCGTTCAAGATTGTTTATTTTTATTTTTATTTTATCATTATTGTTACTTTTAGTTTTATTTATATGTATCCAGCGATAGACATTAAAATTTAATTATTTCATTTTATTATTATTATTGTATTCAGAATTTAATTATATTATATTAATTCAGATCCGTTTAATGTAGAGTTTGTTGTTTGGTTATTCTTATGTTAAGCATACTCATCAAAATCGCATTTATTTCGATTTCATTCGTTTATGTTATTTTTGAGCTTTTCTGTATAATGTATTTTGCAGTTAATCTAATCATTTTGCCAATATTGTTTATTTATTTGTCTCTAATTTTAATAATTATTTGTATGTACTGTTTTTGTAATTCCTTGTTCACTGTAAATCTTGTGCTAACTTTTATCTTGTGCTGAACTGTTATAGGCCCCAGGCACAATAGCAGCACAATAAATATTAGTAAATAATAAAATTATTATTATTATTATTATTATTATTATTATTATTATTATTATTATTATTATTATATCATCACCATCATGATCTCTTCTTTTATTCAGCAACTTTAGTCTGCTGGTGTGCATCGACGATCCTTTCTATTTTTGCATCGAGCTTGGTTAGGAATAATATCCGGATAAATATTACTTATAACGTGAAATGTTTATGCCCAAGTGCCAAATGAATAATATGTTACGAAAATCTCTACATCAGACGTCAGCTGCTTAGCAACGGCAATAAGTTACTTCGCACTATTTTGACGTCAGTTGCTTAGCAACGCAATGAGTTATCGTCACACTATTCTGAAGTCACTTGCTTGGCAACAGATCATTCAATTGAAACACAATAATTGCATTGTAAATGCTTGTACAGTTATAAGGTCTATATTCAATAAAGAAATAAATTTAAAATAATGAATAATACAGGGTTGGGCAGATAAAACCGGCCCGTGTTATGACATTGATAGGTACTAATGATTTGAAACAAACTTCAAATGGAATGAAAATAAAATGCATTTACCTTCATAATAAATGTTGGAAGTGCCCTCCATCTGCATCTAGACACTTCTGTGCACGTTTTAACAGGTTCATGAAAACACGTGTCAAGTCCTCATGGGTGATACTGCGGATGCAATTCCGCAAGTTCTCCTACTCACATGAACCTGTTGAGCCAATCTCGTGGTAGACTTTCGAGGACTCCTAGTCATAAATTCATTAATTCGCGCCGTAAGTTGAGGAGTCCGAACAGAAGGAGTTCTGTTCCTTGTTACATTTTTTATGGATCCAGTCGTACGCCATTTTCGCACCAAATCTTGAATGCTGCTTTTCGCTGGTACTGAGCGAAGCGGATATTTGTCTCTGAATAATTGTTGTGTTTCCTTAATAGAGTTGGTCTGTACGTACGCCTCCACAATGAATATTCGCTCTGGTATTGAATAAGTCATGCTTATTTAAAGAACAACTCTTTACATGTGTTTAGAACGTCTGACTTTTAAACAGCAACCAAAAGAGGTTCCATAATTTATTTTCCAAATCATATGACATGAGATGGGGCCGGTTCTATCTGCCCAACCCTGTACAAGACATGAAAAAGCATTATATGTATTTCATTCTCAATCATGTTCACAATCCTTATAAAAAGAACGACTTCATTGAAATCAAAATATCATAATAACCAGAGAGCTGATTTTCGGTCCCTATACTGAACAGTTGCAAGGAGGTCATTGCACTGAATGCTACGCTCCCTCTGTACGCCAAGGGACATGACGTCGTGTGTAGGGACCGAAAATTCGATGTCTGATAATCAGTGATAGCAGAGAACCGAAATCATAAGCGTTTCACACATTATTACAATGATTCTATGAATCTCGTCACTTTTTTTCTACAACTCTTTCCGAATGATACGAATGGTTTCAAATAATATGATGTTTTGTTTTCACAAACTTTTTTCTTGTCCTATTTGTTCTGACAAGTTTCCTATTAACATTCATGGTATGTGATACATAATGGTATAATTAACGTTCCTAAGTCGGAGCACCGCAATTTAAAGTTCATTGTATTTGGATACGTATTATTCATTTGTTTTCAAAGAGGATTTGTATTTTTTTTCAGTTTAAGGCTAATTTCGTAAAATTACTACGGCAAACGCCTAAGTGACCATATAATTCTTGACGTTTTCCTAAATCTTCGTATGTGTTACAGTGCAATGTTGTGGTCCGAGTCGATATACGTATCTGTCGTTATAAAAAATAAATAATGATAAAAGCACATGTAGTTTACATGCATGTGTGCCCAGGGAAACGGTCAAAACTTGCTCACTAACTCTATAAAGTACATGTCCGCCAAAAATCTTCTAATCATTTATACTAGTCAAGAAATTGAAACTTTTTCGTGTATCTGGTATGTAAATGGGTGCTGAATTGAGTGGAAAAATCGGCTTCTTTATATCACGTCACATTTTCTAGATACACAGCACTACCACAAAGACAGCAATATGATACTTACAGACATGGCTCATTTTAAGTACAAACATAACATGACACTCAGAACCCATTGAGCTTTTCTTAATAACAAAAATTCTTATGAACTAACAAAATCATTAAAATAATTCACAGTAATCCAAGATGTTAATATTTACAATGTTCAAAATCTTTTTTTTCGGCAAAATAAGATGGTTATGCTTTCTTTATATATATATATATATATATATATATATATATATATATATATAGACACCGTGCAAAAAAAAAGCATAATCATCTTATTTATAATAAAAGCACATGTAGTTTACATGCATGTGTGCTCAGGGAAACGGTCAAAACTTACTCACTAACTCTATAAAGTACATGTCCGTCAAAAATCTTCTAATTATTTATACTAGTCAAGAAATTGAAACTTTTTCGTGTATATATATATATATATCTAAACAGTAACCTTGGTAACGATTCTCCATGGTAGTGTGTACTGGTGAAAACATTCACCCTGTTCGTCACTGCAAGCACCTCAGTTTTTCTGGGAAAAAGTCAAGGTGTAAGTGTAAATGTGAATTTTGAGTTCTTGTAGTTATCTAGCAGAGCAGTCACTATGTAAATATTTATCGTCTCTGCTGTTACCCAGAAATCCGTAAACAATGGTTTTGAAAGAGGACCAAGTGGTTAACTCAATATTTGTGAGTTTTGCATTAAAGATAGGATCTTTCAATAATCTAATTTGTAGCTCAATAAATATTACATCCAAATAAAGAGTTTAACCATCATAGTTCTTACTTATTATAAGCCTATCTTTAAAAAAAATAAATAAATAAAAACACAACGTAAAAATATTTAGAAATCCATATAAAATGTAAAATATCTCAAAACCCATACGTGATTCAGCAATTCCGAAGGCCGTTTCGGATTCTACAACCAATATTTGATATAAATTGATGTAAGCTTATCATACACCAGATGCAAAATGGCTGTTAACCAGTGTTATTTTATTACTGTACTCTCCATATAGCAATAGACAGATAATTAAAATGCTAAATAATCCCAAGCTGCAAATTTTGTCTTGACGTTGCGGAACGCCTATGCTGAATATGCGACTCCGCTAGACTCCAGGCGCTGTCTCGTCGACTTGGAGTGTGCCCAATTGTAACATTAAACCAAGGAAAGATTGTTTTAATATGCAAAGTTTAATTACGCGTCCCGAGAAACAATTCTGCTCGTAGGAGGAGAAGTGCGGTCCAAGTCGGTGGCTTGGAAGACACGCGACGTTATTACGCTGGTTTCCTTGGAAACTTCTCATTACATTCACAACTTCTGTACAATTTTCTGTTCTCTCCATCTCTCTGCGTGTATGCTGTATCAACAGGTAATCCATGTCATCAGTTCACACTAACCTGTCTCACTTCATATTAGTTTGATTATTGTGCATTTTTTTTCTATGTTTTGTAGAAGTTATACAGCTAAGACGTTCGGAAGTTACTTCATATTTTAGAGGGGTTAGGTACAGCTTACAGCAGTAAAATTTTTTCAAATATTCAACATTTTTTCTCCCATTACTGTATCTTGTACAATAATGGAAATTAGTATGTGTAAAACACTGTCCTTCTGCTATATGAAATATTTACGATTTAAAAAAAAATTATATTTTTTTTTTTCAAAATTCAAAATGGTGGCAGTTCACTTTGCAGTGATGAAGCGTTTCCCTCATATAAACTTGTTAATTTTTTATGTTCTCTCTCTTTTATTTTATTGCTGAACTCATGTTTACCATACCATGCTCTTTCAATTACATTCCTTAATAAATAATATATATTTTTTTATTTTGTGTTACAAGAATATACTGATATTTGTCCATTTTTTTTAAATTCATTTATTTTTTGTCAGACAATCTATCAAAGGTGAAGAAGTGATCTTGCATAAATACACACAAAAAAAATTGTCACAATGTTGGATAGATTTTTAGTTATGTGGAAAACGCTTCATCACTGCACAGTGGACTGAATTTTAAAAACATGTAAATAATTTTTTTTTAAATTGTAAAATTTTTTTTTTTTTTTCACATAGCAAAAGGACAGTGTTTTACACATACTAATTTTCATTATTGTACAAGATACAATAATGGAGGAAAAAGATGTTGAATATTTCCATAATTTTACTGCTGTAAGCTGTACCTAACCTCTTATGGTAACCTCACAACCAAGTCGGCAGAATTGAGATCTAGAGATCGTGGAGACCATAATGTCAGACGATGCCTACTGTTGACACGATCACCAAAGGTCAGTGTAACAAAGACAATGTCCAGTGCTAATAATAAAATGTGCTTAAAGGTCCAACACATCGTTTAAACGGCTCCATGCTGAAATGTCCAGAATAAATTAGTCCAATGAACGAAATGATCCAATATGTATATTGTCCAATGAAGTTCCAATACAAAATAAGATCCAATAGAAATGAGGTAGAATATACGGGTCGGTCCAGGCTGACGTCATATGAGCTAACTATGGCAAAAATCATGAAGTGAATTTTAATAGGTAGGTTTGTTCCCACGAGCAATTCAGAAACGCGTTACGAACGAATACCAACACATCTTTCAACGTATGCACCAGTTGAGTACGTTCTCAGGACTAGCTCGGGATTTTACGTTGTAGGAACGTTTCTTGAATTGTTTTTTCACAATCTTCTGAGTTTCTTATATTCATCTTCCGAATTTAATTTGTTATAAAATATATCACGATCACCTTCCACATCACTCATTCATGATCGACTATTTTTGTAATTTTAACCTGCCCAGTCTCGAAGTGTTTTAACCTTAACCTTAGATTACCATCTATGCATGCGTGAACAATACAGAATTTTCAGTTCCTGCTCTTAATCAAGAATCAAATTCACTCGTTCAGAATGAGTTTCAAAGCACGTTGGAACAGGAAGATGGGAGCTCAGAACCGGTTCTGAATCAATTAGAGTCATTTTGGAAAGCACACTGAGCTACTGCGCATAAGCAGGCAATCCAGAATGTTTCTGAACCATGCTAGAGCAAAACTAATAGATTTAATAGCAGTCATTGAGAAGTCCGTGTTGTGCATTGTTGTGACGTTGTCCAGAAAAAACACTGATTTGGAAACTGTAAGGAAATTATTTGAAAATTTCTGGACATGGCAAAAAAAAAAAAAAGCCTATGTTACTTTACAGACAAAATTTATATAACACTACCATTCTGAAAACCGAAATTAAACGTCAAAATATTTGGAAGTGTTGTGTTGTAATAAGAGAGTCTGCAATGCAAGATGTGTTACAGATTCAAATCTGCAAGCTATTGTAACGAAACAAAAGGGATTATTTCTATGGGCATTATGTAAATTGAACTTTTACACATACTGTTGAACCTTTTATAGGCCTACATATAATGCAGTGACTTTAAAATTAGGAAGGCCTTGTCGAATTCAAACGCGGGGGTCATAAAATATATCTAAGAACTTTACGTTCCAATTAAATTTTAAAAAGCACCACCAAGTGTAACAAAACTAATAAAATAAGAATAGCAAATAAACTAAATTTCCTTAAACATAAATACTATTTATAGAAAACCTATATATATATATATATATATATATATATATATATATATATATATATATAAAGATTCTAAATCCCTTACACTTATCTGCCAGAATAGTAAATCATTAATAACATTCACAAAATAAAAGCTATTTTTAAAACCAAATTCTTCAATCCTGTACATGTCTTAATACCATTAAGAAAGAAGTGTGCTTCGTCTGTCCAAAAAATATTTGTGATTATACAGTTGAATCTCCGCTAGCACAAATAAAGCAAAATTATACCATTCCTGCGTATCACTAGTTTTAGTTCATATGAATACAACTTATGATGTTTTATACAGTACCATTCTCCAAATTCAGATATAGCTGATTTTGAAGAAGCCTGGACATCTAACACTACTAATTCTACAGTATTTATTGATACTTATTTCATTATTTGTCTGAAGTACCTTAGCAACAATAGCATAATTGATTACCTCTTATCTTCCAGATTCTTCTTATCAGTAGCTGAACCGATTTCCTCTAATATTCTGATTAAATCCTATTCCAGACTCCAAAAATCCAAAGGATAACAATTTTAACACTACAAAAATCAGATCTATGATGCGAAATAGTGAAGTTAATTCTCGGTCAGATTACGATATAAAAGCAAAGGAGTCGTTTTATACAAAGAGTACACGCCTAAAAATAATAAATTTGGGAGCTTGAAGGGGTTTTCTTTTCGGAATGGAGGGAAGGAATTAAAATGGTATGCTACATATATCCAGTACGAGCTGTGCCTTGGTTCTTGCAGGCATGGTGAAGCACTGTGTAAAATTTGGCACAACACATTAAGATCTATAATTGCAGAGAATTTGAGAAAACAAAGCTACACTCTCCAAGAAAAAAATGTCCAGGATCTTTCCTTAGAAGGGAGCGTAACAAGTATTAATTTTGTCTACAGAGAAGCAGTGAAAAAGCACATCGTCGTTGATTTTATTAAACTTCCTATGTGGCAGTACAGAAAATAATTTTTCAGAAGAAAGAAAAAAATTAATTAAAAATCAAAGGCCTATATAAGAATATGAAATAATTCGGTAGAAAACGTTAGTGAATATGATGAACCTAAATGGTATTATCGAGGATTAATGTAGGACTATTGATATTGAATTACTTTTTTCTTCCTCCTGAACAATTATTTTCTGTACTGTCATATAGAACAGTTTCATAAAATCAACGACGATATATCGATATTGATAATTGTCAGACAACTTTATAATTCACAATTTTGGTGGACTTTTACATTTCTGCTTTTATAAAAAACAAATAGAGCTACTATATCTAACAATTAGATTTGAGATGGATACAAACCAACCGATGGAAATTGATCAGAAAAAGAAAGCTATCTACCAACCAACTGTAGATTACTGCAAACAGAAATATCATCTCCATGACACTGAAGTTATTGGACTTCTAATCGCTGCTAGAGGGACGATCCCTAAATTCTTTGTTAATGTGAGCAAGAAACTAGGTATTCCAGCTATAACCATAAAAACACACCACTATTAGCCCTTAAAGGCTCTCTAAATAATAATTTTAAAAAATCATTTGCACTGTCGTTAACTAGAAAACCATTTTCTGCCTTCCGAAAATTTTTATTATAAAAAAATTTTTTTATCGTTTCCTTTAACTTTTTCGCTAATTTCAACAATTTTGACCATTATCTCTTTGTTAATGATATCTTTATACATATTAATTTCTTAATAATTTTATGAACCGACTCGACTGTTAAGCTTTGTCAAGAGGCAGCCTGAATTTAAAAGAAGCAAATACTGCATACTACTATTCTTAAATTGTTAAGTGATTTAAATTTTCTCAGACCTTGCGAACGATTCCTATTGCTTTCGAAATAGCGTTGGACCAGCTGTATCCTAACATCTAATGATAGAACTATGGCTTCAAACTTCAAAATTCTTGTAGCAGTACTAATAAAATCTTTAATGTTTTAATCAACAAAATAATAACTATGAAAATCCAAAAGTAACATGGAAAATTCCATTGTGTGTGAAACACAATTATATTTTTTTTTCTATCTCAAATATTATAATGCTTTAAAGCTGAAAGCGACCTCTGAAGAACCTTTCTCATTAGCAAGAAGTCATCAGCTAACTGACTCACTCACTGATTTGACTCACTGACTCATTCCAATTACTCATTTACTTAAGTGAATTTTGACCGACCGACCGACCGAGCTGTGGCTCAACTGTGAAGCCTGACACGAAGTGATGTAGTTTGGATATATGCTGCCGACACCGAAATCTGCTAAGAGTAGAACGGAATAGAAAATTGCGTAATTCTCTCGATGTGGTCGTAATTTAGTTTGGCTTAACAGACAGAGCCATTGAGATGGCACGGCGTTAGGATTCGGTCTTCGAACCTTGAAAATGGGGGCATGAACTCGAGCTGCAGCTGTCTGAGGGTTGCGAGACGTTTTCCACCCCCTCATAACCGGGATCTCATTTTCACTTGACTGGAACACTGCCGCTAACTTGATATCGTAAACATTCTCCGCGACAGGCGGCTTAAACCCTCGGCGACAGACGTCGTTTGTCTTCAACGGACCGCACGTTCATGACCCGAACCAAGCTGAAACTGCGGTCATGATGTCGTCACTTTACAACATTCCGTAATTCTAATAACCCGAAATTGTTTCTACTGCTAACCTTTGTCGTTTCAAGTTGCGTACTATGTAAATGAGCGATCGACATACAAAAGATGTTACCTTGTGTATAAAATTTATGTTATATGTATGTATTTATTCACACTGCAAATGGGTATATACCCGGTGGCAGTGGTAACTAATTACACTCAATAATGACGATAATAAACACAACTAATAAAAAATACAATTAATAATAAATTACTACTACTACTACTACTACTACTACTACTACTAATCATCATCATCATCCTTCACGAATTAGGCCTCTGTAGACCTGTTTCGGCCCCATCTAGCAGTCTTCTTAACGGTCTTCCTGGTCGACGATGTCCTCTAGGTTTATATTGCATCATAATTTTTGGGATTCTTGAATTTTCCATAATAATAATAACAACAACAGCAGGGAACATCTTAAATTAAATGAAGCACGATCACTTAAAATAACATTTAAAGTAAATCTAATTTGTATCTTAACCCTAAGTTCGAACTAAAACCCACGAGTCTGATATGTTCATACCTGCACAAGTACCTTTCAGCACTACACTCATTTCTCTGACAACTCACTCACTGCATTAGAACTACGACACATTTCACTGATTCTATCCTGATTTCACTAACACTTCAAAAACATTTCACTGTTCAAATACTTTGCACTGCCACTATAAACTACAAACCTTCACTGACACAACACAGATATTAAGAGATGTTCTTATATCCCTTAGGTTTTTTTTTACAATCGTATAAAGTTGACATACATTATGCATAAGAAGGCAGACTGTAAGGCTGAATAAAACTGATATCTATAATGCATCTAATAGCATTTTACATTATTTATGTTAGTTTTAGTATTCTGATACTTTCATATCATAACAACCATAATTATAGGCCTATGATATTTAACTAATATCATAAAAATAATATACTACCTAATACTTGCCCAATCTATTGGTCTCCTGTTCCAGGAACTCTACTGGCTTAATGTGACATTGTAGACCAACCTTAACATTGACTTGCAATTCATCACTATCACCTACTTTCAATGATTGAACCCTTCGGCCAGACCTCTTCTCCCGTGAGGATCGTAATTGAATACTATTCACATAGGAGCTCCTTAGTTATGAAGTCAGAATGACTCAAGACTACCGTTTCAAGCAACATTTGACATTCACAACATAGACACTTCCCTTATCCAATAGGAAAAAAAGAGAAATATCCCCTTCCTAAACCGGATACGCTATATTTTTAGAGCAAAACGTTAACATTTTAGGGACAGTTGAGGATTATTGCAAATTATAATAATATGATATAAGCGATTGAGAAGAAAGAAGAGACTTGCACTAAACTAATGATGACGACACCATGTAGACCGAAGGACGACATAGAGCAGCTGAGAACAGCAAAAAGAGTTCATTGAAATCGGCAAGAAAAATAAATATGAGTCAGCAATTACGAAAGAGTTCGAGAGAAGAAGAAGAAGAAGAAAGTGAGATAAGAAGTCAAGATTCTACTTTGAGCACTGCCTTCTAAGTGAGGTACAGGCATGAAATTTTGACAATACTTCTTTCATCAAATGGAAAAGAATTAGGGGGTGCATTGGTTTCTATCTTAAACTTGAATTTAAACCATTATAAAATGGACCACATGTGCATGTATGGTTAATGTTGTAAACCTGATTTATGTATATATATGTATGTATTAAGACCTATCGAGAGTAAAAATCCTGGAGACAGAGTGCCTTGAAAGCAGGAGGTCTAGGATTCGATCTCCCGAGATCGGCAATCCTGGCTGATGTTTTTCGTGGTTTCTCTGTCACACCAGACGAACGCCGGGAATATTCCTTAAAACATGGGCACGACAGCAAAGTTTTCTATTTACTGCCAAGTGTTTATATTTGTAGCATATATATATTTTTTTTACATTTATCTTTTTTTGTTTCATGTACCTTTTTTGTCGTCACCGGATAGGAAACTCATTCGTTGATAACACATATTTATTCATTCGTTCAAGTTACATTTTAACTAATCAGTGGTCGTGTTACTATGTGTTTACTACGAGTAATTATTATTGAACAGTTGTGAGGAATTCCATACTCTCTCTATCAATATAAAATCATTGTGTTATGATAGAGAAGGTGCAAGACCAAAAATGATATATTTATTTATTATTTTGCTAATAATTGTAACATAAAATATAAAATATACAGAGAAACTTTAGCTCACCCCTGAAAGAGTAGAACTCATGCTCAGGGGCGGATTCCTGAATTGAAATTAATACTTATACAATACAATTATAATTAATAATTATACAGCACAATTTGCAATTATAGTATATAAATTTAAATTTACAATTTTTCAATTTTTATAAAATCCATACATAACTTTTTAAATTTAATACTAGAACTATTCGAATTGACAAGATTAGGATATTTAAATATAAATTTGTTATATATTCTTGGGCCTAAATTACTACTATGATTAAGTACTGTAACAGTGTTGCATTTTGGTTCAAACAATCTTAAAGAATTCATACCTTTTGTTTCATAACCATGAGAATACAATTCAAAATTATTTCGATTTTTATGTATGAATTTTATTAATACAATATAATAAATTTGTCTTACGTTAAGTACATTAAAGTGTAGAAACAAATTTTGAGATGGAAAATCAATAGGTTTATGAAGACATATTTTAATTATTTTCTTCTGTAATAAATAAAGTGGATTAAAATTGGATTTAAATGAGCTACCCCATCCTATAATTCCATACATAATTTTCGATTGATAAAAGTTAAATATATTTTACTTAATAAACTTATTGACAAGTAATTCCTCAATAAAACAAAATAATATACTATTTTACGTAATTTATTACAAAGGTAATTAATGTGTTGGTTCAATTTTAAATGATTATCGAAAATTATGCCTAAATACTTAACTTCAGAGGACTCTTTAATAATCGGACATTTACACTGTATAAGACAACAATCAGAATTATACAATTTAATACTTAATATAGATGTAGGAGGTTTGTTACATTTTTCAGATAATGAGAATGGAATAATTATGGTTTTATTTTCGTTCATAGAAAGATAATTTATGTCAAACCATTTTTTATTAATTTAAGTCCATTATTTGAATTATTATTTGCGTCATATCAGGTTTTTCCACCAAAAAGTAAAACTGTGTCATCTGCATAAGAGTAGTGAACACCATTATATTGTTGTAAGTCAATATGATGTGTAGGTATAGGTAAAAGGAAATGTGTGATGAACACCGGAATTTCAGTAGCCTAGTAGAAAGATTCCTCAAATACACATTTTAAGCTAGTTTTGGAAACTTCTTTTTTAATTTTCAATTTTTGTTGTTTTATATTTTTGTGTTAAATCTGTATTATTCATAGGCTTAACTTACCCGCGGACAGCATTTTAAGTGACAATTTGATATTTTGCCAGCTTTTACGAATATTACTGTTACTGATACCACTGCTGTTATTATTGTTACAATTACAACTGCTACGGCTACGGCTACTGCTACTGCTACTTCACGTGCATGAATTCTTCGAGCGATACTCACTTAGCGTTAGTTTTTTCCTAGAGGCGAAGGCGTTATAAAACGATTTTTACAACCCCCGAGTGCTAACAGCAGTTGCCCCCATTATTAAATTCAATATAACGCATTTTGTGTGGGCAGCTATCTTAAAATTGCTCCACTAAGTGTGTAATATCTTCCATTACTGAAGACTTTGCAGTGGCGTGAGATTTTGAAAAGTGATTTACATAGGCATTAATGTTTCATTACAGCCAGAATAAACGTCTTCATTTCTATGGTATCTTTGTAATAATATTAAGAATATAAAGAACAACACCAGGAATTGAACTCAGTGTACATTAATTTAGTGCCCTATTTCCGTTATTTCTGATGCTATAATTGAAGCTCGATTTAGAAAAAGTAAATCTGCACAGTGGCACTAGAATAACAATGTGAAATAATTTTATTTTGAACTACTAGAGCTAATAACTACGGCAAGGTTTTGGGAATTAAGAAACCATCCTTTCGAATATTGAGGACTAATAATAATTTTATTATTCCTTCTTAATAAATTCAATTATAGGAATAACAATTATTACTAAATATAGGATTATAAAGAAATGTAGTTCAAGAGGAAAGTGGAATATTGGCATACCTCGAAAATTCTGGAAGTCCTATTTTTAAAATAATCTAGACGTTTTGGAGCCAGAACAGATCAGTTGACCCAAACATCATTACTACTACTACTACTACTACTACTACTACTACTACTACTACTACTACTACTACTACTACTACTACTACTACTACTACTACTACTACTGCTACTGCTGCTGCTGCTGCTGCTGGCTTTTAAGGAACCCGCAGGTTCATTGCCGCCCTCAGATAAGCCCTTCATTGGTCCCTATCCTGATCAAGATTAATCCAGTCTCTACCATCATATCCTACCTCTCTCAAATCCATTTTAATATTATCCTCCCATCTATGTCTCGGCCTCCACAAAGGTCTTTTTCCCTCCGGCCTCCCAACTAACACTCTATATGCATTTCTGGATTCATCCATACGTGCTACAGGCCCTGCCCATCTCAAACGTCTGGATTTAATGTTCCTAATTATGTCAGGTGAAGAATAATGGGCATGCAGTTCTGCGTTGTGTAACTTTCTCCATTCTCCTGTAACTTCATCCTCTTAGCCCCATATATTTTCCTAAGAACCTTATTCTCAAATACCCTTAACCTTTATTCCATTCTCAAAGTGAGAATCCAAGTTTCATAACCATACAGAAGAACCGACAATATAATTGTTTATTATTACTACTACTACTACTACTACTACTACTACTACTACTACTACTACTACTGCTATCATTAGTCTTAATCTTATTCGTGGTCTTTACTGTGGTGTTTTTCTTCGTATGTATCATAATAACGATCATAATAACGATACAAGAATGTCTAAACATTGGTTTCGGAGATAGTTGATTCCCTGCTGAAGACATAAACGTAATATTGGGTTTTAAAATAATGTTGTAAAATAAGAGTATCTTTCTTATAGCTGCATTGTGGCTGGCTACCCATATCTCTGCACGAATGGAAATGGAAAGAATGAGGTTAGTATGGATCAGCTAGGAGGATGAGAGGTAAGAAGCTGCGGAGAATAGAATCATTCCCAGACGTAACAATGTGAATTGCGTCTGCAATAGAGAGAGAAAAGTAAAAGGATTACACAACTTTATTCTTGTTGTACTGTGAAGATGGACGGACTGGCAGTGCAATTCTGGTCGGGAATCCGTCATTTCATTCAGTACTGTTCTGCTGAAGTTGTTTTGGCCAGATAAGATTCTTGTAATATAGAAAGGAAAGAACATTTTCTTATCATATCCAAGGAAACTGAATATACAGGCTGAACCATAAGTAATGTCATTAATTTCGGAGAATTATTCTTTAAACAAAAATGTTTAATACAATTTTGCTCGGTTTTGCTTTCTTTTTGAAACAAAAATTGTTTGATATGAACTATTTCATAGCGTATTTTAAGAAAGCCATTGATTTAATTCCCAATATGCTCAGTGAATTTTAGAGAGCAGTGTATTACAGGGTTCTTTCCGATCTCTGATAACGAATTTGAATGACGTCACGTGCGTCAGGAATCACACCGACAGCTGAATTGCGGCGAGAGGTGACAGACCAGTAGTGAGTGATTTCATAATCAGAGTGCACGGTGCATCACAGTAGCAATGCCCAAGAAAATCGAGCCTTTTTTGGGAGGAGTACATAACAAACTTTTTCGATGCCAAGTACAGTTACGTGAAAATCATAGGAGCCTGCAAGAAACGTGGTTTCATTATTTCCATGAAAGGCATCTTGTGTGTACCTAACAAGACTGGCAAAGCTCAGATGGGATTAATTCCAGATTGGAAAAAGCAAGCATATCCACCCCCCGTTACAAGTCGCCACACCCCACGAGATGATACAAATTAGTTCCATTCGAGCTTTACCAATCTTATTAAGTGCACAGAAGATGCCTTTCTTGGATATAATGAAACCTCGTTTATTGCAGGCTTCTTTTATTTTCACTTAATTGCACTTGGCAGCGGAAAGGGTTGTTATGTGCCCCTCCCAAAAAGGCTAGATTTTCTTGGGAATTTCTGCTGTGAGTCGCTGTGCACTCTGACTATGAAATCACTCATTTCTGGTTTGTCACCTCGCGCAACAGTTCAGCTGTCGTGAGACTCCTGACGCACATGATGTCAGTCAAATTCGTTATCAGAGATCGAAAACAACCCTGTATGATAATAAGTGATTGAAAGCATTTTAGTTTTGTCCTTCAAATGTTTAGAAATTTTTACCGAACACATGTAACATTGTAACATTCCTTTGCAGAACGAAATGTTAATCAGTAATCTCCACGCAGTTTCCTTCGAAGCATGCATTTCATGGGCAAGTTCGATTGATTGATGGTGGTTCTGCCACACGATCCAACATCATCTCCTCAAAGTCTGGTTTTGCATCCTGGCCACCTCTCTGTGGCTTGGACGATCATCTCGTAAGTTTTTATCCACTCGTTCAAAATCCCGTGGCGCCTGAAATAAGCATTTCCGACCATTGATTTCCTATCTCAAAGTGCTCAGTTTACAGTTTGATACCATCTACAGAATTTTAAACTAAAGGTTTGAGACACTCTGTATGTAACCAAATCTGAACATAATTGGCGATCAGTTCTCACAGTATTATTGTACGCAGTTATAGTAAACCTATTTAAGTCCGTTATCTTAATATTGACTTCAAATTTATTGCGAACTGACGAGAAAAGTAAGTAAATTGTGCATTATTTCGTTTTTTTTTTTTTTTTTTTCATTTACGCAGAATGTCATTGCGCACGCTGGCAATATTATTGACTGGCCATAATTCGTGAAACCTTTCATGATCGTATTGTGATATGTGGTTTTTGGCCTACGAGATCTCCTGACTTGAATCGAGTGCGTTCTACTATGGACGATGTGTATGAGAATAATTTTTTTCTCGGGATGAAATTCAATAAAATATCGAGAAAAAATAATTGTTAATACAATATATTGCTCGTATGGTGTGCGTAAAGATTGTCATGTCATCTATTCTCAGTAGTTATCATAGTTCAGTTATTTACAACTACTACAATCAATATATTTTACTTCATTGAACCTTTCACTTCCAATGAAGGTTGATTAATTAGGTTGACATTCCAGATATGATCTATTAAGACTTTCCTGGATTCTGCTATTACAACACTGTTAAGAATTCTACTAATGAGGTGTGTCCACCTACCCACTAATAATTCTGAAGGTAATATAATAGAATAGATATAATATTGTGACAGCGACGTGAGATTCGAACTCACGACCAGCGTCCCGCGAGAGAGCATATCGCGCGGGCTTCACGGAGAAAGGGGAAAGGGGCCTACACGCGAGGGGAGGCTGCGCGCGCAGCTGCTACTTAACGCAGTGAATGTGGAACGACCTTCCCGACTATTCCAGAAATCCGTCGAAGTGGAAGACTCGCGAATTTTCGAGGCTACGTCGCTGTGGTTATAAATTACGGTCGCGAAGGAACGACAGCAGTTTTGCAGTTAGAGTTTTCAGTTATTCAGTCAGTGAGTAAGCCAGAGCAAGCAAGCCAGACTTGTGTGCCGGAGTTCGACTAGAGCGTGCGACCGCATCTGCGTCAGCATCCGAAGGCCTGAGTTCGAGTGCAGTGGAGCGCAGTTGGAGGGACCTGAGTTCGAGTGCAGTGGACCGCAGTTGGAGGGACCCGAGTTCGAGTACAGTGAACTGTCTCTGAAGGTCTGTGGTTCGAGATACTGTGAACTCGAGTGACTGAGATAGAAGAACTGTGAACTGAGAACTGGTAGTTCTGATTTGTAAATAGTGCTTTGTAAATATTAGTTAAGATTAACAGTTCATTGTTGTGCGTAATAGTCCAAGTAAATTGTCATTGTCGTCGGTGGAGTGCTATAACGAATACTGTGTTGAGTGAAGATCCAATTGTGGACGAGAGCGTTTAAGGTGAATTGTAGAAAGGAATTATTGTTGTGACGAATAAATTCCATTGTTGTTACTAATAAAATTCACATTGGTGTCAGAACCGGGATATTATCGACAATGGAGAACCTACAGCAGATCCTGCAAGCCATCGCGGAAATGAAAGCTGAAATGAAAAAGGACATAGGTGACGTAAAAGCAGAAATGAAGAACGACATAAGTGAAGTGAAAACGGAGATGAAAAGTGACATAAGCGGAGTGAAAGGCGACATAAGCGGAGTGAAAGATGACGTCACTTCGCAAATTGAAATCGTTTCGGCCCACGTAGATGGAATTGTCGCCATCGTGAAAGACGAACTCAAAGCCGATCTTGACAACCTAAACAAGAATTTTACAACTATAAACGAGACAGTAACCGAATTGAGACAGGAGGTAGACCATTTCGATGGCAAAATCCGTGATCTCGAGTGTCGTCAAGAGCAGACGACCGAGTTGCTGGACAAGACGAGTGAGATGATGGATAAACACGCTGAGGAAAACAAGCACATTCTCGCGTTGGTGGATCGCCAGGCTAGAGAGCATAAACAGATAGTTGCCGAGGAGGTTCGACGTGCCATGCAAGAAGCGGCCACAGAGTTGAGGACTCCATATAGTGCCCCTGCGGAACCATCGGCTTCAGCCAGACATCACAACGTCAAGACGCCGAAGTTCGACGGTACGACGTCTTGGGCGATATTCCGTCGCCAGGTCGAGGCCATCGCAGAGCACAATGGGTGGACGCCAGCAGAGAAAACTACTCAGCTGCTGGCCGCGCTTCAGGGACAGGCGTCGGAGATTCTTCACAGCGTTCCAGAAGATGGGACAGCCGCTGAGATAATGGCGGCCTTGGAGGGACGTTATGGTGACCATCAACTTGCGGCAGCGTTCAGGACCCAACTGAAAACGAGGGTCCAACAGTCAGGCGAGTCCCTGCAAGAATTCGCGATGGCGGTGGAACAACTGGCCCATAAGGCGCTCAGGGGCCTACCTAATGACTTCATCGCTGGAGAGGCGGCCTACACCTTCGTCAGCGGAGTTCGAGACCCGGAAATAAAGCAAGAGCTACTCTTGGCAGAGCATCGCACCATCAATGCAGCTCTGGCGGCGGCCCTCAAGATGGAGGCAGCCAAGTTGACGGCGAACGTCTCGGCATCGCACCGGATTAGGAGCGTCGCGGCGGCCGACGTCGAGGAACGTCAACCGAAATCACCCGAGCGACGAAGACGAGGAGTGCCCACCTGCTGGTCCTGCGGCGAGCCTGGACACCTGAGGAGGGACTGTGACCGATCTGGTCACAAACAGGAAAACTAAAAGGGGCCGATGCGATGAGGGGCACGTCGGCGCCGTCATCACCATCCCCTCGGCTGATCTTGAAGACGGTTAACAGAAGATGCGACGATGGGCTGATTGCTGACGGATGGATAAGAGGCCGCCCATGCAGAGTACTGGTAGACACCGGGGCGTCGCTCACTATCGCCAGACCGGAAGTCGTGCGTGGACTACCTGGGAGGACGCCGCTGCGCCGGTATGAGCTACGTACTGCCTCAGGCGAGAACCTGCCCATCCAAAAGGAGGTTTTCCTGGATCTGACATTGGGAAAGAGGAGACTGGAGATGTGGGTGTTCGTCGCCAACATCACTGAAGACGTCATCCTGGGACTCGACGCCATGCGGATTTTCGATGCAACGGTGGACGTCCGGCGCCGTATCCTGCGTTTTGGTCAGGATGAAGTGTTCCTGAGGGACGTCGAAGACCAACCCATGGCCAGCAGACTCACCCTGGAGAATCATGTGACTATCCCGGCAGGCTGCGAGATGGTGGTGACGGCAAGACTGGACGGACAACCTAAGAGAAACCTGCTCCTCGATTCGCAAACAACTCCGATAGATGGGGTTTATGTGGCCAGATCCCTACTCCCGAATCAGAAGGTGGTACCGGTGAGGGTCCTGAATGTCACCAATCGGGACAAGGAGGTGCCTAGTGGAACTGTACTAGGTAACGTCGAGCCGGTGGTGTCTGTGACGTCGCTGGCAGAAAACGAGGAGTGTCACCGACCACATCCAGATCTAGACCCATCACTGGAAGAGCTGGCTCGAGAATTGCCGGCGAATTTAAGCAAAAGAGAAAGAAGACAAGTCCACGACCTACTGATAGAATTTCAAGACGTGTTCAGTCTGGTTGAAAACGACTACGGGAGAACGGAGAAAGTTCAGCACCGCATCGACACCGGAAATGCTCGCCCAATCAGACAACCTCCTCGACGCGTCCCTCTAGGTAAACAGAGGGAGATTGACAGCCAACTGGAGGGCATGAAAGCAAGAGGGGTCATCGAGGAATCCGACAGCCCATGGTCATCACCTGTGGTACTGGTGAAGAAGAAGAATGGGGTTCTGCGTTTCTGCGTGGACTACAGAAGACTGAATGACGTCACCAAGAAGGACTGCTTTCCGCTTCCACGAATTGACGACACCTTGGACACCCTGGCCGGAGCAGAGTGGTTCTCGACGTTGGATCTCAAGTCAGGATACTGGCAGGTGGCGCTACATCCTGAGGACAAGGAGAAAACGGCATTTTCTACAGGCCAGGGACTATGGCATTTCACCGTTATGCCGTTCGGCCTCTGCAACGCTCCGGCTACATTCCAGAGACTAATGGAGTCCGTAATGAGAGGCCTGACATACGACACATGTTTGCTGTACCTTGATGACGTCATCGTGGTGGGCAAGACTTTCGGCGAACAGCTGTTGAATCTGAGGAAAGTGTTCGAGAGACTGCGACAAGCCAGACTGAAGTTGAACCCGAAGAAATGTCATCTATTCCAGAAGAAGGTCAACTTCTTGGGACACGTAGTAGGGACCAACGGAGTGGCCACGGACCCGGAGAAGCTACAAGCCGTCATAGGATGGCCGAGACCGAGGGACAAGCAGGAGCTGCGCCGCTTTCTCGGCCTCTGCACTTATTACAGAAGGTTCGTAGCTGGGTACGCCAACATCGCTAAGCCTCTAACCCAGCTGACCGAGGAGAAACGACAATTCCAGTGGACGGACGAGGCGGAGTCATCCTTCCAGTCACTGAAAGAGGCGCTCTGCACTGCTCCTGTACTGGGATATCCCATCCCTGGAAGGAAGTTCACACTTGACACGGACGCTAGCAACGTAGGCATCGGCGGAGTACTCTCTCAGGAACAGGACGGGCAAGAGAGGGTGATTGCCTACTTCAGCCGAACATTGTCCAAGGCTGAGAGAAACTATTGCGTGACCCGTAGAGAACTTCTTGCCATTGTGGAAGCCCTGAAGCATTTCCACAAATATTTGTATGGCCAGGAGTTCCATCTGAGGACAGACCATTCTGCACTCACCTGGCTATTGGGCTTCAAGAATCTGGGGGGCAGACCGCCCGTTGGGTTCAACGTCTGCAGGAGTACAACTTCACCTCTGAACACCCACAAGAGAAGAAACATTCCAACGCTGATGCCCTGTCACGACGTCCGTGCCCGGATGGCTGCAAACACTGCCTGAAAGTCCCTTGGTAGGCTGCTAATCGGTCCAGATGCACCACCATCATCTTCCCTCGAGGTTGTCGCTGGATGCGGTACACCACGTCGTTGGCGGGATGGCGCCCACGCAGTCCGAGCAATTGCCGCCCAGCCGAGCCCAGGATGGGATAACGCCGCCATAAGGAGGGAACAGCTGGAGGACCCAAACATTGGACAGCTACTGCGTGATGTGGAGTCCGGCCAGAGACCAGTATGGGGCGATATCGCCAACCGTAGCACCACTTACAAGAGCTACTGGGCCCAGTGGGAATCCTTCACTGTCAAGGACGGTATCCTGAAGAGGATTTGGCAGTCGGCCGATGGAAGGACCCACATAGAACAACTTGTCCTGCCCAGGAGCAAGGTGAAGGAAGTGCTGGAGGAGACTCATGCTGGAGTGACTGGAGGCCACCTGGGAGCCAACAGGACGCTGGACAAGTTAAGGCAGAGGTTCTATTGGTTGTATCAGAGAACCGACACGGAACAATGGTGCCGAAGATGCGACACCTGTGCAGCCAGTCGCGAACCAAGGACCCGCAGCAGGGGAGCCATGCAGCAGTACAACGTGGGAGCTCCTTTTGAGAGAATCGCCATCGACGTTGCTGGACCGTTCCCGGTCACGGATCGCGGAAACCGCTACCTGTTAGTCGCCATGGATTACTTCACAAAATGGCCAGAGGTGTACGCGATTCCCAACCAAGAGGCTTCGACGGTGGCCGACGCGCTGCTTGACAACTTCATCTGCCGATTCGGGGTGCCCCGGGAATTGCATAGCGATCAGGGGCGCAACTTCGAATCCAACCTGATGGGAGAATTGCTCGAGCGTCTGGGGGTGCATTAAACCAGGACCACTCCCCTCCACCCACAGTCCGATGGTATGGTGGAACGCTACATCAAAACCTTGGAAGAGCATCTGCGGAAGGTGGTGTCCAACCATCAACGAGACTGGGATGCCAGAGTCCCACTGTTCCTCTTGGCCTACAGAGCTTCGGTCCACGATACAACAGGGATGACACCGGCAAACGTGGTCTTCGGGAGAGAGCTGCGCCTGCCCTGTGATCTGCTGTTTGGCACGCCACCCAGCGCCGACCAGCCAGCAACTGACTATGTGGCAGAACTCACCGAGAAGTTGAATGGAGTTCACCAACTGGCCAGAGAGCACCTCAAGATGGCCAGCGACAGGATGAAGTTGCGCTACGACAGATTAGCCAACTCTGCAGGATTCCAGGAGGGCGACCTGGTGTGGCTGTATCGACCTACCAGGACCAAAGGGAAATCACCAAAACTGCAGCGTGTCTGGGATGGACCATACCGCGTGGTGACCCGGATCAACGACGTGGTGTACCGCATCCAGCGACAACCTCGAGGGAAGATGATGGTGGTGCATCTGGACCGATTAGCAGCCTACCAAGGGACTGCCCGGGACGAGCAGCCCTAAGGAGGGAGCAATGTGACAGCGACGTGAGATTCGAACTCACGACCAGCGTCCCGCGAGAGAGCATATCGCGCGGGCTTCACGGAGAAAGGGGAAAGGGGTCTACACGCGAGGGGAGGCTGCGCGCGCAGCTGCTACTTAACGCAGTGAATTTGGAACGACCTTCCCGACTATTCCAGAAATTCGTCGAAGTGGAAGACTCGCGAATTTTCGAGGCTACGTCGCTGTGTTTATAAATTACGGTCGCGAAGGAACGACAGCAGTTTTGCAGTTAGAGTTTTCAGTTATTCAGTCAGTGAGTAAGCCAGAGCAAGCAAGCCAGACTTGTGTGCCGGAGTTCGACTCGAGTGTGCGTCCGCATCTGCGTCAGCATCCGAAGGCCTGAGTTCGAGTGCAGTGGAGCGCAGTTGGAGGGACCTGAGTTCGAGTGCAGTGGACCGCAGTTGGAGGGACCCGAGTTCGAGTACAGTGAACTGTCTCTGAAGGTCTGTGGTTCGAGATACTGTGAACTCGAGTGACTGAGATAGAAGAACTGTGAACTGAGAACTGGTAGTTCTGATTTGTAAATAGTGCTTTGTAAATATTAGTTAAGATTAACAGTTCATTGTTGTGCGTAATAGTCCAAGTAAATTGTCATTGTCGTCGGTGGAGTGCTATAACGAATACTGTGTTGAGTGAAGATCCAATTGTGGACGAGAGCGTTTAAGGTGAATTGTAGAAAGGAATTATTGTTGTTACGAATAAATTACATTGTTGTTACTAATAAAATTCACAATATAATAGAATAGATAATAATAGATTGGGTAGTATCACCAACGGCTGTCAAAATTTTAACACTTCGTTAAAGTCATTTTAACAGATGATTGATCTAAAGGAACGGTAATTCAACCTCTGTTAAATTAAAAATTATTAAATCTCTTATTTAGTTTACGACCCATTTTTGTGCTGGTAAAGGTTTCATGGGTTACTAAATATTTAATATTTCGGCAAGACGACATATTTTTCAAGCATCACTTTCTGTAGCATATGTTGCCGACGCTACTGGATGACTCCGTTGCAGAGAATCACTCGATCCGTCGTGTGATTTACTACCTCGATGACGCTTTCCGGAATGGTGAATCGGACGAAATGGACCGGTAGCCTGGCCATTACATTTTTTTTTAAGTGTGGCTACCTGAAAGTTCATGTGTATTTGGAGCGACCGATGAATCCTCAGCAGCTCAGTGAGCGTATCGTCACAGCTTGTAACATCATCGATGTTCCATGTAAGACTGACGATGTTATACTCCAAATATCCATCGAAAGGCTGAGCCGCCATTTCCAACACATCTTTTTTAAGTTGGTTATTTAACGACACTGAATCAACTACGAGGTTATTTAGGGTCGATGAGTTGGTCATAGCGAGATGGTATTTGGCGAGATAAGGCCGAGGATTCGCCATAGATTACCAGGTATTCACCTTACTGTTGGGGAAAACCTCGGAAAAACCCAACCAGGCAATCAGCCCAAGCGGGGATCGCACCCGCACTCGAGCGCAACTTAAGACCTGCAGGCAAGCGCCTTAACCGACTGACCCCCGCCAGTGGCTCCAACACATCTTACAAACAAATTTCATGTAAAGACGGAATGTAAATTTAATGCATCAATAAATGTGTTGTCGTCGTAACTATTCGCACTAGTTAATGTTCCTACCTACACTTCTTCCAGAATGTAGTACCTGAATTTCGGCATCACATTGTAAAATGCATGTTTGCCTAACTACCAATTCGGAAGGATCATAATGCTCCTCCGGCATAGAGAGGATATGGTTATATATGTACAAATAGTGTCCGCTTTAATAGTCCCCTGGGAGGCTGGTTCGCGCTAGTTTTCGTTCCCATTCCAGGGTTTCCCTTAATTCTATAAAGCTCGCGATAAACGTTTTACTCTTATTTTGTGTTTGTTTGAATTACAGAATGACGTAAAGCGATATATTGCTGTGTTCTTAATATATATTAAATAAATTTATTAAGAATACAAATTAAGTCGAAATCGTTCTCAATGGTCTAGTGGTTACCATGTTTACATTGAATTTAAAATTAGAATCGAAAACTATCGACAGCCGAATTTGAATAATCCTTATTATGCTTTCCTTCTGAATCGAAGTTAAGTGGAGATCCCCTGTGGTAGATTTACTGCACATGAGGGAAAACTACGAGATGGAGAGAATTTTACTAGGAAAAATGTACCTATCAGCTGTTCCTCGCCCACTAAGTTCCTTGCATCTCCTACAGTCGTCTCTGAGGACCATTCTCTCGAGTGAGATTGCGGATGTCTCTGTAGAATAATGTGTCATGAGACCTCAGAAGTCTGTGACGAACGAAGGAAGAAACAAAGTAGAAAGTATCTAGAGGTCACAGTAAGTCAATTATGTTTTGCGACTGTTTTCTAGGAATTTTACTGCGTTCAAAATAATTTCACGGTAGTATATTCTGTGTTACACCTATAACTAGAGATAATACGCCCTTTAGCTCAGTGGTTCCCTTTTTTTGAATGGCGACACACTTTACTGAACGCCCACGATATAGCGATACCTATTTGTTTTTAATAATAATAATAATAATAATAATAATAATAGTAATAATAATAATAACCAGTGCTTTTCTTCTGGAGGTAAAGGTTGTGGAACTTTGTGTAGAATATTTTATAGCGGACTGGGAGATGATTACTGTTCACTACACGGGAATTTTGTCGTTTTTAACCTCCTTTTCATCCAACTGAGACTTTCAAGGTCTAAACGGATTTCAAAGAAAAATTACATTAAAAACATAGTTATTCACACATGAAGAAAAATGCAACAAAAATTTGCCGTTCCGCCCGAAAAAAGCACCGATAACAACTTACATGTAGTGTCGAATATCCTGTGTTGTATATAGTTTGATGTTAACACGCAATCGAAAATTCTAAAAAGACAAGCAGCAACTTGAGTGGCATTAGAAAAAAATAAAGGTACCGAAAGTGTCAACATCCCAACCTATCTATGCTGGATGTCCGCTAAAAAAATTTTATTATCGTTTTTGAAAACTTACCTGTTTAAATTAATGTGAAGTCTGCGCTTGGTGGGTTTTACAGAGTTTCTCTATACGTGGCCTTATGGTTCACAGGACATCTTCAAGATGCAGCATTCTTCATTTGTTTAGATTTCACTATGTTTATGGTAAACAAAATGCTGAATCACCCAAAGCGACGTTGAAAACGGCAGCATAATGTTTATGGCACTCTTTGCAATTTTATTGTTGGTTACTGACATCGTAAATAACTCCAAAAAGACTGCACTGAATTGTCTAGAAATTTTGTTTTCATAGTAAAATCTCATGATAAATCTAGCAACTCATTTTTCTCGTTGACAGATTGATGGCATTTTGAATGCTGATCTCACCATACCGAAAGGAGAAATTACTCATTCTGATCCTGAAACGGACAAGCTAGGGAAGTACTTTGTCACTGAAGTTTCTAACGCATTTTGGTGTTCTGCTATTAACTTCTTCAGGCATTTTTTTTTTCATTTTCAGAAAATCGATTTTCAAAACTCTAAACTAAAGGAAAGGACAATAATTTATCTGCTATAACCGAAGACTCCCAAAACTTCAGTTTCTTTAGTAAAATCCTTGAATTTTCTTTGTGGCCGAAATAATAGTTTGTTTTGTATTGCATGCTTTCATTTAAGAGTTCAGTCTCTCGAAAATTTCGGCATACCGAAAATTATTTATCAAAAGTTTAGCACACTCTGGTTTTTCGTTCTCAAGAAAGTAAGAAGCTCGTCTTCATGCTCTACCACTCGCATTATTGATTCACCTCTAGAAAGCCAACGGGTTTCAGTGTGCAACAATAAATAGGTATGCTCGGCCTCATAGACTCGCAAAGCTTTTGAAACACTCTAGACTTAACAGGTCTTGTTTTTACATAATTGATCATTTTAATAGTCGTACTTAACATAGATTCTGAAAGTCCCTCTTGAATAGTTCTCATAATTAACGCCTTCTTGTGCAAGAAACAATGAGGTGTCTTTATAGTCGGGTTCACTACTCTCACGAAACCTTTAATTTTTCCCGTTAATGACGACGCTCCGTCTGTGCAAAGAGACATGCAATTTTACCACGAAATATTACCTATTTTCAACAAAATAATTATTAACACAATCATAAATATCTTTGCTTGTAGTAGTTGTTTTGAGTTCTTGGCAAAATTAAATTGGTTCAATAATATCTAAATTATATTCAAACCTAATAAAGGTAATTGGCATTTACCACTTGTGTCATGGCTTTCGTCCAACTGTAGAGCAAACACAGTATTCCCCGTTAATTTACCGTTCACATTAATTTCAATGCCATAAGACATTTCTTTTATTCGGCGACTAACAATATTATCCGATAACGAAATTTTGTGCAGTTTTTCTTCTGCAGCATTACTAAACACAATTTTCACATTTTTTTATTTTTGTTTATTATTTATTTTTTTTCGGCTGGTAATATTAATTTCTCGCCAATATTGTGAGGTTTTTTTTCTGTTGGGCTATTAACTCAAGAAAGCATGCAGTGCTTTGTCAGAAACAGAAATGCGTATTTTTCGCGACTGTCGCACAGCAAGTCAATTATGTATCATTGTATCACAACTGTTTCCTAACAGTTTTACTGTGTTTAAAGTAATTTCACGGTAGCAAATTCTGTGTTATATTAAAATGTTATGTTTATTTAGACTTGTACCTAGAGATAATAGGTAAAACACGTAGGGTAAACATTGGTAATTTCGTGGCAGTGGTTATTTCGTGATACTTTTTATTTGCTCTTTTGAAAACTAACCAATGGTGTTACGAGATTCAAATTTCAGCCAAGGGATTGCATATGTTGTCAGGTTTCCAGAAACATACAACTACGCTTTGTGTGACTATTGTAGCTGCTTCAGTGAGCTTTTATGTTTGGAGAGAGCAAGTTAGCGTCGACTTCTCAAGCGTACAAATTTTGTGGATGTTTGTAATTACATTACAGGCTTATTACTAAAGGTAAGCATATGATATTTGGTACAATGATTTATTAGATCTTAATGAAATTTTAGGAAATATTTTTGGAATTTTAGATAGTCTACAGTTGTAGTCGCCATATAGGCTTAGCTTTACTGATAGAAATCTTAGCTGGCTGAGGTGAAATTTTGTTGAGCATTAAGCGTTACATTTTATACTATTTTAAAGATTGTATTATAATACGAATTTTAGAAATCTGAAGATAAGATGTGACAACAAAAAAAGAAAAGGGGGACGCAATGGGTTCAGTGAAGCTTCCTTTTGATTTGTTATCATGCTAAGTGCCAATGATAATTGCTAGATGACTTACTTGCAAGAATTTCGACAGAAGATGAAATATGGCTCCACCATTTTGGACCGGAGACAGAGGCAGACAATGGAGTGGCATCATGCAAATTCATCAAATAAATAGAAATTCAAAAGTGCACCTTCGGGAGTAAAAGTTATGGCTACTGTGTTTTTCGATTCGGAAGCACTCTTGCTTGTGGATATCATGCCACACGGGACCACCATTAATTCTGACGCGTATGTGGCAACTCTCAAGAAACTTCAAGCTCGACTGAGTCGTGTTCGACGACATCGGGAGAAGCAGGATGTTCTGCTATTGCACGACAACTCACAGCCATATGTCAGTCACAAGACCCCAGACCAGATCAGAAAATTCGGAGAGACAACACTGAAACATCCGCCTTACAATCCTGAACTGGCACCTTGCGATTACCATCTGTTTGGTAAACTGAAGGACCCCTTCGCGGAACGAGGTTAGAAAATGACTCCCTTGTGCACGCTGCTAAAGAGTGGCTCAGACGTGTTGGTCCAGACTTTTACCATGCTGGTCTACAGGCCCTCGTTCCTAGGTTACTTAAGGCAGTTGAAAGGGACGGGGATTATGTGGAAAAGTTATTCCTAAAAGATGTATCTACATTCTGTGAAAAATAGCAATGCTTTAGGATAAAAATGTAATTTTTTTAAACAAATGTTAGCATTACTTTTGGAGTTACCCTAGTAATATAGGCTACAGTAAAGTCCGTAATAAAAGTGTTCACCCTTTCAGGACAAAGAAGATCCCTTTTCAATTTCAGTTTTTACTTTCATTTCATTCTTATTATGTGTTGATATGTATTTCTATGTTTTCTTGCTATGAATATTAGACGGAATTCTATGTTTGAAGTCTTGTAACAATAAATGAGAATTTCATTTGACTTTAATTTTTTCCACAATTCTTCTACCTCTCACGAAATTATCAATGTAATGTCACGAAATTACCAAGGTTATCACGAAATAACCAACCTTTTAGCTCAAGTTGTAAAAGTGGTTTTTGGCACTTGTTCAAGAACGTGTCCAATCTTTTATGTCTCCAGATATGTACTGCAAATTATCGTCTTTTAGATGAAAAAATCGGAATAAGGATATATTTACACATTTGCATTTTTAATTAATTTTCACGAAATTATCACGAATTACCAATGTTTACCCTACGTCCTTTAGAACCTATCGGCTTTTTGTACTTTTCTGCGTACCTTCCATTGTTAACTCTTGTCAAATACTCCTGTAAGTTTTAAAGACTTCATATATAATTTCAGAATCTTGCAAGAGTACTGACATCTAGGTTCAGTTTTTCTATTAAGCAGATATTTTTGCGAGAAATGGCAACAGAAATTTTGGCAGGATCCTTCTTTATCAGGAAATAGGATATTTTTATGTACCGATACCTGATTCTATGCTACGAGTCTTGCAATTTTATTTCTCTTGCATGAAAATCATGAAAGGACTACCAGTCTTTGTAGCGCCTTTGGCCTGATTTGAACCCATGAATTTCGAATTCAATGACAAACACTGTGACCACTAGATACGTTGTAGCTTAATTAAATTCTTATTGCTGCAGTTTTCGAGATACGACCAGTGTATAGTTTAAATAAAATTGACTGATGGATTCAGTAGTTACGTAAAGGAGACTGGACTGTACATATACTCGTACAATAAAGTCACCAATTAAACTCTTCTTCTGTTGTTTCAACGGAAGAGTAAATGAAGTTTAAAATTTGATTGTGTTCTCTCCGGCTTTGCTGTTAAAGCATACCAGCATTGCATAAGAAGGCGAACTGTTTTATTTTCCAATTCGAGTCTCGTTTAGTTACGTGGAAGTTTTTTCGCTGTGTTGAGAGTTGCTGCAAGTTTGCCGGAAATTCAATATTCCGTCAGTTTCTCGCTTCGTGGGCGCTCCATTAGTGAAGTTCTGTTTGCGTGGGGTCTGCAATGAAGAGGCACACGATCTAATGCAATGTTGGCGCCCAACACGGGGGGGGGGCACATTATACATTGTAATTAGAAGTCAGCCTATATCGTGATATATTGTGCATGTATGTATTTAATAATGGAAATTTTACTAACACATTCTTCCAACATATGACGTAAACTGAACCTGTTGCATGTGTTTTTTTTTCTGTTCACAAGGAATTTTATAAACCTATGATATTTTCAAGGAAGCAGCCGTGTTTTCAAATAACGCACTTAACTTACAGAGTCAGAGTTCAAGTCCAGGTGAATGCGAAATTTTTCATTACGTATCTTTGAATCTTACTCCGCAGCCGTATATAGTCTATGGTCTAGAAATGCGTAATGAGCGCTGGATCGAAATCTCCTAGCATTTTTCTTGAAATTTTGGCTCGTGTATCGGACCGATAACCATTCAAGGTCGATCTAGTCATTAAGGTTCAAATGTCGATTTAACTACACGATTTATGTAGCCTATACAATATATTTATCTATTATGCCCCGGAACAATTTTTCCTTGAAGTTATTCAAAATTATTATTTATCTATTATTTACGTCATACGTCATGTTTCCAATCTTTGATAACGAATTTGAATGACGTCATGAGTGTCAGGAATCACACCCACAGCTGAATTGCGGCGAGAGGTGACAGACCAGTGGTGAGTGATTTCATAATCAGAGTGCACAGTGTATCACAGTAGCAATGCCCAAGAAAATCGAGCCTTTTTGGGAGGGGTACATAACAACCCTTTCCGATGCCAAGTACAGTTACTTGAAAATCATAGGAGCCTGCAAAAAACGTGGTTTCGTTATTTACAGGAAAGGCATCTTGTGTGTACCTAATAAGACTGGCAAAGCTCGGATGGGATTCATTCCAGAGTACAAAAAGCAAGTAAATCCACCCACCGTCACAAGTCGCCGCACCCCAAGAGATGATACAAATTAATTCCATTGGAGCTTTACCAATCTTATTAAGTACACAGAAGATGCCTTTCTGGGAAATAGCGAAACCTCGTTTATTGCAGGCTTCTTTTATTTTCACTTAATTGTACTTGGCAGCGGAAAGGGTTGATATGTACCCCTCCCAAAAAGGCTAGATTTTCTTGGGAATTTCTGCTGTGAGTCGCCGTGCACTCTATGAGATCACTCACTACTGGTCTGTCACCTCGCGCCACAGTTAGCTGTCGTGTGACTACCGACGCACATGATGTCATTCAAATTCGTTATCAGACATCGAAAACAACCCTGTATTACCATATTTTTTGCAGTTTTGAAGTGTATTTCGTAATGATGCTAGCAACAAACGAAATAGCCTGAATTTAAGTAACTCAAATATTCGTTATGTTGTGTATCAGTGCTCTGGTCTCCGATCATGCGCAGTGTCTTATATCTGAGACAAGATTATTCCATAGTCTCATTATTTTTTGGGGGGAGCTGTACATTTTTTATTTCCCTACATTGCACTGATGTATTATCGCCTGTAATATTTCATTCTTGTTTAGACTACACGCCTCGTAAATCTGTCGGAGAAGTTGCCGATATATCACGGCGTTTACTTGCAATAAAATATGTCTTGACAATATTATGTAGGCCTACCTGTAATTTTTTAAACTATGCTACTTGAATGGTAGCGAAATTTCTATTCTTAACCCATATTACATACAAGTTTTTTTCGCCTAGTTTCGATGTAACATTTTAATATAGATACTGTATTTCTCAGGACACTTCCAGAATATTAAAAACATATGAAAATGTATTCCTGCCATTCAGTTGGGAGATACCTGTCGCCCCATCAATGGGGTTTTTGATTTTTATACTTAGACTTCCTTGAAGATTTGCTTGAAGTTAGTTAAAAGTCAGTATGCTTTATTTAATTTTTATGTTAATAATAGTGTAATTTAACACAAAAACAATATTTAGCTACTATAGAAATAAATGTTAAATTTAAATTTATGCAAAATTATCACGTGTGCTTCTTCAGATGTAGGAATAAAATCTGACAAAGTAATCAATGTGGCATCCTAAATTACACTTGCTACACATTCCCATTGTGTTCTTGTGATACTCTTCGCATCTCACATGAGTTTCACTTTTTATTATAATGCGGTGAAGGACATCAAGTCACACTTTATCAGGTATCCTTAGGGCCGATTGTATAAACAATTTAATCTTAGATCAGAGGTTAAATTGATCCTCGTTCTAGCTGAACTTGGAATTTTGTGTTATATAAAGTCTAATCCGAGATTAATTTGTCTTAAACTAAAGTCAACTTTGACTGAAGAAATTTAAGTTAGATGATCCAAGTTCAGTTATTTCTTTTCTGTGTGAAATATACGAGTGGCAGATTGTGCAAAAAGAATGACCATTATTAATATTAATAGATATGGTAGGTACATTTATATATACAGGGTGTTTAAAAAATACGGGGCATAATTTCAGGTATATATTTCCCACATATAGACAATCAAAATAGTTCATTACAACATGTGTCCGGAAGTGCTTCATTTCCGAGTTATGGCCTTCACAACATTGAAATTCACCGGAACGTTTTTCTTTCCGCAGGTCGTTGTCATTACAGAAGATGTTCAAAATGTCCACCTCCTGCTTGAATACAGACCTCACATCGATGTCTCATTGACCTGCGAACACGATCCCAAACTCCAGGAGTATTGCGTATGTCCTCAGAACATGCCACAATTCGATTCCGAAGGGATTCCAAATCAGGCACCGGAGACGAATAAACCAATGATTTTAAATGGCCCCACAAGTAGAAATCGAGAGGGTTCAGATTAGGTGAGCGTGGAGGCCAAGCAATTGGGCCACCTCTACCTATCCATCGATCAGGAAACCTTCGATCCAAGTACCGGCAAGCCGTACGACTGAAGTGTGCAGGAGCGCCATCATGCAAGAAGTGAATGTGTTGACGATTGATCAGTGGAGTGTCTTCTAAAACACGAGGTATGGTGTTTTCCCGGAAGTTTGTGTACGCCTGCCCCGTAAGTCTGTTTACAAGTACATGGGGTCCAACTAATCGATACCGGCCCACATGTTGAGGGAGAACCGCACCTGGTGATGAGATGGAACAGTTGCACGTGGGTTTTCATACGCCCATACATGCTGATTGTGGAAATTTGTTATGCTATCTCGTGTGAACTGTGCTTCATCTGTAAATAATACTAAGGCAGGAAAGTTCGGATTTACACCACACTGCTGCAAGAACCACTGACAGAATCTAACTCGTGCAGGGTAATCTGCTGGTGACAGAGCCTGAACACGTTGCAAAAGATAAGGATACAATTGATACTCTTTCAACAGTCTCCAGACAGTCGTATGAGGAACATTGACTTGCAACGCTACCTTTCGTGTGCTGATAGAAGGAGTCATGTTCACAGCCTCCAGAATCTCCTCCTGTACTTCTGGAGTTGTAGATCTTGGTCGTCCCCTTCCCAAACCAGGAGAGTTAAATTTTCCATACTCGCACAGACGGTAATGGAGACGTACAAATGTCTTCCGATCTGGACATTGTCGCTGTGGGTACCTCTCCTGGTACAAACGACGAGCCAGCGCAGCATTGCCGTCCGCCTTACCGTACATGAAGTGTATCTCTGCCAGCTCTTGATTTGAATACATGTCGCACAGTCTAACGCCTACACAACACTGAATGTAACCTTCGCCTCGGAATGAACTGTCAGAGTGCCCTCTTAATGTCTCCTTTGACGGCAACGACCTACGGAAAGAAAAACGTTCCGGTGAATTTCAATGTTGTGAAGGCCATAACTCGGAAATAAAGCATTTCCGGACACATGTTGTAATGAACTATTTTGATTGTCTACATGTGGGAAATACATACCTGAAATTATGCCCCGTATTTTTGAAACACCCTGCACACACACACACACACACACACACACAGATATATATATATATATATATATATATATATATATATATATATATATATATTCAATTTCTTGCCTTAAAACACACGCATTCTTATATTTTATAAGGCTTTATCGTGTTCAGTAGTATCAAATAATATAACCTATAATTATATTATGTTCATAACAACCATTAATTATTAATGGATATGATAGGTACATTCATAAATTTGCAATTAACTGTATTGCTAAACAAAAAATTGTCGTTTTATAAAGCTTTGTTATGTTTAGCAGTATCAAACACCATTACATGATAACAATTTGGCGAGCGGTCAGCCTTCTTCTTATTGGCCGCCATTATTTACAATGCACAAAACAAACCAGTGTCTCCAACAGAGTGCACGAAAAGTCGCCAAAAAGTAATTGGAAAGTCGCTAGATTTCTCATTATCAACAAAGGAAGATTAAATTTTGTCACTATGGGGTGCTAAAAAGGTCGCTAAATCCCTACTTAAGCAATATAAAAGTTAAAAAAAATTGTGTTGAAAAAGAGTTAGTCGCTAAATTGGGAACACTTAACAAATCTGTACAATATGGCCCGCGCATCACATACTTCACCTGTTTATGCGATGTTGCCAAATCCTTTTCACGTGAACTTAAATCGCATTTGAACCAAGGTAATTTGATCGCAGAAAAGTTTTATACAATAGAAGTGTCTGAACTCGGTTCACTTTCCGATCTTCGATCAAAGTTGATCTTTAGTCAGGGAGTTTTATACAATTGGGCCTAAAGACGATAATTAGGGGCTTTCATATTAAAATGCTGTTTTGATTATTTTATAAATCCCTGCTGCTTTTGCACTCTGTTACCTAAGGAACATTCAGTAAATATGTTAACTGTTAAATAATTGGCAATAATTAATTTGCAAGTTGTGCCACAGGGAATATGATTACTATACTAATCTAAATCCGTAATCATCACTGCCTAAACATAGTAATTGTAAACAAGAAGAAAACCAATAATTCTGATGACAAAATATATTCTGATTTCCTGGAATTATAACCTCAAATTTTCACCAATTTTATAATTATCTGAAAGTAACATGAATTTTCATAAGCAAAATTATTTGATTATATTACACTAAAAGAAGTTGTAAAAAATAAAAGAGAGGACAAAACAAAAAATTCACTACGGAGATTAGCATGCTGTGGAGGTAGTCCAAATCAGCGCCTTGTATTATGGAGTAAACTAAAGCGGCGCACTGAGGTGTACGATAATGAACTGCGCGCTCACCCGAAGGGACTTAGAAAATTTTCACTGCTCAAGAGACCGGCCACTTTCATTTTGACCAAGTGTACGGTACACATTACAGCATTATTGTGGTAACGCACCAAAGCATTTTCTTTTTTAATCTGTCACCTGATCATAAGACGCCAGATCAAGTTTTTCATCATCATTGCTGATTTAAGGGATGCCTTGGCCCCAAGCAGGTTTCCTGCTAGGTAAGGAGTCCGTGCGTCACACCTGTGACTGGCAGGGCCTCGGGCGAAGAAAGCCACGCAACCCACTGAAAGCACTGTGCACCTGTCTTCCCTAGGCCAGGCGATTCCCGGTCGGGAATTGAGTCGTTATTGAGGAGACCCTTATTATGTGATCGCAATGAAATAAGACCAGAAAACAAGAGATACACAAGAAAAATGCACACAAACCTTCCTATTAAGCGCTTTAGTTTCTTTTTAGTAGGTACAGAAAATATAAGCTGTTCGTAAGAAAGTTGAGTTAATTTTATTTCCACACAACTCTTTCATTTCTGAACTTGTAACTTAAAAATATTACTCCTATTTAATATATCCTCTATTTTTTACATACGTTTATTTATTAATTTGGTACTTTTTAAGTTATTCTTCCACTTTGTAGTTCTCTTACCTTTTATTTCAGTACTCACTATTCTAGAATTATTAACAAGTTTAATACAGTCCACCCAAATCATTTTTACTACTTTTGCTGCTGCCTTGTTTCTTTTATTGTATTGTGCCATCTACATTAAAAGTAAATTTCTGGACATACATTTTTTTCCGCTGCTATTCATGTCCAGCGCTTAAATCTTTACTACCATGACGTTACAAAGTTTAGTTAGTAAACTTTTTCTAACTTGTTTTAAATATAGTATTCATTCATTCATTCATTCATTCATTCATTCATTCATTCATTCATAGTGTTTGGCCCAAGGGCAAGTATTTAATTGCAAATCCAGCTTTCTCATTTTATGCCTTCCTCTTTGTCTTCGCATATGATCCATGTACAGTATCTTAATGTTCTATCATCTGATATCTTCTTTTACCCCAAACTCCTCTCCCGTTCACCATTCGTTCCAGTGCTCCCTTCAGTAGACACTTTCTTCTCAGCCACTGTCTCTCCACTTCATACGTTCCATTCTTCTCCACATTTCAAGTGCTTCTAGTCATTTCTGTTCATTTCGTCGTAATGTCTATGTTTCCGCCACATTCCACACGAAGCACTTCACTAGTCTCTTTCCTCATTCTTTTTCCAGAGGTTCGCAGAAGGTTCTCCTTTTTCTGTTAAAAGCTTCCTTTGCCATTGCTTCCTTTTGACTTCCTGGCAGCAGCTCATGTTACTGCTTATTCTCAACTCCACTCTGGGGCCCCCTGGGATCTTTTAAAATGCGAAAAAGAGAGTGGAATGCGGAAAGCAACGGAAAGGTACCGCATTTACCTTTCTCAAGAAAAAAAAATAGTATTAATGACACAAAATACTTATTTAAATTGTCATTGAATGTGTTTGTATTTATTTCCTGATATCTATGTATTTATGTATGTTATTCTTTATTTATTTAATAATTTGTTTATAATTTATTCAATAATGTTTGAAAACCTAAGTGCAGTCTTAGTACACCCGCGTGTCTATTGTGGCAGAAAACAGATCATCTGAAAAGGTGGTGTGGATAAGAATCCTGGAATTCTTACGAAGGCGGACTGGAGAAGACTGATTACGCATAGGAAATATTTAAGAAACAAAAAAGGAGGGAAACACATGGAACTGCCTAGATAATGATGACGGTTTTGACTAAAATCGTAAAACAGCCTTGAAAACACACCAGAACAGCCGAAATTACTGAGGCTAATCTAAACGAGAAAATAATGTAAAGAAGCAGATATAGGATAGAATATAATTGAAAAAATGGATGAAGGAAAAATTCTGAAAGAAGTTATTGGATACAAACCTAGGGACAGAAAAAATTTTAGAAGACCAAGCAAAAGATCGGACAATTTATATGGCAGGAAAGGACAAAGTCGTAATACCACAGTCTAGTATAAACAGTCACGAAGCTCAATACATAGTACATATGCATCCATAGATAGTTGCTAACCACTAGAATCGCTACTATCGCCTAATTACAGACAATGCGAAATAGTACCTGCACAGTCTATTGTTCCTAGTACCCTCACAACTCAAGTTTCGTGACTGTATATTCTAGACTGTGGTAATACTGTGAATGAAGAAGAAGAATAACGGAAAAATATTGAAATTATGAGCGAATAAATTGAAGTAAACTGAGACAATATGTTCCGGTGACAAGCAGTTGACCGATTACCCATTTGGTTTAGGATGCACCATTCTCACTGTCAGTTCTGAGTTTTATTGTGGCTGTCTCGCTGATGTGAGTGGCCGCTGCTTGCAGCAGCGTGTACTGCAGTGTGGTATCGACCATCTCGATCAATGAGTGACGTAGAAAACCTACTCTACATTCACCACTTGCCGTCATATCGGCTCCCTGTCTTACCGACTACAATGATATGTCGAAAATTTGTTACATTCCGTTAATATATTATTGAACGACTGACTACAAGATACTTATAGGACGTGACCCCAATGCTGAAGAATAATTAATGAATATAATCGAGATGTTTTCAATAATTTTGGTTTCTCAACCGTGGGTTGATAATAATGTCTAAACATGTCGAAAAATTTGATAGTTCGATTAGATGTAGTTAGAGTTGCGGTGTAATTTTAAACCACAGCAGTATTTTGGGTATAATTCGAAATCGGTGTATTATACTGTGTAATACTTGATATAATTGGTAAAACTGGTTGGATTAGTGACTTGAATGCTTTTAAAGACTATGGAAATTTTTGTTTTGAAATATATACTTTTTTTCGTCATGTAAATACTATCATAGCTTTATTGTACACATACTGAAGGTACATAAAAATAAATGAATAATTTTTCGTTAAAGGAATTACAGCACGAACAATAAAATAAAACTAGAACAACGTTACTATTTCAATATTGTACGTGTGTTGAATACTTTATAATTTTATATTAAACTACAATCATTCTTGCAACAGGAAACGAAAACAACTTTAGGAATTCTTTGATAATAATTTTACAATGTCACTGAATACAAAATTACAATATTCAGAGGAGAAAGGAAACCAAATTAATGGGGAAAAATAATTCATCACTTGGTTTTATAAAATATAGTTACAGTCACACAATATTTGTGACGCTTCATTATACCACGTATCATAAATTTCTTCTTTAAAGGGAAACATAAATTTTCTGTATATTATATGCCAAATTCAAGTAAATAACTACATTTCTATGAATATAAAAATATTTGTACACAAAGAAGGCATTTTTTTAATATATAAAAGTAATGAATGAGAAGTATTGTTTAATGGAAGAAAGTAAGAAAGTTATAAAATTATGTACAGCACTACAAAAAAGTAATGCGCCAACTCTTGGAGATCGTTTCATAGCGCGATTCACACGATTACGTTCGTAAGCAGTTTAACACGCCGCTCGGAAGGATGGCCTTTCGTCTCGTCTCAGTACCTCAGACGCCCCAGTCGTCTGCCTGTCATGCGGAAGGGAGCGGGGTCGAGCCTCATCCCAGCGAGATTTTTCCTCTCCCTTCTCCCTTGAATAACGTTGAAATGGAGTTTTACAGTCTGGGGACCGATGTTTCAGTTTATTTAACAAAAAGTGGAATAATTACTGCCTATTCCTGTTGATTATTATTATTATTAGGATTGAGCTTGAAGTAATGTTACAAGGGTTAGCGGTAGAAAATTCCCATCTGACCCACTACGTGTCCTTAGTTGGTTTAAAAAAAAATGACTAAACATGGATAGAAAGGTGGAATTTATTGTAGGCCTACACGTTTTTTGCTGGAATGTTCTTTTTTCCGTGAAATAACTGACGAAGTCAGTTGCTTGTATTATTAATTACTTTCTCTATACTAATGAGGGTAATGAAGTAAAATTACACGTTTAATATAAATAAAAATTGTATCTCCTCAGTATCTGCTTAAAATTCATATATTAGGTTATAAACAGATCTGTTCTACCAATTGCCTTATAGCGATGGTTTCTAGAAAGCTCCACATTGCACAGGATGACAAAAACACCCACTTCCAGTTTCTAGTTAAACTATATCATCCATCATGTTGAAAGCTCGGACAGAAAACTCTGAGACCACATTTGATTCATAGCTGCTGGGCTAACTTGTGCCGTGATCAATACCCGCCTGCGTTACACCAGAGTAACGGGCGTCGAACGTAAGTTTAGTGAAACCTACTAGGGTAAGTCATACAAATATTGGAGCTGTATACTTCTCACAAGAAATGGCAACAGCTTTGTTTTAAACCAGAATTGTTCGGAAGTCTGTCAGCGAAGCACTTGCATACTATTTCGTAACGTGCAGGATACACTGAAACGTAATCAAGACTATTTTAAAAATTCATAAAAAATTCATGTCCGATTCTAAGTTCCTGGTTTTATGTTTCAGCAACTGTATGCTCGAAACGAGCTCCTTATTCGTCTATGCAGAACCCTGCAACGCCTTTTTGACGATGTCACAAGAATTTTTATTACACTGTACACGCCGTTGTTTTTAACTTGTGGGCATACTACTTTTCATTAGTTCCCCTCCCTTCCTTCCCGTCTTCCAACACTTCTTACAGAGCGTTCCTGATTGATCCTATTTCGTAGTCGCTTCACTGTTCTGATATCATCCGCTCGATAGAGTAAGATTAGTAATATTGGTCTTCAACTTTACTTGAGTTAAAGGGGCACTGAACAAAAAAAAATTACAGTATATATATATATATATATATATATATATATATATATATATATATATATCACATCAGATAGGTTAGAATGAAAAAAACATATGAATATATGATAGGTAGAATGAAAAAAAATATATATGAATATATTCATATGTTTTTTTCATTCTAACCTAGCTGATATTTTTTTCCCACCCTTTCTTAACTGTAAATGAGCACAAACGCTACTTAGGTGTAAATTTTTCTGACATTTTGTATATTCCATTCCCTAACTGTTTCAGATGTATATAATTTTACCTTTTAGGTGTGTTTCCAAATTATATGTAATACGCTTTGTCAAATTTGGCAACCTTTTCATAAGGGAAGCTAAATTTATATTATTTATATTATAACAGGGAGCTAATGACAGCACTGACAACTGCAATTCTAAATATAAAATGGTTCTCACTATACGAGCGAAGGAATTTTGTCTACCAGTGCTGCTGACGTCACACTGCCGCACCTGTGATTTGCGTTGTGTAAGTTTGCAGCTGCTTAACGCTTTGTTATGAAAAGAGAGGAACGGTATTTTTCGCGTTTTGAAAATTAATTGTAGTGCATCAAATAAGCAAGAATGATCTCGCTGTGGTGCGATACGGCAGTGTGACATCACACGCATCGCCAGTATTCACGTTTAGAGATATGTTACTTGGAAATCATTAGTCTTAGAAAGGTATGGTTTGCGACATTGTGTGTATAATTGAATATATGTTTAGAATATATCTCTCTAGAATGTGATTTTTGTTCAATACCCCTTTAAGTTATTGCTAGGTACAGTACATCTTTGTGAGCCACTCCTCTGTAACCGTTTTTGTAAGTGTTGATCAGCTCCTGTTTGAATTGAAGTTGAGTATTTTATCCTGCTGCACTTTATTATTGTGTCGTCTGATTAGATTTACTTTACTTTTAATAGTTATACACTTTACTTGTATATTGAGTTATTGTTTAGTGCGTCTTTGTAAGAAACAAATGGGTCTAAATTTGAATGACGTGAATTATTATAACCTGTTGCATTTTGGTATAAGTTGTCCGATCAGATTTACTTAACTTGTATTAAGCTGTTGTTATGCAGGAAATCAACAGATTTAGTATAAATTGTGTAATAGTGCAAATTAGGTAGGTACTTTTAATGTTGATCTATTCATATGATTGTAATTTTGCAGGGCTTTCGCTAATTTGACAGTTTAAATTGTACTACTGTGAGTTTTATCAGAGATTGTTACCCATTATATCTATATATAATACATATAGCCTACAGTATTACTTTAATCATTGTGAATTCAAATATTTTGTGTTTGCTTATTATTAGAAACACAGAAATAATTTGTTCTTTTTTATTATCGTAGGAATGCTAGACGATCCATAACCATTTATGTTATTTATAATGAACTGTAATATTTGCGTAGTGAATCATAATTTATTTCCACATTGTATTATAGAGAAGCCATTGGGTCGCAGCGTATATTTTGTTCCTACGTACGCTACATAGATCTGTTAGAAATTCCCCGTGTCTGTCGAATTCATTGTTAACGTTGTCAGATTATCCCAATGTTGTCGCCTAGTGATGAGTAAAAAATGTTCTTAAAATAACTCCAAAAGTAAAATTCAACTATGAGGTTAGACAGAAAAATAATGAGATTGATTTTATTTTAACCATGAATTTTATTCTTTTTACAAATCAAGGTTATCGCCTTCGAAGTAGTTCCCTTGGGCAGCTACACACAGACGGAGCCGTTGTTTCTATTGTTCGTAGCAGTGCTGGAAAGCTTCTGCTGGAATGCATTTTAGCTCGTCGGTTACGCTCTTCTGGATATTATTCAAAGTACCAAAATGACGCCCTTTCAAGTGAGTTTTGATCCGAAAAAATTAAAAGAAATCACACAGACTCAAATCCGGCGAATAGGGAGGCTGGGGAACCACAGTAATGCCTTTTCCTGCCAAAAATTCGTTGATGGAGATTGCCGTGTGGCATGGGACATTGTCGTGTTGCAGCATCCAAGTGCGTGCAATGCCTGGTCGTAGTGATCTCTTCCTATAGACCTGGCCGGAGATCGAACCCGGAACGCCTGGATAAATGACCAGCGCTACCACTTGAGCTTCAGACGAGGCTTACTTCATCCTATTTGACTTACTCTGACAGGTTTCACTAAGCGTAAGCTCAACGCCCGTTACTGTGGGGTAATGTAGACTGGTATCGATCACACCGCAAGTTAGAGCAGCCGCTATGAATCAAAAGTGGCCTCAAAGTTTTCTGTCTGAGCTTTCAAACGTGATGCAAGAGAGAAATATACTTTAAGTAGAAGCTGGAAGTGGGTATTTTTGTTAGCCTGTGCAATGTGGAGAAAGATCGGCAGCTGTCAGCTAACACTGTTTCGTACTTGGAGAAACTTCTTTCTACTTCCGCAGATGTAATGGGAGCATATTTGAAGAACACAGTGTCACTGGCTGTTAAAATTATCTTCACAAATGTTAATTCTGAAGTCTTCTCCTGACAAAATACTTGTTGTTTGGCACATTATCTTATACCTTTTATTTTCATACAAATACAGATTTTATTTGCTGTCTCACTGTGTCCCCAATCTTATCTTTTACGATCTTCAAACAATGAGATTGTAGTGGTGGTGGTAACGGTAGAATTATTTTATTTAAGGATCTTTGAACAGCATTCCACAGGTTATTCAGCGTCTAAAATCAACTGCGTGAGGAATGCCTGAAAAATGTATTTTGTTAGCTCTTGCATTGTGAAGCTTCCCAGAAGCCACCACATTAAAGAAATTGGTTGAAGAGATCTCAATTTAGTAATCTGTAAAGATAGGAATTTACCCACATAGATTACAAGGTTAGGTATGCATAGAGCAACCGTGGCGAAAATGTGATCGTGCGCCGGAGCCACTGTTTAACCTGCAATGTACATAGCACCTATGAAGGAGGCGGACACCCGAAGGGGAAGCGAAGCAACTGTCTGACTTATTAACAGATTTTCATTTCCTTACGTCAAGCACTTAAATATAATTTTATACAGTACAAGGCTACAAACTAATGATTAGTACGTGTAACGAAGAAAGAAATGAATAAGAAAACATAGGACACATTATCACAATCTAAAATTAACTGTCTTCAGAATGTCTCTGCGACAGAGTTTCAAAATCACTCACTCACTCCCAGTCGTAGTTGATGACGAAGGTATTTGTCTGTCAGTCGTGTTCTAAATTTGGTTTTTACTATTTTCATCGTTGAAAATAATTTTTCACAAACGTAAGTTGTAGCGAACATGGCTTCAACATAGCAGGCGAAAGAACTAAGCTTCGGATATTTATTTCCTGGCAAAGATTTGAAAGTTAAACATTTGTCAAGTACTTACATCTGGCTTTCATTTAACATCACATTGTAAATCTGTTGAGTTTAAATTGAAGATCTAATCGCATTATTCGTACATGTCCTGAAAAAGGATCCACGTACAGAGACAATAATAATAATAATAATAATAATAATAATAATAATAATAAAACTTAACCTTTGAATATTTAATGAGTGGCATGTAGTATAAAGCCGTTTTTTGTTATACAACCGTTTTCCTCGTAATATTTGTGAACAAATCATACATTTAATATTCTCATCATATTGGCAGCAAAAAAATGCGTCCTCCCATCCTACTTGAAACTTTCGTTTCCGTAGAGGTACATGGTTTCGAGAGAGACATTGCGAAGATACGCCACTCGCAGGTCAGAGACAAATACAAATGGAACGGAGTTTGACTCCAGTGAATGAGAGGATGGGGGTTGGGGAGGTAGGAAGCAAGAGAAATGCATAGCTATCATTGCGAGCAACAATGTGCTCGCGAGTCACATATTCGCCACGGCTGGCATAGAGTGTTCGTTGTTGAAAGAGTGAGCGTAGCTAGCAATGCAGGTGCATGTTAGGGAATTCTGCCGTGGTATAAGCAGGGTGAGATTGTAGCTTTATGTGGTTGCCAGAGCACAACGCTGAACCCTACACACGAGAAACATACCCCCATTCAATTGCTGCGATACAAAACACATTTCAGTTGTAATCTGGCCATACCTCAGGCTTCACGTCATTCATGACGTAACGACAGTCTAAGCACAACTAACCTAATATCCTCATGTTGTGGTATAAATTCCTACCTTTAGTAATCTGATACATAATGTCATTTTAAGTGAGGACTGAGATGATAGAAAGGGTCTTGCAAGTGTATAGGCTAATTTTAGGTTATCGTACTCAGTAATCGAGTTCGAAGATCACGGGTGTAAAGAATGATAACTAGGGCCCGGACATTTATGACCTTAAAAATTAAAAAAAAAAAAAAAACCTATAAAATTCCCCTAAAATTCTCTTAAAATTACTTAAAGCCGTAAAAGATTACCTAATGAAAATTGTCTATAGGCCTATAATTAATAATGGTTTAATGATTACTTTATAAGTGCATCACTTGTTTTGTAAAACAAACTTTCCTAGAGTAAGAGTATAATCTTCAGCGTCCTTGACTAACTCTATTGATTTGTCCAAGGCCATGGCACTTTCTTCTAGGCGGGTTATGGTTTCTGGCACAAATGAAAAAAAAAATTATTTAATGAAAGCAAATTTACCTTTAATTTGAGTATCAGAAAACAGGTCCTGTGCACTTTCAATTGCCTTGGCATCTGCCCTTTCAAAGCTATTCACTACTTCATTCACTATCTGAAAATCATCACAATGGTTCATCCAAGCAGTCAACCACGTACCCCAGCGTGTTAAAGCGGGTGATGGGGGCAAAGCAATGTCTGGAGGTCTTTGAAATATTTAATTCCGGACGCGCATGTTAGATATAACATGAAACCACAATTTAATGTCTTACAGTCGGCCTCGGTAGCGTAGTCGGTATAGCGCTGGCCTTCTGTGCTCGAGGGTCGATCCCGGCCCAGGTCGATGGTATTTAAGTGTGCTTAAATGCGACAGGCTTATGTCTGTAGATTTACTGGCATGTAAAAGAACTCCTACAGTACAAAATTTCGGCACACCGGCGACGCTGATATAACCTCTGCAGTTGCGAGCGTCGTTAAATAAACCGTAATTTGATTTTTTTTTAATATCATACAATATAGTATGCATGTCTTTTCTTAACTTGAGAATGACTATGGTGGTGTATTGCAATGCTAGCTGAGGTATGTTTAGTTATTAATTGTTTCATATTATTTTAATAGTGATAATTATTATTTCAATAATATAATAATTCCACTAGGAAAGTTTGTTTTACAATACAAGTCATTCAGGTACTTATAAAGTAATCATTAGACCATTATTAATTACAGGCCTATAGACCAAAATTGACGTCAACCCACTTAGGTATGTGGATATAAAGGGAAGAATTGAACGGTAAACGTGTATCTTTCCTGGATGGCTCAGTGGTAGAACGTTTGCGCGCTTAGCCAAAGGTCTCGGGTTCGATACCAGGTCTCGGAACAATTTTTCCTTTTAACATTAATGAAGTATATATTTCATCAGTTGTTCTAATAGATACTAGAACGTACTTTGTCATACTTACATACATAGTGATCAGTATGATCACACTTTCAGTTGTATCCCCTTCACTGTCTACAAGCTCAGTGAGTGATGTGATTGAATGTTATAGTGTTTGATGTTGGAAGAAGAGCCAACCATTCACACGTTATCTTCGTATATTGATTTGGAATAGGGTATGTTGAGTTACATCGCTCTAGAATGAACCAAGAGAAACGTCCCAGCAGTGTTGCACATTAAGGGGTTAGTACAGCTTACAGCAGTGAAATTTTTGGAAATATTCAACATTTTTTCCGCCATTAATTTATCGTGTACAATAATGAAAATTAGTATGTGTAAAATACTGTTCCTCTGCTATATGAAAAAAAAAAAAAATTACTATTTTAAAAAAATTATATAGTTTTTTTCAAAATTCAAAATATGCATTTCAGTGTACATTAATGAAGCTCTGTCATCATAACTCATAAACTTGTTAACTTTTTCATGTTCTCTCTTATTTTATTGCTAAAACTCGTGTTTACTACATTCCTTAATAAATAATATATATTTTTTTTGTGTTAGAAGGAAATACGATATTTGACCATTTTGTAAAATGGATTTATTTTTTTTATCAGACAATCTATCAAAGATTGAGAAATTATCTTGCATCATATTGTAGATATGACATGCATTAATATACACAAGAAATTTCATCACAGAATGTTGGTTAGTTTCTGAGTTATGTGGGAAACACTTCATCACAGTGAACTGTATTTAAAAAAAATGTAAATAATTTTTTTAAATCGTAAAAATATTTTTTTCATATAGCAGAAGGACAGTGTTTTACATATAATAATTTTCATTGCTGTACAACATACAGTAATGGAGGAAAAAATGTTTAATATTTCCAAAATTTTACTGTTGTAAGCTGTACCTAACCCTTACTTAAGTTACAAACATTCTGTGTAAATGGAGATATTTCACTTCACTAAGTGGGAGATAATGAATATGTAGTTAACTGTGCATTGATATGAAATTGTCACACGCAAGGACACAACTTGCTACATTTAACAAGATTAATCATACTATAAAAACTAAAATATTTTGGGATAGAATTTTCAAAATGGCAGTTTTTTTTTTTTTTTTTTTTTTTTTTGACAAACCAATGATATCTAGCTACCTCCAATTGGCTGAGGGATGATATTTTTATTCTGCATTTTGGCTTACCTTTTGAATTACATAGGCTTTTTGGAGTCCATGATGCAATAATATAGCGACAATGGAGTAATTAAACTGACAGAAGAAACCGAATATTATCTTTTACAAATACCGCCGGCATTATCAATTCAGTTTTCAAACCTAATTTAGTACAGAAACGTACTACTATAGATTAAAGACGTACAACATTTTAGCACGACCTACTTTAGTCTGTGGATCAGAAGCTTGGACTTTGATAAAAAAAAAAAGATGTTCGACGTATAACTACCAGCGAGATGAAATTCATGAGAAAAACGGCGCGATACACACTTTGGGATAGAAAACGAAATACAGAAATTTTGGACGTTCAGTCCAACCTATATTAAATTTTCTTCAAATCTATAGAGGTAATTGGACAACGATCTGTTGGAAGACAATTAAAAAGATGGCATGAGACCATTGAGACCGCAACAAACCACTAGGTCCAGTGCTTGAATTGGATGATGATGATGATGATGATGATGACGATGACAAATGCCGCGTGATTTGGTGAGAGTTATATCTCTGTCTTGTGAGACTGGTAAGAATGACAATGACAGATGTCCGAAGCAGTATAAGGGCCAGAGGAATGTTATCAGATCCATTAGATATTAAGAATGGTGTGCAACAAGGAGATACGCTGGCGTGTCTCCTTTTTAATGTTGCATTGGAAAAGGTGGTAAGAGATGCAAACCTACTTAGCAGAGAGACCATATTTTATAAATCAGTGCAAATACTCGCATACGCCGATGATATATAGTGGCAAGATCTAGAAGGGCAATGGAAGATGCATTCCTGAATATAGAAAAGGCAGGAAGGAATATGGGATTGACCATTAATCAATCGAAAACTAAATACATGGCTTGTGGAAAGGCAAACCTCAAGAATATGCCATCCTCAATAACAATAGGCAGATATGACTTCGAGAGAATGGATGAGTTTAAATACCTGGGATCAACAGATACTTACTCTAATCATATTTCATATGAAATAAAGCAGTGGTTAATAGCTGGCAATAGAGCTTACTTCGCGTTAAGATAATTACTTTGCTCAAGACTTTTATCTCGTGCCACAAAGGTAACCATCTATAAAACACTTATAGGACTTGTACTATCATATGCTGCTCAGACGTGGTCTCAAAAAAAAAAAAGACGCTGGAAATTTGGATGCCTTTGAGAGGAAGATACTCCGTAAAATAATTGACCCAGTATACGAGGGAGAAAGATGGAGGAGGCGATATAATAATGAGTTGTATTCCATTTATAAAGATCCGCCTATTAGAAGAATGGTAAAAGCAGCAAGATTAAGGTGGGCTGAGCATGTGGCACGGATGAGTGACGTAGAAATTCCTAAAAGGATATTAAATGGAAATCCCGGGGCCAAAGAAGCCATGGACGACGAAGAATAAGATGGAGTTGAGGAAGACATACGTAAGCTGGGATATAGGAATTGGAAAGCAATTTCGCATGATCGAAACAACTGGCGGAAAATCGTGGAAGAGGCCAAGGTTCACATTGAGCTGTAGCGCCAAGAAAGAAAAAGAAAGTCATATATCTATCTTTGGTAAGAATCTATCAGGGAATTGAGCTGCGATTGGGCCTGAAAAACACAAAACACCTTAATCATAACAAGCAATTTTAGAGATAGAACCTCCGACCTTTCTTAACTAAAATTTACCTCTTTTGTTCTTGTTAGGAGTATTATCAGTAATCACCATTCGAATCACGTTTAAATAAGAAGGTAGGCTACTACAGTTGTCACCGCAAGTGCGCGGACTGTAATTACAAGGTACGTATTGATCGGTGCCAACGACCGTGACTACTGTATAATCGTGTCGCTAAACTGCCCACAGCTCATTCAGCTAGTGCTGGGCTCGTGTCAGACGACTCACAAATTAATTTATTCCTGCAAACTAACGTCCATGACTTCGCCTGACAGTATATAACCAACCACGTAAAGTAAATATCGAGTGTCACTTTCAATGTCAACACAGTACTGTAGTTGAAGTACGTGTCCATAATCTGTGGCAGAGCGGTATAAAAGAGCTGGAGGCACTGACTTATTAATAGATTCATTCATTCATACTGTTCTGCTCAACGCAGATTTTTCACTGCAAACCCAGAATTCTCCAGTCTTCCTATTTTCTGCCTATTAACAAAGAGTTAATATTGAAATATGTAAAATATATTTTGGTCCTGATGTTTCAACTTTTGTTTATTTAGAAATGTTGTACAGATTACATACATTTATTGTGAATATGCCTACTATTTTTACACATGAACATTGTAACTGGACACAGTCTATGTATGTACAGATCTGTAAATAAATAGTGGAAATTACAATAATACAATAAATCACAACAAAAACAAAATAATTACTTGCTTTACGAGTCTCTACGTATTACAACGAGTGACTAAACATTTGAAGTGTTGCAAAAGGAAAAAATCTCATTCTTTCAGAAAAATACGTTTTCTTCTTTCCTAATGAAGTGCTCTATACCAAATTCTTCTATTTGAAAACTCATTTTCAACCATCTAGTTTTTTTTGTTTTGTTTTGATATGTTCACTGAACAGCAGACCTAAAGGGTGTACGCCGCGCTATGTTCCATACATACCTACACTGTTGCGGATTACTCGGAGGCTTTAGGTAACGAAACGCAGGACTCTAATTATCAGGCAGTACATCTCACTTGATATATGTCAGAGGAAGAACAATAATTGTTTATACAGAGAGAACCGTAAGTAATTTTCTTTGAGATATTATTTCAAACAGAAAAGTTTAATACATTATTGCTCGTGTTTGCTTTCTTTTCGAGATAAAATGATTTTATATAAAATATTTTATAGCGTGTGTTGGGAAAGCCATTGATTTAATTCCCAATATGCTTAATCAATTTAAGAGAGCAGTGTATTATGATAATAAATTGATATTAATATATTTATTTTTACAACTCTTATTTGGTAATGGAGCGCCACCACATCTCTGTGTTCGTGCTCCCCATTACCTTCTAATTCCAATAACACATACAAACTTTCATTGACGTGTGCAGTCATCTTATTTTACCTTTGTTACCTCTATTACTATAATACGTACTCCCAATTTGCTTTCTAACCTCTCACCTTAAAATTTTCTCTTCTTTCTAATGAACAGCTCACCACTTTTATTGTTTACTTATATTGAAGTACTTCCTATCGCCTAAAATTTCCCTAAATTTGAACTAACTTTTATTTACACTATTTAATCATACTCATTCACTTTCCTCTCTAATTTACAATCAGTTCTACCTCTCCTCACTTCTGTCATCACTCTTATCCCCTATTTCTCCATTAGACACTGAATCACATGTTTATTTTGTTTAATTGTTCCCTTTCACCCCGATAAATTTTCCTTTTGGCACTATTATGATAATAAATTATTGAAAGAAGTTTAATTTTGTCCTTTAAGGGGTTAGGTACAGCTTGCAGCAGTAAAATTTTGGAAATATTCAACATTTTTTTCCTCCATTACTTTATTTTGTACAATAATGAAAATTGGTATGTGTAAAACACTGTCCTTCTGCTATATGAAAAAATTATTTTCACGATTTAAAAAAAAAAATTATATATTTATTTCAAAATTCAAAGTGGTGGTAATTCACTTTGCAGTGATGAAGCGTTTCTCTCTTAACTCAAAAACTATCCAATATTCTGTGATGAAATTGTTTGTGTGTATTTATGCATGTCATATCTACAATATGATACAAGATCACTTCTCTACCTCTGATAGATTGTCTGATAAAAAATAAATTAATTTAAAAACATGGTCAAATATCAGTATTTTCTTCTAACAGAAAATAAAAATAATTATTTATTATGAAATGTAGTTGAAAGAGCATGATATTGTAAACATGAGTTTCAGCAATAAAATAAAAACGAGAGAACAAGAAAAAGTTAAAACGTTTATGAGTTACGAGGGAAACGCTTCATCACTGCACAGTGAACTGCCACCACTTTTATTTTTGAAACAAATATATAAATAATTTTTTTTAAATCGTGAAAATATTTTTTTCATATAGCAGAAGGGGACATTGTTTTACACATACTAATTTTCATTATTGTACAAAATACAGTAATGGAAAATAAAATGTTGAGTATTTCCAAAATTTTACTGCTGTAAGCTTGCCTAACCTCTTAAATGTGCAGAAATATGATCCGAACAAATGTAACTTTTAGTTTGCTAAGGAATTTTACAATGCTTGCCTGTCGATCCGGAGTTGCGCTCTGGCGTGAATTCGATTCCCGCTTGGTCTGACTACCTGGTTGTGTTTTTCCCTATATTTTCCACAAGTCGTAAGGCGAATGTCAGGTAATCTATGGCGAATCCTCGGCCTCATCTCTCATAGTATCATCTCGCTTTCACCAATTCCATCGACGCTAAGTGGTCTAGTAATTGATACAGCGTCGTTAAATAATACACTAAAATAGTAGTAATAATGCATGACCATCCAAGAGATTTATTTATTTTCGACCATGCTGTAGGTCGCATGACGGAATCCAATAGTGCAGTTGCAGACAGTGAAAGTGCGTTTAGCGGTAAGCGAATTAAACAAGGGCACTGTACAGTAGAACCCACGTACCTGCCTGGAAACTCGATCCGCATTTTTACTATAAAAATAGTAATTCTTATCGAATTCGAGCATGCATTATAATACTTGTTCACACTCAGATCATGTTCTGCTGATATTCGTCTGAAGAAAATAAGAGGAAGACAGGTGACGAAGAAATTTTATATGGAAAAACTGAAGAATGAAGAGGAAAGAAGAAAATTTGAAGCAAATTTTCAAGAGAAAGCTACTAAACTAGAATCCACACCTGAGAATAGCAATGACTACTGGACTCAACTAAAAAGCTGTATACAGAAAACAGCAGAAGAAACAATAGGATACAGAGAAGGAGTGAGAACGAAGAAACCTTGGGTCACAGGGAAAATTTTGGGAGAAGATGGAGGAAAGAAGAAAATGGAAAAACATCAACTCGGTAGAAGATAAAAGAAACTAAACAGCGAAGTAAGAAGAGAAACTGATAAGGCGAAGGAAGATTGGATGAAAGAGAAATGTAAAGAAGTAGAAGATATAGAGAGAAAAGGAAGATATGATTTAATGTACCGCGAAGTTAAATGTTTGGACTTCACAAATAAGAGCAGAAAATCCTTGTGGTTGATAGAAGACGAAATAGGAAATGAAATAACAGACAAACAAGGAATACTGAACACATGGACGAAATATGTACAAGAGTTACATGATACAGAAAATCGTCCAGATAAGTTAGCCATAGAAGACGAAACAACCGTATCAGAAGACGAAAAAGAATTTTCTATTTTAAGAGAAGAAGTTGAATTAGCTTTTAGGGAAATGCAGAATTGGAAAACAACAGGAGTTGATGGAATCCCCATTGAGTTAGTGAAATGCTTGAGGTGAAGACAAGAAGGAAATTCTATCATTATGCAACGAAATATATGAGAAAGGCGAATGGCCCGAAGATTTTACGGAGACGGTTACGTGTTCTGATAATAGGATATTACGCCGAAAGTGTTTAACACCTTAAAATAATGTTGTAAATATTCAGATATTTTGTAAAATATAACATAATATTGATAAGCAAATTGACGGAGTTCTTCATTTTAATTAGTATATTGTAAAGAAACAGAGAATCTCCGAAGAAAATATCTACCACCCTCGATGCTAGGTCGAAATAGGGGTTCGCTTGCATGTCTTCTCATGAGGAATAGAGAATATAAACAAAAGCCTGGATTGTTCCTCTTCAAAGCAGGACAGCTTAGAACAGGGCTCGGCAAAAATGTCATCGTGATCACTAGTAATTAGTGACGTCGCAGGGGCAGCGGAGTAAACTGTCTTTTCTTCACCCCCTCCCTTCCGTCCAACTCCCGTACAACTCCAGTTCACAGGCATCTATCAGTGGCGGTTTACCGGATTACATTTTTAGATTGCTTCTTCCTCAAAGCCTTCAATGTTTGTTCGGAGACGCGTGTTTAAGGAAGAATGTGATGGAACAGTATTTGTTGTGCACATGGTAACAATGTAGACGCCTCTTGTGTTCTAAAATTCTAATAGGCACTTATAAATCAAACATGTAGCAACTATACGACACGGCATAAGATTATCACAAAATCATACGTAAGCAAGAACATATCCAATGTAATGAAAGAATGTAAACAGAAATGTATACAGTAGAAAATAAGTATAAACTAATTTTCTTCTCCTAGGGCTGGACGGGGGGAAGCAATTAAAACATAAAAAAGAACTAAATTCAAATAACAGTTTCAATACTAAAATATGATGAAACAAGCTATGAGTCAAAGAGAACTCCAAGCAAGTTATGTTATTGCTTTGGAAATCGCAAAATCATTGAAGTGCTATAATGGAGGACAGTTCATTAAAACATGTCTGAATAAAGTTACTAACATTATTTGTTCCGAATAATCTTATGTTTCTAACGGTATGAATTTATCCACACGGACAATACAAAAGAGGATAAGGGATATTGAAACACTATCTGAACGAGAAATAAATTCAATGCTGCATCAAATTGTGGTTTAATCTTTCGCTTTAGGTGGAAATACAGATATTGATTCAGTACAATTTGTAATGTTCACTCGCGGAGTTACGAAGGATCTCTCTGTATAAGAATATTTGCTCGATATCATTGCACTCGACAGAAATACAACAGGAGAGGAGTTATTCCAAGCATGAAGAAAATATATAGAAGAAATGAATCTGGACATAAAGCAACTTGTGTCTGTAGTAATATACGAGACTCGAAATACGACTTCAAAAAAAGTCTATTAGGTAGACTAACGTGTTATTAAGAGAGCTGGAAGTAAGTGAGGACATAAAACCTTGCCATTGTATAACACATCAGACTATCTTAGATTTATTTAAAATGCTCTCTATAGAAAAATATGTGTAGTCCTATCATAGATCGCCTGCCGCTACATAGCTGCTATGTTTGGCTCTACAGTCAGTATATTTCTGAACAATTGTTTTCTGAACGAAAACTTGTAAAATCTAAACAAAGATCGTGACTAGCAGACGAAAATTTACGAGTTGTATTAAGAGTGGTAATTTGTGAAGTATTTTCCTAGGTTGTTGTAGCACAGTGAAAATAAAAGTGAAATAAATATAATCTGTCTATCTATAAATCGATATTGTGTAGTCCACGTCAGATGACTGGATTGAGAGTCCGCCACTGGGATCCGAACGGAGTGCTTTATACCCTCGATTGATATTACTAAGCTTAGTATTCCTGCTACCAAAAGACTCAAGTTGCGGGTAAATAGTCTTTATAGTAGGTGGAACCCAGGTGATGCAGCATAGAAAGAGACAGACAAACATGTTCTTACTGCATGATCATAGAGTACATCCAACCTGAAATAAAAGTAGAGCAACTACTGACTTTATAATCTAACGGCGAAACAGCTCGAAGTTGGTCAGGACCTACCTGAGTGACAAACATTTTTTCTACTTAAAGTATGGGTACAAAGTGCTGACGAAGTTGGGGCTCACTTGGAATATGTTCCTCAGTTTATTAAGCGGTATATTGGCATTGACCATCATGGCACATAGATCCCTGCAAAACATGGATTTCTTATCGTACTCTCTCTGAGTTTGATGGTACTGCTTGTTTTGAGTTACGTTCAATCATATTTCTATGCCTTTTTGTATAGCAGTGTCTTTCAATGCACCGTTTTCTTGTAACTTTTATATCTACTTTGCACAATTTATATGTAATGTAAATTATTATTGGCTCCGAACTCCTGAATTAAGTCCTTCAGGCTTTCATACTTCGAACTTTTTGTCTTCGGCATTTTACCTCGCCACAAATACATGTTACGTTAAGTAAATAATAGGACTTCTACATTTCACTGGTTTAAAGCACTCACTACGACCGTGTTCCGACTTCAACACAAACTAGAATGAGCGTGAGTAAGATGCGATTCTATGTTGTATCAGACGGGACGTATCCCTGGGCTGTGACGTCAGGTACAGTATGAGAGTAGGCAACTGTATTCCAACTTAGATGTAGCTTAACTACTACATCTTATGTACTGCGGCTTGCGTCCAGTGATGTCATCAAGTACACATTTGCTGGCTTAGAATATCAGCTGTTGAAGCTTATCATACGAACTGACAAACTATTGAATTACACACTTTTATGTCTATTAATAAGTTAAGTTAGGGTACATGATATAAGTGTTTTGTATGTACCACTTGCATATTAATCTGTGTGTTTTATGGAGAATGGTTGGATTTTAATCATAGGTGAGAAGGAAGAAACTTACAAAGTAGGACCGTACTGGCTAGTAGTATAGTAGAAAGAGGTGCAGGAACAAGATGAACAGTGTACCTACCACTAGCAAGAGGTATTGCACATGCTGGGGCATCAGTCATCATTCCGATAAGATTTTGATTAATTCCATCACATTATATTTTATGAAATAAAGCACGTAAAGCAACTTTGATATGAGAAGCCGCTTGAGGCTCGCCGGCAGATGAAGTCATGGTATTTTGAATTCAGACTTGTTTTGCGACGATAAATTAGATCCCTTGTTCAACATTAAATCCAATCAGAGAGTCTTTACTGGAAATAGCCTGCAGGATAAAACTGATGTTAAGGAGACCCCATTAGCGGAGTTGAAGTCAATTAGAAAACAGCCCCGCCCTGTCGCTTGTGGTTTCAGCCGTTCACAATGGCTCGGTCGATCACTACAGAACCTCCTGTACTCTGTCGACATGGAAAGTGTTTTAACTCAGTTCGCATGCTCTGCACGGTACCTGCAAATGGGGAACTCCTCAGTATGCACTCCGCGTCTGTGCTTCTAGTCTTTGTCTCGTCCTCGACTCCACTTCGCCCCTTTCTCTGATCCAGACTAGGAGGAGGTTGTATACTAAAATTTTAGTGATCTCAATAATACTCAGAAATTCAGACATTTTCTTTCACAGTTTATAAAGTATGCCATGACACTTTAAGTCTGCTTGATCCCAGGAAAGAAATAGAAAAGCTAAGTGATTTCAAATGTCCTTGAGATGTAAAGTTAATCCAAACACACACATACTGTATGTACGTACATGCAGTGGTTTACAAAAAAAAAAAATACATTAAATTTTAATGAAATTTTAACTACCTTAAATTATTGCTTATCTAATTGCATGTTCATTATGTATTCCTTCGCATCATTTTCGAATAATTTACATGAATAAATGAGCAAGTTGTCGGCCGGGTAGCTCAGTTGGTAGAGCAACTACATATCTTACGAATTGAAAGATCTCGGGTTCAGTCTTAGATGGTGACATATTTTCTCGCTGTCTTGTTACGAATCCATACAATAAGCCTCGGAATGGGACTGATTCTCTGGCACGACCACAGAAAAAAGTTGTGAAACTTGGACTGTCACTTTGAGAGAGGAACAGAAATTAAAGGTTTTTGAGAATAAGGTTCTTAGAAAAATATTTGGGGCTAGGAGGGATGAAGTTACAGGAGAATGGAGAAAGTTACACAACGCAGAACTGCACGCATTGTATTCTTCACCTGACATAATTAGGAACATTAAATCCAGACGTTTGAGATGGACAGGGTATGTAGCACGTATGGGCGAATCCAGAAATGCATATAGACCGAAGGAAACCGAAGGGAGAAGGGAGACCGAAGGAAAAAAACCTTTGGGGAGACCGAGACATAGATGGGAGGATAATATTGAAATGGATTTGAGAGATGATAGAGACTGGATTAATCTTGTACAGGATAGGGACCGATGGCGGGCTTATGTGAGGGCGGCAATGAACCTCTGGTTTCCTTAAAAGCCATTTGTAAGTTGTTAGAACTTCCAGAACGGCCCCGGTATGCGCTGTTTCCTGCCAAATTGAGTCGCGGATCTTCTTCGAAGCGGTCGGAGCTTGGTGCCGATCACACCACGTCATTCTAGTTCCTTGGTTTTGAAAGCATGGAGCTCTGCCTCCATGCCCTCATTGAGCTTCCCTGGTGTTTAAAGGAGATATCTTTACATTAATGAGTAAATATTAAATAAGACACCGTACAGACACTTCACAGACAAAATTATATACAGACTAGCCTAATGTTTGTTTACGTTCATAATAATCTGTAAGCACCTTTCCATGGGTGACTGTGTACACTGTCAGTCTTCAGTCAGATGTAGTTGAAGCTAATTGTTCTGTCCTAAACGTTGAATTGAGTACTCTTCAACAGTGGAAGAATGTAGATTCGTGATCAGTCATTTCAAGAAGGAAAAAAGTCTGTTAGGAAAATAGCCGAACTTATGGGGAGAAATTACGAAATTGTTTACCATATTATTGAAATGTATAAAAAAAGTGGGAAGAAGTTCCAAATTATTTACAGTGAGGGATAAAAGTTAGAAATAAGTGCCACAGAAATAGAACAACAGTTTACTACGTGAGGAAGTGTGATGAAGTTTGTTGGAATAACATCTATTGGGGTGCATTGTAAGTAGGTTAGTAAAAGACCTAAGACCTTTAAACAACCAAGGGCTGCTAAGTTTATTAATCAATCTTGAAAAACAAGGCGTAGTACAAGTGATGAAATGAGGATGATCATTACTCGTTGCCACGTGAGCCACTCGTCGCCCTCCCCAGCACTTCTGTTGACTGCAGAGCTATAATAATAATAATAATAATAATAATAATAATGATATTGATGATGATGATGATGATAATAAAATAATAATAATAATAATAATAATAATAATAATAATAATAATGCTTCTCAAATGATCGCCGCGCCGTTTTATCAGCTCGCGCCAGTAACGCTATAGTGACCTTTGAAGTCCGCGTGATTCGCGTCTACTCGATGGCGTACCCACACCGTGGCCAGTGCGATGACTTGCCTTTGGACTTTGACAGATAATCCTTTAGTCATTAACCCCAGCACATACACGACTCAAACTATAAAATGTTAGGTCAAGTCTGCACGAGTTATGAGGATGGAATATATTTTAGATTTACAGTATTAATGATGTCACTCTAAACATTAATTACAATCATACCGATTATATTCATTCCAATTATAATCATACCAATTGTGTGTCTAGAGTAAGTTGGCGCTTATCACAGAAGGAACAAACAATTCGAATGTATATTTTTAGAAAATCGCTTGGCAAAGAATTCTGGAAGAGATTTGTTTTCTGATAAGAACAATTACGGTATAATTAATTTGGATTATGTGCAAAAAAAAAAGTCTCCGTACAACTATTGAAGGCGGCGGTAATAGAGTTTGATGTGGGGTGTATGGCAACATCAGATGCGGGATAACTACATTAATTTATCAAAGACACAATGAAGAAATACGATTACTTATTATTTTTTACCATTTAACTCCTTTATACTATTGGGGATGAGCGGGATCCGTCAATGCTTATCTACATAACAAATAATAAAGGTATTTGTCGCATTTTATTAGCTTGAACGTTTTCGGATCGAGGGAGCCATCTTCAGAAATTATGCCTGAGAATACATATAAATATGGGTTGTTACATACGTGTTATGTGATACAATGTGAACAATAAGCAAGTTATGAGCCTCTGCTATAAACAATTATGGACTCAAAAATGATTAAAATTTAGTTAAAATGGGATAAAAGCTTATATAAGCTGTGAACAATAAAATATTAAAATTAAAATATAAAATGTTGCTCTGATTATAATTTGCTGAACCATCTGTGATAAAAGCTCCAGTATGGTGTCTTGAGTGGAGACAATTCAACTGTAATATGGAATAAAAAGTGTATCAAAATGCGGATCAAAATAATACATACATAATGGGAAATTATAAACTAATAACAAAGAAATATAGTTATGTAAAACTTAATACTGTTGAATTCTATACAAGCATAATATAATAACATTAATATAATATCTGGTAACAAGCTTCGCGTAGCGAATTATGGACGCAAGCGCACGGAACAGTTGCTATTAATCTGAGTAGTGTTTATGAAATAATTTAAAGGGGTTTAATAAGTTATAAAATAATTATTAATATGTCTAAACAGCGTTATCTTGGATTATAATGAATGAAAGAAGTAATGAATAAACAAACTTACAATTGTGTGTGTAGTAATGGTGGTTCCGAAGTCTATGATGGTAGAGAAGCAACTGTTGGGCGCACTTCGTTTACAGATATTACTAAGCTTAGGTAACAGCTGACGGTGGAAGGGGGAGAGGTTGGTTATAGGCTGACAAGCAGGCACGTGGGTTGTGTGTATTCAGATTGAAAAGTGGGTTACGCAGATTGGGAACTTGTCCATTCAAAAGCGATAGGCCTAAATTACATGCCCGGGCTATATGAAAGTCTTCAGCTGCATTGATACATGTGCTATTGTTTAAAGGGAGAATAATGAGGCTTTTCGGTACTGTCAAGCATATGTTGTCTGATCTTTAGATAAATCTACCATTGTTGCCACAAACTAACGTGTTGTCACTTATTTGTACAATACATTCTGGTTGTTAATCCACTATACTCTCGACTCTTCTAAGTTTACATCTTTAAAATCGGCAGGAGTTTGACACATCGAAGTAAGTACTCCACAGTTGCTGTATCCCTGTTCCTACAAATCACATGAGAGATAATCGAAGGCGTAACGTATGTTACGTCCTGTACGCACACGTACTACAAGCCTACACGTGAATAATTGAACAGATCTCTATATCCACCCGTGCTCATGAATAAATTAATGTACTAAGCTCGTGTTCTTCTGATGCCATGACAAATTTACAAGTGTACGTGCGTGACGCGGCGCAGGTTTATTTTTTGACCTTACACAAGCTTAATTAAAATGAGAATCCCCCTTCGTGACGTGTTAGAGCTGATTTTAATTTGTTTTCGTGCAATTCTTTACTCAGCGCATGTGTTTTTGTGTACTTTTTCGTAGTAAGAAGTATGAGAAATTATTTTGTTTAAAATATCGATTTCCAGAATTTATGAGGAAAAATATTCGTAATGTATATTGTAACAATGCCCTTTATGATCTACCCTGTTCAAAATCTACTTGGAGAATTTGGTGAAGAACTGTTTTCAGAACATGCGAGGGGTAAAAGTAGGAGGAAGAAGAATAAAGTGCATAAGATTTGCTGATGATATGGCGTTGTTAGCAGAAGAGGAGACAATACTAAGGGATATGCTACTAGAGCTAAATGACAGCTGTGAGCAGTGTGGGATGAAGATAAATGCAAGATGTGGTCGAGTATTTGCCATAGATTACCTGAAATTCGCCTTTTTTTAATTTGTTTGTTTTGAGTATACAACCTGTGTTTTGCCATGGGCATATCACTAGGTTTGGGGAAAACCTCAGAAAAACGCAACCAGGTAATCAGTCCAAGCAGGAATCGAATCCGCGCCCGAGTGCAACTTCGGGTCGATTGGCAAGCGCCTTAGCCGACTGAGCTATGTCGGTAACCACCAGAATTTTTAGATTGTGTAGTAAATGAAGAAAATAATATATAAGGAATTAAAGTTACCTCTTAGTTTTTAAAAACTCCACATTTCTTATTTGGTTTCGTCTTTACTCTTTAACGTCTTTCCTTTCTTCTCTCTTCATTCAGTCTTTATCTATCATTCTGTCTGTCTTCCTGTTTATCTAATATATATTAGAGTGGTCCTTAGTTATATGTGATTTTCTGAAGTTGTTTGCTTTTCATCTTCCAACCCCAAAATTTGTTCCAACCCACGAAAAATTACTCTGTAAAATTTCATCTCAATCACATAATTTTAAAACGGCCCCCAAAGGCTATAAAGTTTCAGAGTTTTAAATTTTCTGTGCAATGTTTTGTAATTATCTTTCATTCTTCTTCTTCTTCTTATTATTATTATTATTATTATTATTATTATTATTATTATTATTACGAAGTTGTTTTGATGCAGTAATGGGTCCAACATCCGGCCCAGATATGAACTTGTTCAAAAGATTTAGAGAAACTTGGTCGACGATGGACATTAAGAAATACCGTACTGGAATAGAAGATATCCCTGAAGATGTCCGTGACAGTATGCTGGAATTTCTTAAAGTACAGTTAAGTCAGAGACAAGTTAGAGATGATTACTGCGAATTATTAGAATTGGCCATGATCTTCCTCGGTAGTACTCTCCTAAAAGGGGTTTCATTTCGCGTTCCTGGAGCTATGAGCCATGCCCGGTGGATGTCAAAGGCTATTTATCCATTAAAAATGTATTTATTTTAAGATCAGTTTAAACTTACAATAAGAGAGAAAGACTCAATCAGAAGAATATTCATTTTTCTCATCAGACTATATTTACGAGCCTGGTTCCTAGCACCATTGGCTGTGAAAGCTCCTTATCTGGATTATAATTTTTTACTGAAATTAATACAGTATGAGGAAGTAAATCCAGAAATTAGTAGCGCTGCAGTACAAAAATTTAGAAACCACTTACGGTACTATCTCCAGAAAGTGCATCATGTACATTTTTTTATGATGAAGTTCCAGTATACATTAAGAAAAAATGGCAATCGTGACAGTGATACAGAAAATCAAGTAAAAAGATGCATACTTAGTAGAGGAGACCTGCATTCCGTAAAAGAAAAGTACTTCTATGATTTTATTTCCTCTGAATCGAAGAAGCTTTTCTCAAGATTTTCAATAAATACAAATTTCCTAAAAGACTGCCCATCAACATGGAAATATGTCAACTTCCAACATGGATTGGAAAAATTGAAAAGTATTGTAGTCCTTTTTTGTCCTTTTACCCCCGATAAAGACCCGGTACTCAATTTGATAGGAGGCTGAGTGAACGTCGGGGCCCTTCTGGAAGTTTGGCAACGAGAAAATCGCGTCATCACCACCCGGGATCGAAGCCCGGATCTTCCAGTCCGTAGCTAGTTGAGTTGCTCTACCGACCGAGCTACCCGGTCGGCTTTTTCTTTTGGTTTTTTTCTCAACATATTGCTTGATTCTGTTTTTTTTTTTTTTTCGTCTGTTTCTTTACTTACTGTACACCTTCATTCATATTTGTAGTCTTATGAGCCACTTCCATTTTACGAGTATTTATCGTTCTTCATTTAATTTAAAGACACTAATTGTTTTTCTTGCTACTCTGAGTTCAAAATAGCCGTATGTTTGTACTTTCTGCTCTGAGTGGTTTCAGCAACGCCGTTAAATATTTTACGAGGGCTTTTATCCACCTAATAGAGCAAAAAGGTGAATGCGGATGCGTGAATTTAAACTGATTATCGACCAGTGCTACTACGCACGATGCTGCGGATGTTCCTCCCATGTATTTGGAAGATTTCCACTGGAACACCGCTAACGAGAACGTCGATTAAAATCCTACTCTGGGCGAGAATTAATTGCCAGAGATTAAACACGGTTAAGTTGGTCCACTGGAACCTCGTCGTTACCTCGATGAGATGATATCATATCCTGGCTTCGATTTTCAGCGTAACTATGTGAAGTGTCCCGTTCCTAACACATAATATTTTTCTTTAAACACAATTTCCTAGTACCGTAGTTTATGGATTTTCAATAACATTTAGCTTATATTTTGACATCGCATTATTTTTTTCATACATTATCTATCCTTAAAAAAGCTATTGGTGGTGTAAATGACTAGGGTAGACCAGGGTAATTGTAAACACCTTTCACTGATTTCAAATATATTTCAACATTACACAACCCTCAGTAACGTTAAGCATGATTAAGAAACATTGTGTTATTTTTAGCTCTTTCTTTTCCCTGGGTCGACCTGGTTGGCAAGTTAGTATAGCGCTGGCCTTCTATGCCCAAGGTTGCGGGTTCGATCCCGGGCCAGGTCGATGGCATTTAAGTGTGCTTAAATGCGACAGGCTCATGTCAGTAGATTTACTGGCATGTAAAAGAACTCCTGCGGGACAAAATTCCGGCACATCCGGCGACGCTGATATAACCTCTGCAGTTGCGAGCATCGTTAAATAAAACATAACATTAACATCTTTTCCCTGAAAATGGGTTTAAAATAACAAGGTTGACTTCTTTCATCTTTTAATTACTAGTTTACATTTACCCCACCTGTTTACATTTACCCCTTTGAGAGGGGGTAATTGTAAACACCAATTTTCGCACAGGCTATAAGACAGTGAACGTTTTTTGTTCTGTTTCAGAAGAAAGAGCTATACTCCTTCCAACTCCAATTTTGGTCACTGGTACATTTCTTCCCTTTAACCTATGATATATGACGATATATGAACTTAGTACCTCTCCTGAGCTTCACGATAGCTGTAGTTACTGTTTTTCACATCTGTGACAACCCTCTCTAAATCCTCTACAGTGTAGTTGGGTGGGGGTCTCTTTGATTACTGAAAAGTACGAAATGTAACCATAGTAAAACATGTTTACAATTACCCCAAGCAATTAAAACTATGGAGCAAATGTAAACACGTCATCATTTAATGAACTGAGGTTATGGGAGATCTCAAAACCATAGTAATAAATGTTAACTACTATACATTACTCATAAAAACAACATATTCTTAAAAAACAGCACTGTACGTTTACTTACAATGCCACAAATGAAGGTGAAGCAAAATTCTTTCTCAACTTTTTTGTAGACTCTTACAAAACATTTGTTCACAACTAAGCAGTTACTCCTATTTGGCGCCAAACTGCTTTGTAGGTTAGCCAATAAAATATACTCCGAATTAAAATTTTTATATTGACAGTTTTATTTCTCACAGAATTTGTTTACAATTTAAATATTCTCCGAATTAAAATTTTTATATTGGCAGTTTTATTTCTCACAGAATTTGTTTACAATTACCCCCTGTTTACAATTACCCTGATCTACCCTACTGTAATACCGCTCGTACTGTGGGAATATGTTTAGCTCATGTTTAAAATGTGTTGTTTTAAAACAATTCTATGGTGCGCTGTAAAAATGAACATGTCATAAAATGCAAGTATTGAGTAGAGCAAAAGCAAAGTTTGAAATGAGGAACAGTAACAAACGTAATGATGGATTGAAAATATGAAGCTCTACGTCATTATGGAAGAATTAATGAGAGGAAATGGGAACAAAAACATTAAAAGGTACACGAAAACGCGTCTCTGCAAGGGAGATCGGGGCTGAGAAAAACTGAATATGCGAGTTCGCACTTGACTTTTATCTCTGGGTTCTCCCATTTCCCCCACAACATTGTTTCGTCATTATTCCATAGCTTTCCTCGAACGCCGGCTGGCGACACGCGGAGGAGGATGGGGTTTCCTGCCAGAAAACCTAGATCATATATGTAACAGATAACGCCTCGCTACGTTAAAATCGGCAGCACTTTGAAGAGAACAATCGCCAGGATCGCCACCCGTCCGCCGTAAACGAACACGAGATGGCAGCGCAGTCGCTAATGCAATTCAAATGGGAATGATGACGTGACTCCTTATGTAACAACTAGACGGCAGCGTAGTAAACCTGAAAAAAGTTGTTAACCTCAAAGCCTATAAGCCCGACATATCGCTAGATTTCTAGATCGCAGTGCTGGGTCGTAGTGCCTCCTCTCGAATTTCAACTCATATTATATTCGTATTGTTTACCTGCCAAAAAACGAAAATAAATTTAAGGACGTCATGGTACGACGGTTTTCATATATGGACATAATCCTGTTTGCTAATATTACCGGTAGGCCTACATGTAATTTTATGCTAGCGTTCTGTCTTTTATGTATTTAAAATTCAATACAGTTTTGGAGAGGGTAACAAATAAATAATAATTTAATAAAAAATTTCAATAAAACAATTATATCAACACGCAGTGTATACAGTGTGTCACATTAGACAGATACACATAGCGTGCCTCCCTGTTCGTATAAAGTCATAAAGTAAGGTTTCAAATTGCAATACGTATTCCTACGGCGGCTACTGAACTAAGAAGTTTAGCTAAGCTTCGTACGTGTGTTAAATTAGTTAGATAGCCACTAAATTCTTGTGCCGTCTACAGTCAGATATTGCTGCTTTAAAGCATTGTAAAAGCACCGTTTTTTTACAGGAAATGTTTTAATTCGTGTCAGGCGACGAAATAGTATTAAAAATAATGTTTGTGTACATCTTGATCCTTCATATCAATCATTGCATCTAGTAAAGGAGTATATTTAGGTGCGCTCAATTACTTTGCAAAATATGACGGAGCTTATTTCCGAAGACATTCTGAGAAAAAAGTCATGTAAACGTTTGTTCTAATCGCAATATTTTCAGAGTTAGATTCATTTGAAATTGTTAGTAAAATACCTTTTTTCTTTAGTTTTACGGGTAAAAAATATTACAAATAGAGAATGAACTATTCAGAAGTGCCATTTCTTTAATTGGCTATTTTTGTGAAGCTAAAAATAAGCTCCGTAAGGGACGGTAAATCCTCGTGAAAAGCTGAAAGTTTCATAAGTCATTATTAATATGTATAAAAGAAATGTCAATAAGTAAACTTTAGAGCTTACCCACACAAAAATTACACCGCACGCCCCTGGCATCTACTAATCCATTGTGATTTGAATTAATTTATGTTGTCATTTCTAAGGTCTTTGCGAACATTTCCTTAATATGGTCTGTACTAATTCTTCTTTTTCCTCTTCGTATAGGACTCAGTCTTGTTTTTTTTTTCAACCGATAACTCTTCTTTCATGGTTTTGGAGGTCGTCCCTGAAGTCTTGAAGTATTCGGCTTTTTACTCTTGGAGATCTTTGATAGATGATCATCAATCATCTTTAAAATATGTTCTCTCCATTGTTTTCTTCTTGCCTTTGTCCATTTTACTACATCCTGTATTCCACACTTAATCCTAATCTCTTCATTTGTCTTTCTGTCATACAAACTATAACCTGTGATGTTACACAGTGTTCGCATTTCTATTGTTGTCATTAACTGTTCAGTTTTTTCTTTTGTTTCTGCACTTGTTTCTGTAGTTTTATGCGTATACTAGTGGCTTGTGCAGCAAATGCTGCAAACTGAGTCCATTAGACGTTCAAATAAAATTTTTTCAGATTTATTTTCAGTGAAGAATACCAGACATTTTGAAAGTTATTTGCTTCCATAATAATGAAACACACTCCCTCTGAATGGTTTTTTCATGCCAAATACTTTTTCTTGAACCTATCCACCTTCAGGTTTTGAGTTTCAACGCGAAAACGCAAGTAACAATGTCAGGACGATCAGTGGGTTTTTCATGTGGGAGTAAAGCAATAGCTATTTCAGGTCATTGTGGATTGTAAGGGGAAGTTAAAACAATGTCAGGTTTGCTATGCTTTCGAACAATAGACATTGCACTTTAGTATAGCTGCTGCATGGCGAGCTTGAAATGTAGAGGGTGAAATCATTTTATCCTGCTAAGAGATCTTGCTGAAATGATCGGAAGCCTACAAAATGTTCTAGGCCTCTTATTTTATCAGTAAGTAATACCTTTTGGTATTTCATTAGGAACTGTAATTTTTGCGCTCTCTTGAGCCCATTACTGATGAGAATGATGCATATAAATATTTACACCACACCTCCATTAAATATACGAAAAAGACCCAACTCCACTTGATTAATGACTTTTAAAATATTTCATTTTTAATAACAATATTATTATCTTACGTAAGTTTTTAGTTTTATATGCATACATACATACGTACATACATACATACATACATACATACATACATACATACATACATACATACATACATACATACATACATACATACATACATACATACCTACATACATACTACATAGCCGCCACTCAGTAAATTATGAAAATGAAGATCTAATTTCAGATATTCTCTACATCTACTTAAATAACCCCAAAACGTTTCACTTTCATATCATCAATACAGTATTAATACTATTTATATAGAATTCATGATGTCAGAACTTAAAGAATTGGGTTATGAACCTATACAGATGCTACCAGTTAGACATCCAATCACCAAATTACCGTTACCTTTATTTTTCCTAGATTTAAAACACAATCCTAAGAATCCTGAAATATACAGCTTAACCCGACTTTATAACGGAATAATAAAAGTGGAGCCGCCTAAACCAAGAAAAACTATTGTACAATGTATGCGATGCCAACAATTTGGACACACAAGAAACTTCTGTAATCAGACTGCAAGATGTGTGAAATGTGAAGGTCTTCACCCTACAGAGAAATGTAATAAACCAAAAGACACTCCTCCCATTTGTACAAACTGTAAAGGGAATCATCCAGCCAACTACAGAGGTTGTCCTGAACATACAAGACTACAAAGAGGAGCAACTAGGCATCAGACAATTCCATATAGATCTCAACCAGCACCAGGAACATCTTCTTTAGATAAAACTTCAGCTTCCCCTCCAGAGCTGAAAAAGGTTCCTGCACAGGACTCTCCATTTTCAGATGTACACAGGGAATTTTCCAATCGGCCCTTATATTCAAGTATTGCAGCATCTTCGGTTAACAAGCAAGGTACTGTAGATAATACCCTAATCGCAAATAATGCATTATTCTCTGATATGATTAAGAAACTAGATGTGCTCATATCATTAATACAACCTCTGGTTAATTCATTGAACTTGTTACTCCCAAGAGTACTGCAAAATGAATAACATTCCACAGAAAAGTTTCATTATCAGCACATGGAATTGCCAGAGTTTAAATAATAAATACTATGAATTAGTCTGCTTCCTGAATACTTATCATATTGACATAATGTTGATTACTGAGACTAAACTTGCTCCAAATCTAAACTTTTTCATATCTGGATATAAGATATATAGAGCTGATCATCCCTCTGGAAGCAGAAAAGGTGGATCTGCAGTAATTATCAGAGCAGATTTGTGTCACAACGAACTTCCCCCAATTTTAGAGGATGAAGTACAAATTTCAAGAGTACAGATAAAAATTGATAATACAGACTATCAAATAGGTTCATTCTACTCTGCTCCGGACCAGCGTGTCACGCCCACTTTGATTTGGGGAATAGTTCATGAAATGAAATTCAGATTCATACTAGGAGGTGATTTTAATAGCAAACATCCTAGATGGGGATCCAACGTAACCAATCCACGAGGCATTATGCTATATGATCAAATTTTTAAACTTAATTTGGAAATAGCATACCCTTTTGAACCTACACATTATCCAGATTCAGGACATATGCCTGATCTGCTTGATTTCTTTATTGGTAAACAATTCCAACATTTCTGTAACGTTCCAAGAGTTATACATGAATTGAGTTCAGATCATTTACCTGTTCTTCTGACTTTATCAGCAGCTATTCCGAATTCATGTAATAAATACACGCTCATAAGACACCCCTTTAACTGGAATGAATATGTATCTTGTCTTGATATCTCTACTAACTTGAAGATTCCCCTAAAAAATAAAAGAGATATAGATATGGCAATAAATACACTTACCAATAATATTAAAACAGCTGCAAATACGGCTTCTTCCAATAGTTCAAACTTTAATCGAATTAGAAGAAAAACAGTATTTCCACCACATATCTTACAGCTCCAATATGTGAAAAGATCAGCCAGGGCACTATGGCAAAGAACAAAATATCCTCCTCATAAGCAAAATTATAATAAGGCTACACAAGAACTAAAATTAGCCCTAAAAGAATTATACAGTGAGGCAACTGACATTCAGTTAAAATCCTTAGATTCAAAGGATGGCAGTCTATGGCGTAAAACAAGACAAATTACTAAAGAAACTGAAAAGATTCCACCGCTAAAATATGACAATCAGTGGCTCACAAGCCCGAATGATAAAACTGAGATATTTTCCAAAATTTTAGAAGACCAGTTTAAACCTAATGACAACGAAGATAATATTACAACTTTAGAAGTGAATAATACTCTAGACCAGCCTCTACAACTGTCTCCAATTTGTAAACTATTCACTCCAGCTGAAGTCAGAAACACGATTAATAGATTACCCGCGAAAAAAGCCCCTGGACATGACTATATAACACAACCTCTCCTCTTGCAACTGCCTAGAAGAACTATAGTACTGTTAACACAGATATACAATGCAATGATACGCTTATCATATTTTCCTTCAACATGGAAGCACGCTAATATTGTGATGATTCCTAAACCGAATAAAATTCGTACTGATCCATTTAACTACAGACCTATAAGTCTTCTGCCTCTCTTTTCAAAAATATTTGAGCGTCTTTTATTACCTAGACTATTAACGCATCTCGAATCATTGTTACCAAATACTCAATTTGGATTCAGAAAAATGCATTCCTGTCCGCAACAATTACACAGGATTATTGACATAATTCTTGACACCTATGAAAAGAAACAAATCTGTTTAGGCCTTTTCCTTGATACAGAAAAGGCGTTCGATAAAGTGTGGCATAATGGCCTCTTATTCAAACTAAAAAACCATCTTCCTGACACATACTACCGTTTAATTCAATCATTTCTTAGAAGACGAACTTATTCAGTAATATACGAAGGTGTACAGTCTCAGATTAGATATATTTCTGCAGGTGTACCTCAAGGGAGCATTCTAGCCCCTTTTCTCTATTTAATTTACACTCATGATATACCAACACCTAAATCAGATTCTCTAACTGTAGCTCAGTTCGCTGATGACATTGCTGTCCTTAGCAAAGGAGATACTGGTGAACAAGTGACAACCATTCTACAAAACTTTCTTCAGGAAATTGAAATATGGAACAAAAAATGGAGAACAGTCATGAACACAAATAAGTCATCAACAGTAACATTCACATACCTCAAAAAAGAAAAAGTACTTCCATTATACCTCAACTGTTCACCAGTACCACAGCATGAAGAAATACGATATCTTGGACTCATCCTAGACAGTCGCTTGACCTGGAATAAACATCTCACTTACACCCTCCAGAGATTAAGATACAGACTTCATCGATTGAAAGCAATACTTTCCAGCTCTAGTCTTTCCCTTTCCAACAAAAGGTTAATATATGTAATGCTTCTCAAACCTATTTGGCTCTATGGATGTTCATTATGGGGATTGGCTTCTATAAGCCAAATCAAGCGTATTCAAACATTCCAAAATCGGGCACTAAGGATAATCACTGGAGCACCATGGTACGTAAGAAATGAAACACTTCATTCAGATCTAGACCTAGCCAAAATAGAGACTGTAATTCATTCTTCCTACACACGCTTATTTGCAACATTGTCAACACATTCTAACAACTTAATCAACCAGATTCCTCGGAACCTGCCCCCTGCACGGCCTGATCGTCGCCTCAAGAGGAAAAGGCACACTGATTTGTTGATGCTTTGAGGAACGTTAATGGACGTCACCCTCTCCACAAGTCTCATATTATTGTAACGTTAATTATTTAAGCACAATTGATAGTACTAATGTACAAAAATTGTCAAATAAATTAAAAAAAAAAAAAAAAAAAAATACTATTTATAATTAATGAAAAATAGTCATATCATGGCAATAAATATAATAATATTTAATTTATAATGGTAATAATGTCATCAAACTACCTCAAGTTTTGTAGATTTCAATATCCAATACACAGCTGTACTCAGAAAATTACACACCGCAGAATCAGACCTGTAAATTTTATTATTTTTAGTAAGCCTTGAAGTTTTTAATAACCAATTGAATTTGAGCTCTACATATATCAGCAATTCTGCAGGTCATGGCCTTCGTGTAATAGCCTATTGTTATTGTGTGTGTGTTTTGTTTTATTCTGAAATGCAATTAGTTCTCAAAACTAACGAAAAATGGATTTTGGAAAATAGGAAAATTATATAGGAAAACTAACGCTTCACTGAAAGTTACTATTTTTCTGAAAATCCTTGGATGCCAAGCTTCAAAATGGCGGGTTATTCATTAAAATCCGTTCAGCCGTTTTCCCGTAATTTCCATTACCAGTTCAAATTATATATATAGATTTATTGTTTTAATGTGTACATTTTTTGTTATACTGTTCGAAGAGACAAAAAAAGTTTTGTAATAGAGTACTAAAGTTTGAAGTGTTCACGAAATTAGAAGTCAGTATGACACCCGCCAAAATCAAACGAATAGAAAACATTTTCACGAATTGTTTTAATTAAACAAATGTGTTATTTTTAATCCTATTATGTTAGTACATTTCGACTTAAGCAGTGTGCAAACCATATTAAATATCTGTTTACTGTGATCGAATAGGAATTATTGGTCTTGTTGTATTCTATTGGTAAAAAACTGTAAGTTCTTTTACTTTCTTAATTTTGTTTGCCAGAAAGATTCAATTAATTTTCCTTAAATAATAGGCACTCTATATTTTTCGTAATAAAATATAAATTCCTACGAAAAAATGCCTTGTACACGTACAGACAGGTTTATTTCTACTACTACGATGCTGTAAATAAATCAGATGGGACACAATTTGTTTATTTATTGAGATTCTTTAAGTAATGCAGTTATTCCTGAGCCCTGTCACGTATGACCCACCGCAACAATTGTTCAATCTTTGTTCAGCACACTCATCCCTCCATCGCCCTCAGTACGAAATACGTATGTAAAATCATTGTATGTAGTGTTTCCTTGACAGCCCGGGACAAGTACTTAAATATCTGATAAATGTTCTTCATACTTTTGAACGCTATTAGATGAATTCTTTGTTCGTCAGTTAACTATGCATATTTAAGGTCCTATCTAGCTTCGGTCCAGAACAAATCTTTGCTATAAAAAAAACTCAACAATCAACGGAGAGAAGGTAAGGAAGTTAGCCCAAATCGTGATAGCTGCAATAAAGCAGCCTGGCGGTTCTACCCTTCGCAAACTAGCAGAGTAGGCCCTACATCTCGGCATCATGGTACTCGGCATGCTTCCTTACAGTTGGGAGCACGCTGATGCGGCAGTTAGTGACAACACTGAAACGACGCGTCATGTACTGTAGGTATACTGAGGATAATGAACGACCGCCGGTACCAGCTCCTCGAGGATCTATCTTGATCTATCCTAAGATAGATCCTCGAGGAGTTGGTATCGGCCGTTCATTATCAATATCAGGTATTTAAGTACTTGTCCCGGACTGTCAAGGAAACACTACATACAATGATTTTAAACAGTCTTGAACAATGTGCATTCCGCAATCAACGGAGATATAAAGAATTACTAGTGGCTTGTGCAGCAAATGCTGCAAACTAAGTTCATTAGAAGTTCAGACTAAAATTTTTCAAATTTATTTCCAATGAAGAATACCAGACATTTTGGAAGTTATTTGCTTCCATAATAATGGAACACACCTTCTGAATGGTTTTCTTTATCCTAAATACTTTTTATTGAACCTATATATCTTCAGTTCTTGAGTTTCAATGCGAAAACGCAAGTAACAATGTCAGGACGATCAGTCGGTTTTTTATGTGGGCGTGAAGCAGTAGCTATTTCATATAATTGGGGATTGTAGGTGAGAGTTAAGAAAATATTAGGTTTGCCATGCGTCACAACAATAGACATAGCGTCTTGGTATAGCTGCTGCATGTCTCGTGAACTACCTTGAAATGTAGAGGGTAGAATCATTTTATCCTGCTAAGAGACTTTGCTAAAGTGATCGGGACACTATAAAATTTTGTAGGCCTCTTATTTTATTAGTACCGGTAAGTAATACCTTTTGGTCTTTCCTTAGGTATTATAATTTTTGCACTTCCTCCAGATAATACTGAAGAGAATCGCACATAATATAAATATCTACAGTATATCACTTACTTACAAATGGCTTTAAAAGAACCAAAGGTTCATTGCCGCCCTCACATAAGCCCACTATCGGTCCCTATCCTGAGGAAAATTAATCCAGTCTCTACCATCATATCCCACCTCTCTCAAATCCATTTTAATATTATCCTCCCATCTACGTCTGCCTCCCTCAAGATCTTTTCCCTTCAGGTCTTCCAACTAACACTCTATATCCATTTATAGATTAACCCATACGTGCTACATGCTCTGCCATCTCAAACGTCTGGATTTAATGTTCCTAAGTACGTTAGGTGAAGAATGCAATGCGTGTAGTTCTGCGTTGTGTAACTTTTTCCATTTTCCTATAACTTCATCCATCTTAGCCCCAAATATTTTCCTAAGCATCTTATTTTCGAACACCCTTAATCTCTCTTTATCTCTCAAAGTGAGAGTCCAAGTTTCACAACCATAAAGAACAACCGGTAGCATAACTGTCTTATAAATTCTAACTTTCAGCTTTAAATATCTACACTACACCGCCATTAAATATATGGAAAATACCCATAGCACTTGATTAATAACTATAAAATTATTTCATTTTTAATAACAATATTCTTATCTTACGTAAGTTTTGTATAAACTACTGTATAGCCGTCACTCAGTAAATATTATAGAAATGAAGATCTAACTTCAGATATTCTCTACGCCTACTTATATAACCCCAAAAGGTTTCACTTTCATACCATCAATAAAGCATTAATCTATATAATTAGTGACAATACTCACATCATGGCATTCAGTATAATAATATTTCATTTTTAATGGTAATAATGTCATCAAACATTCTTAAGTTTTGTAGTTTTTAATAGCCAATACATAGACAGTTGTACTCAGAAAATTACACACCAGAGAATCTGACCTGTAAATTCTTGTTAGTAAGTCTTGAAGTTTTTAATAACCAATATTACAGAAACGTTCTACATATTGGCATTACGATGTCAGAGAATCTGAGCCATCTGAACTCTAAATGTGTCAGCAATCCTACAGGTCATGCCTTCGTGTAATATTATTTATTGTAGTGTGTTTGTGTTTTGTTTTATTCTGAAAAGCCATTATTTCTCAAAACTGACGGCAGATGAATTTTGGAAAATAGGAAAACGATGAAGGAAAATTGACATTTCACTGAAAACTACTATTTTTCTGAAAAACTTTGGGTTCCAAGCTTCATAATGAGGGGTCATTTATTAAAATTCGTTCAGCCGTTTTCCCATAGTTTCCATTACCAGTTCAAATTATATGTATACTGGGTGTTCATTTCAAAGTGTGTCATGACGTCACTGTTGTTGGGTCACCGATTTGAAGCGAGTTTCAGCTGATATGTTAGAGAAGTTGCCTATTATTTAAGGCTTTCTTCAATCTGAACTTGAGAACGTGTACGGTATAACTTGAACGTCGTAGCAACAGATGGCGGTCTGTACGGTCTGTGTGCTACCATAACCTCTTTCGAACTGTGTTTTGCGCCGGCAAGTCGTACGCAGGGTATTTGTTATCATCGGTTGCGTACGGTAACATTCCACAACACAAATCAAATGCTCCGTGTCCATGTTGACCGTCGAAGTTAATGTCAACAAATACGTAAGTAATCGTCTTAACCCTCTCCCCATATCCCGACAGTACGTATTTCCAAACAGTTCACATTCCTGCCACTACCGGCGTTATCGTACGTATCGGTACGTACTCTTCAGAATGAACGCCGTACTTGCTAGCCATCTTCTCTGCCTCTTAGGTTATACACCTGAGCTGCGGAAGTGTAGGAAGATTGAATTCTCTAGGCTCATCAACTAGCCACATGACGGCATACAGCGAGCCAAGACACATTTTGAACTGAACACCCAGTAGATTCTTACTTTACTTTCCATACTCATACTTATTCCTCCATATTACATCTCTTAGAAATCCAGATATTATTGATGTATTTATTGTTTGTTCTTTTACTTCGTCTATTAGATGTTATTACTTGTAATCTTTGGCCTACCTAAATAGTAAGGCCGGGTGCACACAGAATCAGAACGGGCACGCCTCTTCGCGACGCGACGTTTTGCTTTATAGTGTCTCACAACGCCTCGCGACAGCTTAACACTGTCTTCTCGCGACAACTGATCTGCTTGCTGTGTGGGTTTGGAAAACTGGCCTAGGCTAGAAAATGGCATCATTGAATGAGGACTGCCTATATCAGAAATTCTATTGTATTTGGTTATTATTTCCTAAGGGCACCTAATACACGTAAAAATCTAAACAACTGAAAGCGTCTTAAAATTAAATACTACTAATGTAGTGCACAAACGTCATTTTGTATGTTTGATTAGTTCACGAGCCACAATAATAAAAAACACATTAAACCAATAATGAGTGATAGCATAGAGCAGAGAAGCAGGCCTACTACAAATTATTATTATTATTATTATTATTATTATTATTATTATTATTATTATTATTATTATTATTATTATTATTATTCACCTGGTGTTTTCATCTCATTTACAATTTCCTCTCACATTTTAGAAGCCACATTATTGTCGTGATATTGTTTCAAAGTGGGATTGTACAGAATGTATTTTCCTGCATTAAAACAACTAATTTATCCGCATCAAGCTCTATTCTGAATAATGTGCACTGCACAACAATAATATCTGTGGAAGCCTGCAATCGTGGACGTGTCTACTCACGCATTCGCAGTACGCTGCAGTCATCAGACCGTCTGCTCGCGACCGTCTTGTCTCGTCTGATTCTGTTTGCACCCAGTCATAAGAAATCAATGGGAGACAAGTACCATCGGACAAAATGCCGCTTCGCGTCGGGCCGCACCTTGTCTGATTCTGCGTGCACTCGGCCTTGAAGTCCATAATTTGTTCTATACTTTTGTATATTGATAATTTACATGTTAACAGTTGCCTAGAAATGGTTTGTGCTTTTGTCTTTTTCAATAGATATTATTGAATCGCTCAGCCGTTAATTGGAATTTCTATGCTAATTTCTGAAAGTTGTTTTCATATTCATCTAAAAGGACTACATCATCAGCATAGCATATTATCTTAATTTTTTGTGTTTCCAGTATATAGCCTATGCTTTTTTTTTTTGTTTCGTTTATGATTTCATCCATGATGGCGTTAAATAAAATAGGATTGAGGCTGTCTCCTTGTCTTATTCCTGATCCAATATTGATTTCCACAGTTAGATGGTTATCTGTAGACCTACTTATTCTTGTTTTATTATTCGTATTAGGTTCCTTAATGATTTTTATGATATTATGTTTTACTCCTTTTCCTTTTAATATTTCTGTTACATCATTCAACTTCACTCTATCAAATTCTTGTGTTCAGTCTATAAAGCACAAGTAGGCAGGTTTATTATATTCAATGTTTTTTCAGCAACTATGGCATCAATCGTGAATTTGATCTGTCGGAATCCCTGCTGTGGTTTATACTCAATAATTACTTATTGTTGTCATTTGAAATATGACATTCTGATTCTGCCCATATCATTACTCCATCTCTGTATTCGTTGGGAACAGCGATGATTGATTTTACTTGAAATTCTAGAATAACTTTTTTATTTTGTAGAATTGTGTAGTCTGCTGTTTCACGCATCAGTCTAATTTAACTGGCTGTTATTCTCCGCTCATTCGTCCTCCTGATAGTCCAAGCTTCGCTTTCATACAACGAGGTTGGTTTTGCCAATATATATATATATATATATATATATATATATATATAGAGAGAGAGAGAGAGAGAGAGAGAGAGAGAGAGAGAGAGAGTTTTCAAAAGTAAGAAGTACCGGTAACTTCAACAGTTCATATTTATTTTATTTTTCTACACAATCTTAAAAATTCTAGCACTGGAATGTTACACAAGAAATGGGACTTCTTGTATCATTTCAAATGATATAATTCAAACATTCATTAAAATATGGGCGATGGTAGAGGATTCTAACAAAAATGTTTGTGCCGAGGGGAGGCACAATTCATATTATGTGCAGCCCTGCATAACCCATCAGATTATTGGTTGTGGGGTTATCTGAAGGAAAGAGCCTTCTTGAGCAAACCTACGACAATTATTGATGACAACGTACACATTGTGACAGATATTCCAGCACACGAAATCAAACCTGCAATAGACACACGGAATTGAAAAGAGGCTGTTATATACTTATACAAGAACAAAATGGTGAACATACAGTAGGCCTATACATCTATGATGAAGTTATAGCAGTGGATCTGGGCAATCTCAGTAATGAGCAATAACATATGAGCAACAGAAGGATTGAAATTACTTAAATACTATTTCTTAGGTCTGTAATTGGTTGTACACTAATGGACCACAGAAAAAGTATCGACATAAATAACTATAGACGAGTGTACTATTTAAGAAGAATACTTATGGGGAAAGAATTCAGTCGGATTACTATAAATTAATACTTCTATAATATAAACGATGTACATATAGAAGAAATAATATTAGATGATCCAAAAATCTTCGGAGAAACACATTTTAACGTACATTGAAAAATTATATATGTTTTTGTGAAACCAAAACAAGCCTAGTCGTATATTACACTGAACAACAAGAATTTTGCTCCGACTTAAAACAATGCGTCCCTTATGGTCTGATGTGCGCTGAATCCGAAAATGCATCTCTTTTCTTCGTATCGCGTAAGGTTTTTAAGATATACTATGATTTCACTTTTCGATAAGCGCTCCCCCTGGAAACATCTGGCGCGGGTTGGAGATATAAACCAAAAGAAAAAGTAATGCATTTTATGAGTTTGACTTATTTCCGGTTTTTATGGTTGTTGGCACGTTCTTTTGTACTTCTAATAAATAAACAGATATTGGTCACTTCTATTAAGTAAATTTCATAACAGTTCAAAGTGAGGTCTATGCAATGAACAAACAAGGGTGTGGTTTTCAGTATTTAAAGGAAAAGTTTACCAGTTTGAGTGAAGGCAAATTAAAAGAGGGTATTTTCATCGGTCCACAATTTCACAAAGTTACGGCTTACCCTTTGTTTGAGGAAAAACTTTCCGTTACATAAAGAATGGCATGGCGCGCTTTCAAAGATGTTTGCTCAAATTTCCTTGGAAATTCTAGGGCAGACAACTACATAGAACTTGTTGTGGAAACCATGTTAAGTGCATATGACAAAATGGAGTGTAATATGTCTCTCAAAATACACTGTTTACATTCTCATTTGGATTTCTTTCCTCCTAACTTTGGAGCGGTAAGCGACGAGCATGGAGAAAGTTTTCATCAAAAATATCTGAAATGGAAAGGCGATATAAAGGAAGATCATCATCCAGCATGCTTGCAGATTATTGTTGTTCCTTGAAAAATACATTCCCGCGTCTAGTTACAAACAGAAGTCATCCAGAAAATTATTTTAAATGTAAGTTCTAATTCCGAAATTTTTCTCATTATACTCATGAAATATTTTTATTGTTCTTGTGTTTTAAATTATGTGACATCATTTTTGATCCAATACACATTTTTCAAATATTATGAAGAATTTTGAATCCCTAATGTGTTGTAATTTCATCAGTAGCAGTGAAAAATTAAAAAGAAATAAGTTTTGTCATAAATAATTCAATTCATTTTCCCCGGAAAATGTTACGTGATGGGGCAATTTGGATTTTAAATTCAGATTTAGGGAACACATATTAGTAATATTCATCTATTTTTATTTCGAATCAAGGCAAAAAGTAAAAATTTGTTGTTCAGTGATTATTATACGATTATAGTGATAACCTTTTTCGAATATATAATATGTAAGAATCCACTGTATCTTCTGTCGTCATCATGTTCTTATATAATTTAATTAGTATAAAATAGTGAAGACACTTTATTAACATCAGATTACAACAATTTTCCACGAAGGCAGGAATTTCATCGTCGGGTTTATTACAGACGAGCAGGGAAATAAAGTGCTATGAAGTAATAATGATAGTCATATTTAAATTAAAGAGTACATTAAGAAACATGCACCTTACTGACGTTTGGTGAATATGTAGTAAATTGAGTGTTGAAGACTTGGATAGGAGGACGTGAGAAAAAAAGGCTTTTAGCTGTGCAAACATTTGAACATCGCTGTCACGTTTGAAATATTCTCCTCCATTTCACTGTAGACTTACAAAGTTTGCATCTCCATTCACACCGCTTTACCGTAGTATGTCCCCTCAACTACATCTTGCTGACAATGAAATTCAAACTACTCCCTCGGAACGTTTGTCTGCACTTTCAATAGCTATCCTTATACTATCTTCATGTAGATATCTCAGTATTTCGTTTCATCGACAGACGAATTCAGAAACGTAATGCAAAAAATTAGTTTCATACATTCCTTTCTTTCGTTTTCTACAAAATCGTTTTGTCCTTGACTTAAAAACGAAACTCCATGGCGTTGCAGCCACACGAGGGGCTAGCGCCGAGCTAAGAAACCGCCATCTAGTAGTCAACTGCACAACTACTAGGCGGGATAGGGGTGCTGCGAGACAGGTGTTATAAATCGGCTTTTCTTGAACGTACTTAGCATCTATCATCACTGTCCAATTTGTTCTATCACAAGGCTGGATGGATCCCGTTTCAAACTCAGTGCTCTTTAAAAATGTATTGGGTATAACTGACAGTTGAACCCGGAACCTCCAAACTCATAGTCAGGCAAGTTAATCACTAAACCAAGGAGACGTCTGTTCGACGTAAAGCTGCATCATGGCTGCTGGACGTATAGCTGTTTCCATTTAGGTTTATCGAAGTGATGTGTGTGAGGGAGGAAATGTGAGATCTACAGAGGTCCGAAGTAAAATAGAGACTGAAGGGCTGACTGGAAGAATATCTTGTTTTCTCCTTCACCCTCTGTTTAACCACGTATGTGCTCTTTGGCTTTGTCTCATGCTATAACAATAAATGAAGTCATGCTGAGTTGTATCGCGGTTACCATACTTTCTCTGGACCAAATCGAGTCAAGGGGGAATCCTATGTGTCAGAAAGACTACATACAGTAGAGCGTCTCGTTTAGACACAATGAAAACGTAAACAAAGTGCAGGTAACGTGTGGGGGGGAGGACGAGCCGTACGATAAACACGAGGGATGCAGAAGGTTTTAGTTACAACATTTATGGTGGAGCATCAATTGAAATTATATTTTCCAAAAACACACAAAACAAAAGAACACAACTTGCATAACGTTATCATATACACATTTTAACAAACGAGCAATTATAACGTTGAATAATTCAATATAAAAAAAATTTGCTACTTGTATGATGTTGCTTTCAAGCTGCATTTTTTACTGTCATGAATTTCATTCTCGTTATGACTAACATAATATCACCGTCTTCTGTGGCCGAATTAACAAAACTACAGTAGTCTAATTATGTTTAGGAAATAGTGTTGTCACTTCAGACCAATATACTGTAGTTTTGTTAATTCGGCCACAGAAGACGGTGATATTATGTTAGTCATACAGAGAATAATATGATAACGTTATGCAATTTGTGTTCTTTTGTTTGTGTGTTTTTGGAAAATATAATTTCAACTAATGCTTCACCTTAAATGTTGTAACTAAAACCTTGTGCATCCCTCGTGTTTATCATACGGCTCGTCCTCCCCCCCCCCACACACGTCACCAGCACTTTGTTTACGTTTTCATTGTGCCTAAACGAGACGCTCTACTGTACAGTAAATTTTCTCATATGCTTTGCCAGTTTTGCAACAGTTCGGTTCTTTATCGTATTGCGAATGATATTTATAATTTGTTTTCTTGAAGTATCATTCAAAAGACGTTCTGGTATATAAATGAATTCATATACCTGTAGTATGCACCAAAATAACACTTTAGTTCTCTGCATTGCAAACAAAGATATTCTTTATAATCACTGGCTTCATTTATAAATTGTACACTTTAAATAGACATATGTCATTAATTTTTCACATATCTACTGAAGATGGTTATTCATACGATATATTGTAGTTATTTATAAAATTATCTTTGTATTTATAAAATAAATTTTTAAAAGTTTAAATTAACATTAAAGGATATCAATGGTTATAATAATGAACGACCGCCGGTACCAGCTCCTCGAGTATCTATCCTAAGATAGATCCTCGAGGAGTTGGTACCGGCCGTTCATTATCAATATCAGGTATTTAAGTATTTATTGCACACTTGATAACTATCAGTCATCTTCGGTATCCAATTATTCAGATCTGACAATATTATCATCACCCCTGAAGATATTCCATTTGCATGTAAGGGTATCAAGGTTGACACTGCACCAGGTGAAGATGGAGTCAGAATGAAGGTCATTAAAGTGCTTCGTTTATATAAATCTCTTTCATTGATTGCCACATATATGCTCCGTTGGGGACATGTTCCGCCGTGCCTTCGACGTGCACGCACAATTCTGATTTATAAGGATGGCGATCCAGATATTCTTAAGAACTGGCGTCCAATTACGATCTATTCTGTTCTGCGCAGAATTATTGAGCGTGTATTAGATATCAAGTTACGATCTTATCTTGATTTAAATCTTAACCAACGAGGTTTTATATCTGGTCCAGGTGTTTTCCTAAATTCCTCTATTGTTAATGGATGCCTTAAGGATTCAAAAGTTAATAAAAAGGATTGTTGTGTAGTTTTTCTGGACATCTCTAAGGCGTTTGATCATGTCTCTCATCAACACATTGAACAAACCCTCAATGCTATGCCAATACCTCCAAAACTCAAGTGGCTTATAACATCGCTTTTAATAGGAAATTCTACTACTATCACTATTAATAAAACTACAAAGACAGCCCCTATAATGATCAAGCAAGGAGTTGCGCAGGGGGCTCCACTCTCACCAATTCTATTCAATGTTGCCATTGACTTCGTGATGAAGGAATTAAGCGAAAGTAATATCTCTGGAGAATATGGATACAATATATCACCTCAATTAAATAATCTTTCCATTCTTGCATTTGCGGATGATCTAGTATTATTGTGTAAAAATAAATCTGCCGCTCAATATTCAACATCGCTGACTATGAATTCCTTAGCTAGAATTGGTCTTGAAGTAAACCCGCATAAAAGTAATGTTATACACCTACGTAAAGGATGTCTCTGCTCTGATTCCCTCACCTTGATCGATGGACAAGAAATATCTTGCATCAAATCGGATGAAGTTATAAGATATCTTGGCATTACTTTTAATGATGAAATAAAATTTAGTATTAGTATTTAGTATTAGTATTTATTTATTTAACCTGGTAGAGATAAGGCCGTCAGGCCTTCTCTGCCCCTCTACCAGGGGATTACAACTATAATATGAACAATAAGATTACAATTAATATTAAATTTACAATTACAATTACAATAAAAATTAAAGTACGACAAGAATACCTGATTAATGAAAGCTAGACATTTTATCATAGAAATTAAGAACAAAGAATATTTTTGAATTTACTAAATTACAAATTAAACCTACAATAACAAAATTCTATAGTGATGAAATTACCGGATATTGAAATATTTTGTGATAGATTAAGAGAACTATTTACAAGAAACCATGTCTGAACGAGTCTCAATTAATGACCAAGTGCCTAGTAAGTTTGCATTTGAATTCAATTTTATTTCGACAGTCCCTGATGCCAGCAGGTAACGAATTCCAGAGTCTTGGCAGGGCTATTGTGAAAGAGGATGAGTATGAGGAGGTTCGATGGGATGGTATTGTTAGTATTGTTTCATGGCGAGAGCGTGTGTTCAGATTGTGGTGGGAAGAAAGGTAAGTGAAGCGAGACGACAGGTACGAAGGAATAGAAGAGTTCAAGATTTCGAAGAGAAGGAGAAGTGAATGTAAATTTCTTTTCTTATCTAGTTTAAGCCAACCTATTGCTTCCAGGGATGGGGTAATGTGATCATATTTACGAACATTGCTTACAAAACGTACACACAAATTATGAGCACGTTGAAGTTTCGTTTTGTTGTCGCTGGAAAGGTCAGTCAGTAAAATGTCAGCATAGTCAAAATAGGGAAATACAAGTGTCTGCACAAGGGACTTTTTTAAGCAAGAGGGAAGATGAACATTTATCCTTTTTAGCACATGAATAATAGAATATACTTTTCTGCAGGTTTCTGTGATTTGCATGTCCCAGTTGAGATTATTATCCATGTGAATGCCAAGATTTTTTACTGAAGAACTGAAAGGGATATGCACTGTACTTACTTTAACGGGGGAAATGTCGAGGTGCTTTACAGCGTCGGTTTGCAGTTTGTGTCCTAATATGATTGCTTGTGTCTTTCCAGGATTGATATCAAGATGGAATTTCTTTGTCCATGTCACAATCGAGTCAATGTCTTCGTTCAATTTATCTATAGCGTCATTTATTCGATCTAAGCGGGAAGAGATATAGCATTGAAGGTCGTCAGCATACAAGTGATAGTTACAATGCCTTACATGAGATGTAATATCATTGACATAAATTGTGAACAACAATGGTCCGAGTACCGAACCCTGTGGTATACCTGATGTTATGTTAAGCCAGGAAGAGCTTCGATTCCCGGATACAACACATTGTTGTCTTTCCCGTAAGTAGGATTCGAACCAACTCACAGCAGTCTCTGACAAATGCAGATTTCTCAATTTATGGGTGAGCATGTCAAAATTTACAGAGTTGAAAGCTTTGCTAAGGTCAAGAAGTGTTAGTATTGTTACTTTATTAGAGTCGATTGCTTCACGAATGTCTTCTGTCACTTTAAGTAGAGCAGTGCTTGTGTTGTGTCCAGCTCTGAAACCTGACTGATACTTGTCGAATAGTTTGTGTTCGTTCATGTAGTTAGTAATTTGTCTGTGTACGATTCTTTCCAGTGCTTTTGATATGGCTGGCAGGATACTGATTGGTCTATAGTCGTTCGGGTCGGTGGGAACTTTGACTTTTGGAAGAGGAAGAACGAAAGCTTGCTTCCATATTTTAGGGAAAGTTGAAGTGATTAAGGAACTATTGAATATGTGTGCAATTGTAGGTATTACTATGTCTTGTATTTTCTGTATAAGTAATATGCTAATGTTGTCTGGCCCTTGAGCTTTCGTCTTGATGCGTCGGATAGCTTTCATTACGTCAATAGGAGTGACGTCAGTAAAATAGAATTTGTCTCGAGTTGGGGGAGCTGAGTCAGGCAAAACTGTGTCTTGTTTCGTTGTGTTGTTTAAGGTCGGGTCCTTTACAAAGTGTTCGTTCAATCGGTCAAGTGGGATGGGTATGTCTGCTTGTTCACTAGCCCTTCCAAGTCCAATAACCTTTAGATTTTTCCATAACTCGGAAGGGGTTGTGTTGGGCTCTATAAGTTTGTAGGAGTATTTGAGTTTAGCGTTTCTTATTAGTTGAGTCGTTCTGTTTCTTAGGTGTTTATATAAGTTAAAATATTCGTCGTTTTTATTGCGGGTGTATTTCCTATAGGCTAAGTCGCGTTCGGACATCAGGCTACGTATTTCAGTCGTCATCCAAGGGGCTGGGGTCTTTCTGGTACGTTTGGTCTTTAATGGTGCGTGTTTGTCATAAAGTTGAAATATTAACGTATTGAATAAGTCTACTTTCTCGTCTACAGTTCGTAATGTCCAGATCATGTGCCATGGAAGTTGTGCAGCGTCTTCTTTCAGTGCAATATCATCTATTCTTTTAATATCCCTGTAAGTAATTACTCTAGGAGTCGATTTAGGACACTGCAGATTAAACGATAGATAAATGATATCATGCCCTGATAGTCCTGGTGCAGGCAACTGTCCATGCGTCAGTATTTTGTCGGCATTGTTAGTAATTATCAAGTCCAGTAATGTGTCTGTACCTTCCGTGTGATGTGTGGGAGCTAGGGGTAAGATTACCATATCAAGGCACTGAAAGAATGATTGAAGTCTTTTAGTCTACTAGAATGTAAGTCAAGTAAGTTTGAATTGAAGTCACCCATTATTATAACGTTCTCATATTGCGGCGTTACGTTTAGTAAGGAGGTTTCGAAATCATCTACGTCATATATATGTGGGGGTTTATATACGACACACACTAGACATTTTGTAAATAAGGTGCAAATTTCAATGAACATGAACTCGGGTTTGGCACAGTACTGGCTTAGAGAATGATGAATAATTTTAGGTCGCAAATCGGATCTAATATAACCAGCCACCCCTCCTCCTCTCTTGCCCTCTCTATCATTACGGCAAAGCGTATAGCCAGGAAGGTTTACGAGAGTGGAAGGAAGATTAGGATGTAACCAAGATTCGGAGATAAGAATAACGTGAATGTCTAAAGGTGAGAAGATAGAAGAAAATTCGTCAAAATGACACAACAGACTCTGAGCATTCACGTGAACAATATTAAGTGACAAAGGAGAGGAAGAAAGCGCAGCCTTGAGTATGTCTGCGGTACAGGGCAGTGGGCAGGTAGGATTGCTATTAATGCGGCGCAACTAATTGAAAAACTGACAAAAAATCTTAATCAGCTGGTCACTTCACCCTTACTCATGCCTGACCAAAAGATAAATATATTAAATCAATATATCTGGCCTCAGTTGGTTTACCCCTTCCAATGTGCTCCTTTGAAAGATCTTAAAGTGAAATTTCTATCTGATATTGACAAATTAATTCGCAGCGCTGTTAAGGAAATAATTAACATTCCTACTGACACCCCGGATGCTATGTTGTATGCACCAAGAAGATTGCGAGGTTTAGGAGTATTTAAAGCCCAGTGGGAAGCTTACCTTCAGCACTTAAATATTTATCAAAGACTTTTACACGTTGACAACCCTCATGTAGCAGCCACTCGAAATCTTCCAAACGAAATTGAACATTGCATCAAACAATTACCAATTACCTTCGATTGCTCTGAGCGTATTTCTTCTCAAAAACTAAGAAAAGCATTGCGTGAAGATTCTTTTCATCAATGGAGCAAATTGAAAAGTAAAGGTTTGGGAGTTGTTTTCTATTCTCACTGGAAGAAAGGTAATTCGTGGATCTCAACCAAAAAGGGACTTTCGAGCAGTCAGTGGACGCAAGCCATTAAGATGAACTGTAATGCAATACCTGTACGTACTCTCCCTGGTAGAACTCTTGACTCAACCCGTTGCAGAAGATGCGACGAGCAAGAAACGCTTCCTCACGTCTTGGGTTTCTGCCATCATGGAGAATTGCTCCGAATCAACAGACATAATACGGTTCGTTCTCTCATCGCAGCTTCAATCCGTCAGAATGCTTCCTATGAGGTTTATGAGAAGGTTGGTTGCGTCTCTTCTGATGGCTCTACTAGACGGGCTGATATCATCATAATTGATCGGCAGAAGGATAAGGGTGTCATTCTTGATCCCACAATCCGTTTTGAGATGCATGAGCAACAGCCACAAGAGGTGTGTCGTGAAAAACAAAGTCATATATGAGCCTTGTTGTCAGCATCTTGGAGCACAATACCACATTACACATTGGACAGTTTTTGGGCTCATGTTCGGTGCCCGTGGCACGATCCCACGTGAAACTTTAAATCATCTTAAACAATATAAAATTTCTGATGCAACGATTGATGCCATAGGATCTCACGTGTTAAAATCATCCTTAGCTATAATTAGTAATCATTTGTACCCAACAAAATTTTTATTGTAAATGATTTCCTACGTTTTCTTATCTTAATGTTTTTTCTTTTTCTTTCCAAATGTCACAAAATTGTTTTGTTTACTTATTATTCTTTATAAATTGATTAGTAGGCCGATCTATCGAACCCTTATTTAGGGCGGCTTTTGTTTAAACAAATTTCATTCATCCCGGACGGTCAAGGAAACACTACATACAATGATTTTAAACAGTCTTGAACAGTGTGCATTCCGCAATCAACGGATGTATAAGGAATTACTAGTGGCTTGTGCAGCAAATGCTGCAAACTAAGTTCATTAAAAGTTCAGACTAATATTTTTCAAATTTATTTCCAGTGAAGAATACCAGACATTTTGGAAGTTATTTGCTTCCATAATAATGAAACACACCCTTCTGAATGGTTTTCTTTATGCTAAATACTTTTTATTGAACCTATATATCTTCAGTTCTTGAGTTTCAATGCGAAAACGCAAGTAACTATGTCAGGACGATCAGTCGAACCACATTCATTTCCTGTCAAATATCCAGTAATACTGTTAAATCTCACCGTCGCGTCGTGACGAACTTGTAAAATTGTTGCTTCTGTTCTTTAGGCTTAGCCCACACATAACAAAGAGAACTTATGAATAGTGACCGCTAAAGTTTTAAGAAAATACGTTTTGTTTTTCTATACATCGTTTGATCTTTTGCGCTGATTCTTCCATACCGGAGGCGGTTCAATTTATACGGAAATTACAATCAGTAATACAAATAAATGTGTACATAATTAATTTCTCTGCATTTCTATACGAACTATTCCGTTTCATTTGTCAGTCCGTTGCTTGGAATCACGAATAAAATCACCATTGTGTGTTATGGGTGACATATAATAACTAGACATCGGAAGTTAAGGCACTAAAATATGGTATTTTAGGCGCCTAAAAAGGCTCTAAAACAACAAAAATAGAGCAATAAAAGGTATTTAAATTATATTGAATCACCCATAATTCATAAAGTAAACATGGCGGCAAACTCGTTAGTACACTGAGCAGTCACCATATGGATACCCGTACAACAGCAATGGTAGCGGGAAAAGCTAAGCGCTCTGAGAGCGGCTGCTTCCCGGCCCTGCATAAGACCAATAAGTAACTTAACCAAGTACACTGGAAAAGTAGTTTCTCTGTTCTATAGACTTGTTTCACTTGTACTTATTCATCCACAACTTCACGTCTATAAACAGCAAGCAACTTTTCAAGATTAACTTCTATCACGTTTATTTGACAAAATCAGTGTGACGATGATTAATGTAACAATAATGAGACGTCGGTAGAGCCGCGAAGTCCTACCAGCAACCACCGTCTTTGTCAACCACACATTATAGTTGCACTCACCGGGATTCGAAACCGGGTTGTCAGCGTGGAAATCCAACGCTTCATGTATTCGACTAATAACTAATGTTTGTTGTTGTTTAGTCAACCGTACGAAGACAGTTGTGAACCTCACAAGTGACACCAATAAGGCATCACTCATGAAGCAATTAATTAATGGGGTAGGTCAGTGCTAGAGACAGGTAGCAGTGCTGGGTAAGGACACGGTCGATTCCGGAACAACAACACTGAATTGCAACAGGGTATCCCATATCTATGGCTACTATAAGAACTGTAATTTCCTTAGTTTCGAACGCATAAATAAATGCAGTATTGTTGAGTGAGTAGTCATATAAAGAAAAAGGTACATATAATAGCAAAAAAAGGACTAAAAAGTACATATTAAAGTAAAAAAGCCGTAAACGACAAAAAAAAAAAAGGCAAGATCAAACTTCATCAGAATGCTTCATTTCTCATGATTCGTGCACATTAGGGTGGCCCTTATTTTTCAACTTTCTAAAAGTTTTGCTCCTACCCCTTTATTTTGTTTCAATCAACAAAACAACGGTTTGTGCAAATTTTCAGTTCAGTCGGACAATTTCTAGCCGACCCTCATCGACCATGAAGTTTTGAAATTTTAGTCCAGAAAACAATTTTTCCAATATTATTAGATAAAACTATATTATTATTATTATTATTATTATTATTATTATTATTATTATTATTATTATTATTAATTTTTGTGCTTTATTCACTTATTTTGTAACTAAACATGAACTTGTCTTTGATGAATGATTTTTCAATTATTGTTTCAAAATTGCCTGTGCTGATCTGCTGACTGCTAGTGTAAAGTGACTTTCAAGCTTTTTTTTTCCTGGAGTTGTAAAATGGCATCATCCTATTTATGTAGTTCGTTACACAAAAGTTAAGAAAAGACTTTTATGTCTTTCTTGTTGGCTACATCTGCAATCAAATCGTCGGAGCCAAACTACTTTCGAACCGACAAGTTTTAAGACTTTTCTTCTACAATGTAAGAGTTGTAAATCTTACAACAAAGGAAGGTGCGGCACTGATGATTCAAGAAGTTTCCATTTGTTGGCGAAAAGCACGAATCGCTACTGCGTTGATAAGTTATTCAAACCCTATGATGAATGGAAGGGTTTACAGAAAAGAGTTGACTAGAACTGCAGGCAAGGAAAAAAGAAAAGAAGAAGATATTTTTTTATGAAAATTATGGACGATCTCTCTGACGAAGCTGATTTAGATGCTTTGGGACAGATAAAAATGAAGAGGATAATAATTTCTTAATGCTTCAGCGCCAAAAAGGACTACCAGGCTGTATAGTTGTTGTAGATCAAAAACTAAAACACAAGGAAGAAAAAGCACTGAAGCGCAATCCAAAGGAAACTGCCAGGAAAGAAATAACTTATGAAGAAATGTAACAAAATTTTACTACTCATCAGCTTGCTACATCACAAACTGATGATTCAACATTAAGCAGCCAAAGTAATGATGGTGGTGACGACAGTGAAAGAGCAAAAACCGCAGCAGCAGGAGTAGTTCCAGCAACTCGAGATACATTGCAGTTTTTTACTCTTCGTCTCTCTGAAGATTTTGATAGGTGCAAAATCAGTGATAGAAATGGGATTTACTTATGCGGAAGCTTTCGGGCGTAATACTGAAAATCTGATAATAAATCGCACTTCTTTTCAACACCTTATGAACAATTTGGAGAAGCAAGGCACACATAAATTATTTTTCTTGCTCGAGTGTATGTTCGAACCTAGTTTTTGTCATCAGAAGCATTTAAAGCACTTTATCATGATTTCCTATTCATGACTAAACTGATAAATTACTTATTGATCCAGAAATCAGTAAGGCTGCTGCAAATAAATTTTCCAACCATCTCTGGTATTTAGTTCCCGAAACTGTGGCTCTATCCTTATTTGATCACTATGTTCCAACAGCGGTTAAAGCAAATATGACTCAAGTTATACTGGAAGTGGACGAAGGTGAAGAAGAGAAAGAAGAAGAAAATCTACTGAAGAGGTACATTCTGAACCAAAATAATTTTTCTTGCTTTACAAATATTGAGTTTTCGTCTTTTGTAACTCCTGGTACTAAAATTTTCTTCACGAGATTTTCTATCAGCACCGATTTCCTCGACAAAAACCCTTCAACTTGAAAGGATGATCCTGTTTACAAAAGTGGAATTGAAAAAATTGAGAAGGTAGTTGTTGTGGATGACGTTGCAGAAAGAGAAGTCAAACTATTCAGGGTTACAATAACATTCTCACAAAAGATGAAACTGAGAAACAATTTGTTTTACAGAACTTTACCAGACACCGTAAAAAATACCCAACTGCCACTAAATCCTCTCTTGGAAAAAAGTAATATTCAATGTTCGTTCCTTCAGATAAAGTGTTTGATTATATAGAAATCAGAATAATAAAAATGTGTTTTCTCTTGTAGAAATTGTGTGCGTTACTAAAAAAAATCTAATATTTCTTAAAATTTTCATGTTATTTCAGGAATTTTTCGAATTAACTTTTGGGAAATCCGTTCAGAATATTTTAAAACAATTGCTGGGGTTTCCAGGATGTCCACATAAATTTCTCTAAGAAGAAAAAAGGAAATGATCGAGATAGGGAAGAACATACCACTTTTGTATGAAATTAATCGTTGCATGTACTATGTTATAACTTCAAAGCGTTTGAGGGTCGCCAAGCAGTTGTACGATTGAGCTGAAAATTTGCACAGATTATTTTTTTTGTTGATTGGAACAAAATAAGAGGGTGGGAGCAGCACAATTTTAACTATAGGAAAATTACCTATAGCTAAGGGCCACCCTAGTGCACATTTATTAAAAGCCTTTAAATATGACATTCAAATAAAATAGGCATTTTCCTAAACATCCGATGTCTAATAATAACTAATCATTTTATTTTTTTTACTAAAATTGTTTTATTGTACTTGCATCATTCTATAACAAATTAACTGGTACGAGTACATACTGAATATGAACATAATTCAGGAGAGATCGTTGCGCACAGACATTAACGTAGAAAGAGTGCCTAAAATCGCTATTTCAATATCGTATGCTGAAAAGTTTTATTTTCATGAAAATCTCGAAGTTCATTTCTTGCTTCATCATGAAATACCGGTACTCTTCTCTCCTCTTTCTTGTGTAAGGTGGAAGTGGAAAGGAAAATTATTTTTTCTCTCTCCGAAATTTCATGCTTCTGCAGATAATACAGTATATCTGCACTACGGTTGCAGATATACAGAAACTACAGGAAAATAGAAATCAGATTCTATTGAAAGTTCTGTAAAACTTTTTTTGTAGATTACCAAAACTTGCGGAAGGCACGGAACTAGGTTAACATTATTAAGTATCCAGGTGCGTGCAGGAAGCCTGCAGACTGACATACAAAGAGGTTACACCACATTCCAAATGTGATATAAATCTTACACTGTCTGAATATAATCACTGATCGATCATGTGCGCAGTTAACCGAACAGTTTTAGCGTCACCTTTCGTTGCTGCAATCCGATTTTAAATTCCGACGAGTCCAACTGAAATTTAGCAAAGAGAATACCAGATCAAATTTTCTCGATGTGCTTCGGTTTTCCTTGTCTCTTCACCGTTTCTTCATTCACTTTCCATAATATATACCTAGGTAATACATACAGTATAGGGCGGGTCGTACTCGAACAATAATGTTCCCACTAGAGATGAACAAAACTAACTGCCACTTTCGCTTGCTGTGTTCATTGCATTTATCTTTCGAGTCTCACTCATCATTCTCGAAATAGCATTTGGTGGCGTGGAAAGATTTCGCAACTTTGAATGACATACATAATTGAAATAAATAACATTATAAATGTTTAAATGAGACAAAAAGACAAAACACAACAGTATCTTAGTTATCAAAATGTCCTGGTTCTATTATATGATATTACCTGTGAGTATAAGTATAAATAGAAGAAAAAACAATTCTCAATTAAATTTGCATTTCTAAGAAACATAAAACATAATGTTAATGTCTTTTTACTTGAGTTGCACACTAGATCTCAAACATATGAAAAGAAAATTCTTAGCCTTTTAGTAAGGACCTAGTAATTAAATAAAGACTGGGGAACGGATTATTATACACTGAAAGGTAGAGATGATGTTTCAAATAGGCTACTTGATTGTTTATACATATATAACAGTTGCCAAAGTAGATAAAAGTTCAGTCAGGTATAAACAACTGTGGCATTCAAGGCTGCTTGACGTTCGGGACTTCGGGAGTGATCAATCTCGACGTCTCGAAACACTCACAAGCAGTCTTTACGTCAACGAACGGCGCGATGTAGTTAATATTGTCGTGCTGGTTTTCGGCTTTGCGGGCGCTGTTAGTCTTTCTTTCTCGATCGTTGTTCATCTCTGGTTCCCACACATCTTCTCATTTACTGTCGACGATAAGAGTAACAATGACCTATCTAAGAGAGTTTTTCATGGATTTGGTCCATTGGCTCTGTATACGCAGCAAAAGATTAAAGTGATGTAAACCATAGAATGCCAATAGATCTGTTTACATGGTAACAAACAAAAAAGCCACCGACGTAGCTCAATCGGCTAAGGCACTTGCCTGCCGATCCGGAGTTGCGCTCGAGCGCGGGTTCGTTCCCCGCTTGGGCTGAATTCCTGGTTGGGTTTTTCCCCAACTGTAAGGCGAATGTCAGGTAATCTATGGCGAATCCTCGGCCTCATCTCGCTATCACCAATCCGATTGACGCTAAATAACGTAGTAGTTGACACAGCGTCCTCAAATGACCAAATAAAAAAACAAACAGAAGAGTGTCAATTGAGAAATTTCAATATCACCTGCATGTGTTCACATCTCTTTATTCTTTCGTTCGGATGTTACACATACGACTTTCCCGTAATTAGGGTCAGCATGGCACCGGATCTCAGGCAAAGAAAACACAGGACATCACATTAATAACGGACAAACATTCTTGTAGCCTAAACACAATGTTAGCCTGCACCTATAAATATACTAATAAACATTTATACCATTTGAGTGGTAACATAATATTGACTCTCCCTGTATACCCTTTTTCAAATTCCAGATAAAACCAACAAGGAATTGTATGAATAATTATTAGACAATCACAAATCTCGTAGCTTACGCAATTTCGCAGTTAAGATGTTGGCAATCTTAGAATCCACTTAAGTTTGCGAACATTTTTTTTCTAAAATGAACCTAATGAAAAATATTGCGCTTAGGCTACACGTCTAACAGCCTGGTAACTTCTTAACGTTCATGTAGTAATAGTATTCATCCTAATATAGACAGACTCGTCCTGACCAAACAGTACAGGCGATCTAGAGGTTATACTGTAAGTGATTATTTATAATGAGTGCTCAGTCACAGTGACCATATGAACGCTTATTTGACATATTTGACTTGATTTGAAATGTTTAATGTAATATCATGCGCATTAGTTTTGTGCAGCCCTAAGCGAAAGAGATGCCAAGTTCATGTGATGTAAACACATCCGAAATATTGTGAAAGGTGTGAACTGGATCACATTTACCTTCCCTCCGTTATGCCCATCCCTGGTGTAAATGATATTAACTCCCAAAGGAATAGGCTTCTTGGTGGTAGAGCATAAATAATAGAATAAAAAAGTGAAATAATGTTTTTCTGCAACTGTCAAGGTATCCCCAGAAAAGAAAAGTGTTTTTTCTGAGTCTAACGTTTTTTGAAAATGAGATTAGGCATAGAATCTGCCCAATACGTACGATGAAGCAGTCTTTATTACTCTGTTGTTTATTGGTACAGTTGTGCGCAAGGTCATTGGCAGTGAAATTCACGTTCAGTCTAAATGTAAACAAATAAGTAGAATACTATCAATTTTAAAAACATATTTTACAAATTAAAAATATAATTATAAGGCATAATCAAATTTCAATAGACATTTTGTACAGTTGACGGATATGTACTATCTGTATGAAAGCATATAATAAATAATCCGTGGCGCTACAGCCCGTGATGGGCCTAGACCGACCAGCCGGCTGCTGGCCTCTCGCCCACAATTCGAAGCAGAGGTGGACGATCATCCAACCAGAATGGGGGTATCGTGTGGTTAGCACGATGATCCCCCCCAGCCGTTATAGCTGGTATTCGCAATCGGATAATGCCGGTGTGCTGGGTGGGCACCGGTCCCATACACTGGCCGAAATTTCATGAGAAAATTTCTTCCCCCATGAGGACTCGAACCAGCGCGCATTCCGTAACACGAGTCCTAGGCTGGACCGCGACGCCACGGCGCGGGACTATGAAAGCATATACCTACCAAAATTATTACATTATGAGAATGATACATACAGTATTAATTCTAGAATTCTCACTTCCAATTTTGCAACTTTGGGGACAGAGTTTCTGAGGACCAACGTATTAGCTATTTTGAGACTATATATCTCTATAAGACGTTTTATAACACTGCTGAGGTATAAATCAGGAAACGAAGTGGAAGAATTGGACGCAATAGGCTTTCAGTGGCTTTAAAGTTTAAGGGACATAAAAAGGAAACTGCCATTACAAATCGTTCAGGTTTGTAAAGCCAACACCTAGGATTAGAAGTTCCATTTTCTCAGTCAGTGTGTAAATATCATGTATAGACATTATAGCGCTGGAAGCTGAACACAGGTGTTTTGCGACTGAGTTACGTTTTCGTAACTTGTACTATATTCGTGTGTTATTGATTTGATTCCTGTTCCTCTTTCATTTGGCTTTGTTCTGTTGATTATTACTGCCAATAATTTGTACGGAATAATGAAATCTGCTAATGTAGTTCCCCGTAGTTACAGTACATGTGCAAATTAACGAGGGGAGCGCACAAACACACGGTGGCCATTGTATCTCATAAGGTTGCACATCCCATCGAACAGCCTAGTGTTGGCTTCACAATCAAATTTGCATCCGTAGTTCAGTCCACATAATGAACAAATGATAATAACGAACAAACGTATTCATAAGCACAAGAACAAAAAGACAAAAAGTGAAAATTAATCAGTTTCTCAGGATGTGATTTTCATACATCTGTAACACAGTGCATGAGGGTTGGCCACTAAAGGCAAACTAAGAGGTGCAGCTTAAACTGAGAGGATTCAATCCGGCATCGGTATCCGGTGTGGCTTAGTGGATAGAGCGTCAGCACGTAGAGCTGAAAACCCGGGTTCGAATCCCGGTGCCGGAGAGAATTTTTCTCCGCTCCACCGATCCTTCATCATAGGACTCTTTTATGTTCTGTGAAATAAAATAATGACAAAAATTAAGTAGTTAAGCGTTAAGCAGTTTACCTTGCTCCGCCTGCAATAAAAGTGCTGCTGACCAGCATAGCAGGTGCGATTCTCATCGGAAAACAAACATGATTCATGGCGCGAACAACAAAACTCACGAACATTATTAACATGGTGAAAGAAAAAAAAAACTTTTCTATCTGCCTCCATCAGAATGTTTGCTTGTAAGCTTATTCCGAACCCACACCGACTGACTACGCTAAAGTTCGGTGAATATCCAGCTCGAGAAGATGACCCCACTCGTACCTAGACCAATTCTCTCCATGCGTCGCCATCTGAAGAGCGGGAAATACTATGAAATGATAATGGGAGGTCGGACGGAATGATGTTAACAGAACTGCGATCTTGCCTACCATTAATTTCACTATGTATTTTAATTAAAAATCCCAGACCTAACAGGGATTCGAATTCGAACAACTGTCAGACCACGCAGCTACTGAAGGAATGGGGGTTGTGTTTACGCTACCTCTCAACATCGTGAGACAGGGGGACAGCATGTTTGCGACAGGACGGCTGACCAGGGGGATTAAATCATAGTCAGTTTGCGTTGGTTTTGGAGGACCCGATTGCGGTATAAGATCGAAAAACTCTTTACTTACTTAAACAAATATTCCTAACTTGGCCATTGGCTTAAATATTGTTTTGGACTATGTTTCCTTCCATCTTCAGAAGTAGGTGATGCTTTCTCAGAACTTACGTCAATCGCCCGCACTAATGACATGGAGTTTGCAGACTACATGCTGAACTCATATGTAGATGGAGACGCCCTGTTTCCTCCTCCTCTCTGGGCGGCGGAACCATCTGATGGCCCAAGAACAACAAATGGGCCTGAATCCTTTCATTCATTCTACAATTCTCAATTTTATTCGCCGCATCCCAACATTTACAAGACCATCGATGTTCTACTGGAAATGCAAACACTTGCCCGCACGAAGATAAACTCTGTAAATTCCGGACAATATAACATGAGGAAAAAAAGTACGACCGACAAAATTAATTTCATTGTATCTCTGTGGGAGGAATATCAAAATAGAGATTTCGGCCTCCTATAGTACACTAAAATGTTGGGGATGAAATTCCATGCAACAAAGTTGTAGATTTTTATAAATATCAAACGAGGTGGCATTATTGTCACTGAAGTATAGCCATATTTTTAACCAAGCCGCGGACAGTTCTAAACCTGTGAAAATTGGGAAGGAAAATGTGGCTATGTGTTATAACAAGAATTTACACACCCCTAAGTCAGTCACCACGTGTTGCTGAGTCTTGTCGCAAACGTGCCCTTGAAACTAGCAGAACCATGCTGCAAACGGGTTGTATTTTTTTTGACACAAAAAGAATACGTTTCTAGAAAATTATCGCAATCGTGCTTCCCCGTGAGACGGATTATCAACTATGAAGATTGTGTGGTTAAATAGAGACAACGGAATGGGCGTAACTCCGATTGAAAGGAAACGGTAAGATCGTACTTATGGGGAATATTATAAAATTTAACAACTACTCCGGCTTTAAAAAAATCTTTCTTCTTGAAATTTAATTTAAGGTTAAAATCTACACAATGAAATTTACGTATGAAAGTTGCCAAAAAATGCATTATGGGCGCAATTGCGTTTGATAGCAGAGCAGACCGACTAATAGCGGTATTGCTTGCAAGCAACGGTCAACGCCAGGTGCGATTGAAATTTTGAATTGTCTGGTCTCATATCTAGAGTCTAACAGTAATATCAGTAATATTGATACTTTAGACTTTCCAAAGTGGCGCTTCTACTAAGTTTCTTCCCTGCGCTGCACACGGTCTTATTTTTTATATTTCGACAGTAGACAACGGATAATTACGATTAGGGAAAACATGGAAACTTTACTTGAAGCAAGTAAAGCGATAGGGTTGGAAGTAAATCCCGAAAAGACAAAGTATATTATTATGTCTCATGACCGGAATATTGTACGAAATGGAAACATAAAAATTGGATATTTATCCTTCGAAGAGGTGGAAAAATTCAAATATCTTGGAGCAACAGTAACAAATATAAATGATACTCGGGAGGAAATTAAACGCAGAATAAATATGGGAAATGCCTGTTATTATTCGGTTGAGAAGCTTTTGTCATCTAGTCTGCTGTCAAAAAATCTGAAGGTTAGGATTTATAAAACAGTTATATTACCGGTTGTTCTGTATGGTTGTGAAACTTGGACTCTCACTTTGAGAGAGGAACAGAGATTAGGGTGTTTGAGGATAAGGTTCTTAGGAAAATATTTGGTGCTAAAAGGGATGAAGTTACAGGAGAATGGAGAAAGTTACACAACGCAGAACTGCACGCATTGTATTCTTCACCTGACATAATTAGGAACATTAAATCCAAACGTTTGAGATGGGCAGGGCATATAGCACGTATGGGCGAATCCAGAAATGCATATAGTGTGTTAGTTGGGAGACCGGAGGGAAAAATGCCTTTGGGGAAGCCGAGACGTAGATGGGAAGATAATATTAAAATGGTTTCGAGGGAGGTGGGATATGATGATAGAGATTGGATTAATCTTGTGCAGGATAGGGACCAATGGCGGGCTTATGTGAGGGTGGCAATGAACCTTCTGGTTCCTTAAAAGCCATTTGTAAGTAAGACAGCGGATAATTTACTGACATGTGAATATTTATACAAGGTGAGTTATAAAAACCAGACATATTTCAGGACCATATATTTTATATACATTAAATTAAATTAATTAAATAATTACATTAATATTGCTGCAATTAAATATACATAATCTGTACACTAAAACATTTGCTAAATGCCCATTTTTGTTCACTTTTTAAACACTGTATGCTTGACATGAGTGCCACCATAAATTACGCACTCGTGCATCTTGTCTCGCACGCCATCCATCACTTTGAGCAGGAAGTCTTGAGGGATTGTGGAAGTGCTTCAATTTCAGCTTCATTTCGTATCTTTTAGGGCAGCGATACTGTTGGGGTGGGTTGTGAACACCCACTTTATTTTTTAGGTAACCCCAAAGAAAAAATCACATACAGTTAGATCAGTGATTTTGCTGGCCATGGAATTTTCCGTGTCGGGAAATGACTCGGTTTGGAAACATTTGTCGAAGGATCCTCATAGATAGGCCTACCTGAGCAGTGTAACCCGTGGCTCCGTCCTATTGCCACCACAACTCTTCAATGTTGTTAATCCGGGGAATCACAAAGTTCTGCAGCATGTAAATGTAGCGATCTGAGTTAACAGTTACTGCAACATTGTCCTGGTTCTCAAAGAAATTTACCACAGCAACTGAAATGCTATTCTCCTACGATGTTTTAAACCCTTTTTTCCCCTCTTAATTCTTCAAGCTGAATAAGGGGCGTGCAAAATGCGTCTGGTTTTCATGGCTCACTTTGTATTTAAAACTATTAGGTCTATATAGCCTAATTCTGTGGGCTTACTTTACAAACCTGCTGCACTAGTTCGCCGTAATTCCAAGATGCACTTATAGAGTGACATCAAAAACTTTTGTGCGAGATCGTGCGTATTTGCTTGGTTTCCGCACAAAACCAATCCGCGGTAAGTCTAAAATTCCACATTCAGTATTCCCAACGTAACACACATAACAATTTCCCTCTTCTTACCGCTTAAGTGACATATTGATTACTGCTTTAGGCTTTTAACATATTATTTTTAGAGACGTTCAATATAGTAATAATTATAAATTGGAAACTTACCACTGCAATTTCAGCTACATTGCACTGTTAATTATTGTTTTTAAATATTTGCAAAAATTAAGTAAACTCTACAACTCCACTAAAGTTACTGCATTCGTGATGCAAGTAACATTAAGGAAGCCGTGAAAAAATCAACAAGATTCCAGACTCATCATAGACTGGGGGAATAAAAGACAGATGTATATCACGGCCTGCTGGAGTACAGTAAACACAAAACATTTTAAAGCAACAATGTTGAAGATAGATATTTTTGTTTTGCAAATTTGCCGTCATTGAACAGAAACCAAGATGGAGATTTCATTGCAACTAATTAGAAATTCCTCTTTCAGGTATGTAATAAACGATCTTCGCACAAAATAATGTACGATACACGAGCGGTATGTTTTCTTTCAATTCTCGGAAATTAAAAAAGCTCAACTACGTTTCGCTTTTTCAAACTTTTCCTCGAACATGAAAACTTCAACATACCGCTCTTGTAACGCATATTACTATTTCCTTGCATTTTTAACTATGTCCTGATTGTACCTATGCCGTGTAAAATATTACCATGACAACTAAAACTTACCATTAAGCAAAGCCTGCATGATATAGTAAAAAAAAACAAGGTACAATAAAAATGTAAAGATAAAGTTTTTGATGTCACTGTACAAGTAACTACGAATACACTATATGCAAATATTGTACTTAAAGTACGTACGAAGGAAGGTTAAAATCTTTAGACAAAAATCGTTTCATCGTAGATTGCTTTCTGTACTGTTAGCAAGGTGGTGGCTGAAGAAAGTGCTTCTGTTCCGTAGAACTTACACAATTTCTGACGGGTTTCCATAGTAACGTCAAAGAAAAAAACAGTAACGGGATAGGCATGTCAAGTTCTGCAACTTCCTGTTCCCTGCTCCTGAAAGAGCTGTCACAGTCGTTGTCGTACCATCGCCACTCTAATCAAAGAGAACTAATTAAAAGATAAGCAAGTTTAATTACATTACGGAAACTTCAAACTATGGCCTACTCATAAAAAGTATAGAATCAATCATGAAATTTTTTTAATCCATAGCAGTACCCACGCTCACATATGGCTCAGAGACATGGACTGGACACTGACCACAAAACACATTCTAATAGAAGTTTTTATTTTATTTTTTTTTTGTATTATTTTTTTTTAGATCTGCGACAGTATATAAGACTTGCTAAGAAAAGTGTTGAAATGTGAAAATAACTAACAATAGAAGGATTGAATGAATTCATTGGTACTTTTAGAGGGTAAAATCCATTAAGTAATATTTATGTAGGCTACCAAAGAAAATGAAAAGGATAGCGGAGAAAACAAAAGAAGAGACGGTCGCAAGAATTTGGAATCGGAACGAATTATTGAAAACCATGTAAGAAGAAGAAGAAGAAGACAGAAATAGGACTACTTCCTTTAGACTGAAATACTGTATACAAAAATGTTGTGCAATTTAAAAAAAAAAAAAGAAGTTTCGAACGTTTCGTATTCTCACCAAATACTTATGGTTTAAACTACACTCGCCGGCAAAAAAAAGTGGACCACTTTGAAAAATTTTGTTTTATTGAATATAATGTTATCCTTGTGTCCTAAATAATGAATTATACTGATAATACTAATCAAACATCATGTTCCTTACATGTTAAACACTAAATGCACTTTCAAACTTTATCTGACATTCACTTTATTATGACATTTTGCAATTTTTACAATTGAATCGGTTATTGTTGAAAGGAACTAAGTCCACTTTTTAAAGTTTTGAGATAATCGAAAAAAATTGTTTTGTGGATAATCTATCGAAGATTAAATCATCATATACTGTACACATTTTTTATGTGTACAATATATATATATATATATATATATATGTTTTGTGGATAATCTATCGAAGATTAAACCAACATATATTGTACACATAAAAAATGTGTACAGTATATGATGGTTTAATCTTCGATAGATTATCCACAAAACAGTTTTTTTCGATTATCTCAAAACTTTAAAAAGTGGACTTAGTTCCTTTCAACAATAACCGATCCAATTGTTATTATTTTTACTGTATTCAATTTCACCACTTCCATTGATGTACACTGTCAAAAAATGTTTTAGTAAACCATTAGAAACATTAAAATCTGATGTTTCCTCCTCTGGTAGTGATGACCTCTTGGAGGCGTTGAGGTACACTGACCACTAGGTTTCTAATTTCTTCCTGAGGAAGATTTTTCCATTCTACCACCAGTTGTGCCCTCGGTTCAGCCAGAGTCTCGATATTCTGAGACCGAAGTCTCCTCCCAATCATTTCCACACGTGCTCGATGGGATTTAAGTCAGGGCTCCTTGCTGGCCAGTTCAGAGTTTGAATCACGACTTCTTGTAAGTAATGTGTGACGGTACGAGATATGTGTGGACGAGCGTTGTCTTGGATTAAAATGAAATGGTCGCCTGTAAATTGTGCAAATGGTACATGATCCCCCAGAACTTCTTCCACATAGCGGTGTCCAGTGAGAGAACTGCCATCAAGTATCACAAACTAGGTACGGGCTTCAATGTTTATACCCTCCCCCCACACCATCACAGAGCCTCCCCCCAAATGGTGTCGTTTGGGAGCGAGTTAACGGGCGAGAATCGCTCTGCAGGCCTCCTCAACAATCTTCTCGCCCATCTGGAGATACCAGACAGAAGCGGCTCTCATCTGTAAAAAGCACCATGCTCCAGTCCTGAATGGTCCAGTTTCGATGCTGCATCGCGAACTCGAGTCGTCTTCTCCGATACTGTCCTGTTAATAATGAGCCTGTAGCGGACCTTCTTGAAGTAAGATTAGCCTCCTGGAGTCTTCGCTTCACGGTTCTCTCACTCATACGGACATTTCTTGTGGCCTCTAGACGATTTCTCGCTGAACCGCTGTTGTTCTTCGGTCTCTCAAGATTTGGAGGACAAGAAATCGGTCGTCCCTGGCGTTCGTAATCTGTCGACGTCCAGATCCAGGCCTTCTTTCGCATGTTCCACGTTCACGATAACGTTCCACGGCCCGCTGGACACTTCCATAAGATGCTCCTACCGTCTTCAACTAAGGCGATTAAGCGTACAACACTTCCTCTACTTACAGGCATTTTGACTCAATAAGGATCGAACAGAAACTGAATAAAATGGCATGGAACTCCCCTAAATTTACAAAGAACATTTTATCAGATGTTTACAGTAACTTTAAAGCTTTATTAGGGATGAGGAACCATGTTAAAAGGAAGCGTCATAAAACCATAAAAGTTAATGGAAGAAAAAATTATCTCTAAGAATCGATCAATTCGGACCACATGCACCACACACTTACCAGAGAGTGATAAAAATATTTCTTTACAAGGAGAAACACCACAAAATGAAATATTCACTTAAAATTTTAACGAAAACAAAATTTTTCAAAGTGATCGACTTTTTTTGCCGGCGAATGTATTAGGCTACTTATGATATTTTCATGTTTATAATACTTGAGATTGAAATATTTTCTTCGGTAATTTGACGACGCTGTTTCATCCACTAGATTATTTAGCATCGATGGAATTGGTGTTAGCGAGATGGTATTTAGCTATATGAGATCGAGGACTCGCCATATGATTACTGACGTTTGCCTTAAAGTTGTTGAAAACCTCGGGAGAGGAGGATACCCTATCAGGTAATCAGCCCAAGCGGATATTGAACCTGCGCATGAGCGGAGCTCCGAATCGGTAGGGAAAGTCGCCTACCACCTAAGCTACGCCGTTGGCCCGATTCCAAATTGTATACTGTAGTCACAGTTACTTGAGAAATAGGAATAATATTTCTGTGAACTTCTTTTACTCAGAGAGATTCCAAATGATATATTTACTGCATACATGTGAACGTAAAGTATACATGTTTGTTAATGTGTGCTGATTATACTTTTGTGCAATGGCAGACTTCGCTCCGACTCTGCTAGCGTGCCCAGAAGTGTAGACCACTTATACTGTAGTTCGTCAAAGACTGTCCGACGTGCACCACAGACGGGAGATTCACATTACACTTGTAATGAATTATGATGATAATGGAGAATTGTTGGGATGTCACAAGGAACAGAAATATCCGGAGTAACCCCTGTGTTGCCTTGATCAGGAGTTGCCCAATACAAGTTACAGATTCTAGGTGGATCAACCGGGATTTTAACCCGGACCCTGGCTTATAAGCTCAGTGCGGTTACGCTGATTAATATAATAAAGTAAATTGAAACCACAACCATTGATTATTTTCAAATTCACTAACTAACTAGATAACATAACATCAAAATATTAACAAAGAAAATAAAAGTCATGGCTCAATATAAAGAAAGACTATTCCGCTCAAAAATATCATTTAGAGACCCTGGGTTTACTTTCTGAGGTCAGTCAATCTTTTTTTTTTTTAATAGGAATCTAGTTATTTAAGAAGATACGTACTGAATTGATTCTCATTTCCATTACAAACAAAATTATACAGATTCTGATTCGCAAGATCTGAAACCTTAAGTATTGCAAATGGACACTAGATAGCAACATCTATGGGAATTCGTGGACTGGTCGAGATGGGTGGCAGCAATCCAACATACAGTACAGTGAGCTCTATACTAAACTGGAGGCACAACTCAATGCTTTAAAAGCGTGACGCGAATGCTGAGCGCCTGAGCGTATTGCTGTCTCTTTCTAACATAGGTTGTCCTTGTCTCCCTTGTAGTGAATGCTATCGTACACAATAACGGTATTTTTATTGCTTACTGCGCGTGTGCAACATGAACCTCACGAAAGATTCATTGAAACACATTAGTTAGAAAGAGAGAGCAATGCCCTCACCAACATGGCGTCTACAGTCACGCTTTCAGACAGGAAAGAGCATTGCGATGGTGCCTCCAGTTTAGAGCTCACTGATACAGGATCAACAGTGTTCCATTCCAAATAGACAGTCGACAGTTGCGATATGACCCTGCGGTTAAAGCGACTATAAATCTGAAGTAAATGTAAAAAATGAAGACATACTTGGCACCAGATCTCATTATTAATATATAGAATGCAATATAATAGATTTCGGATTGAATACGATGTGAAGAAGAAATTAAATCAATTTTAGTCACCAGGTTGCACATTAAAACACAGTAAGACACAAAAGGATAGAAAGATAATTTCTATAAGATAATGATTATTCCTGTTCTTACATAGGACTATGGAAGTAAACCATGGCTAAGCAACATGAGAGGCAAGGGTCTAGGGTATTTCGTCACCGTTATAGTTTGTCACCTATTTTTCATCATTAGTTTTTTAGTCATAAAATACATTTTGTCATCATATTTTTGTCACTGAGGAGATTTTATCATCTAACATATTTCTTCATCATATAAATTTTTCTTTTATACTGAGGGACTTTCGTCACCAAAATAATACATAAAATTACATTTAAGCTGTTTTTATTATGAGTCCTAAACTATCACTGTATAATTATTTTAATGCTCTGTATTAACATGGCTTTTGAATTGTATACATTCATCCTGTTTTTATGGAGTTTCAACCAAAATTCCCACTGAAGTTGTGCTCTGTAGGTTCTTTTATAATGGTTTTCTTATCTGAGGAAATAGTCATCACTGAATTACAAATGTTGCGCTAATCACATTATATGTCGATAAACTTATCTCTTGATCTATTACTTTTTACGAATCGCAATAATTTCACCATACCTTAACTTGAAGATTTTGAAACCAATGAATCTTGTAACTTGAAGATTTCGAATCCGAAACATCAATGTATCCAAACGAAATGAACAGTATGAAGACAATGAATCCTGTAACATGAAGATTTCGAAACCAAAAAATGAACGTATCCTTGGAAACGATATGAACAATGAAGTAGGAGGTTTATGTTACGTATCATTTTATATAGGTATCAACAAAGGAAGCGATACGAAGGGGGGGGGGGGAAATTGTAAAGGCGAATAGTGATGAGGAAATTAAATTCGTGACAAAATATGGTGGTGACAAAACTGAATCGGTGACATGTTGTAGTGACAAAATGTAATATGTGACGAAATCACCGGGTGACGAAAAATTGGTGACGAAAATTCCGGATCCCGAGAGACAAAAGCATAATAATATAAAAAACAAAATAAATGAACTTTAATAAATGTATGGTTGAAGCAAGAGACAAAACACTTCTAAACAGGACACAAAAGAACACAAAAATAAAGTACCACTTACCATTAGTCATTTTTGTGTGTAGATATGGAAGATAATCAGTTTTAAGTAAAAAAAATGCAAGAACAAAATATTGGGTTGTTACAGAAGTTCGTAGAGTCTTTTCGCTGTGACAAACGTTTTTATTTGAAATGAATAGAAGACAGAAATTAATCAGTAATATATTCTCCTACATTATCTATGAATCTCTGCCAACGCTGGAATAGTTTTTCGATTCAGCGTCTGGAATTAAAGAAGTCGTCAAGCCAAGTTTGTGAAGCATCTTCGTTATCAGAGGAGTTCCTTTGAAGATTGTTGAATAAAGAAAGGAAAAGGTGGAAATTGAGAGAATATGGGGGATGTGGAATTACCTTCTAACCAAGCTTTCGTCATGTTAGCGGAGTGCGGGCGTGTATTATCATGTTGCAAGACCAGATATGAGTCAATGTTAATAGTACTTTTCGCACATTATCGCATTTGTTTAGTCAACTGTCCGAAGACAGGTCTGAACCTCACAAGTGATACCAACAAGCAGGGTGCGAATTAAGATTTCTGATGAGGGGAGGATAGAATCCTAGATAGAGAATACCATACATAAAATTATTTTTATCCTCATTCGATACGGCTCAATACTTGGTCGCACTGAGTTGCTCGTCTTGCATCTTGACTACAATAATAATAATAATAATAATAATAATAATAATAATAATAATAATAATAATAATAATAATTATAATTATATCCATGAGCAGGCTTAAGATAAGATGTGTAATTCCTAAGTTATTGATTGCTGTCAGCTTGCCGGTGATGATAACACATTAATATTATTTTATTTGCTTACTTTATACTGTATGTACTTTATAAAGTATACTTGTATTAAAACAATTATATTTTCGGTATATGTATGATAAGAACTTTCTTGTGTTAAATTTTAACGTACCTTGTTAACCTGTTTCGACCTATTTTGGGTCATCTTCAGATGTATAGAATTATATTTTGTTAGGGTGGATAGAAATTATCCCTGACAGGGATGTTAATATGAATTTATGAGAGGGGGATAACTTCCCAACAGCGGAGGAAATCCCCCCCCATCCCCTCCGTTAATTCGCACTCTGCCAACAAGGCACCACTTATCAGGCAACTAGACCAGGGGATAATGGGATAGGGTGGCCAGTTCCTTTCTCCCTCCATTACATACATCGCCGACTAGCTACATCATATTACACTAATAAGACTTCAGATGTATAGGCCTACAAACAATATTGTTCTTCCTCTGACACATATCGTCAAGTGAGATATACTGTCTGATAATAGATGAACTCGTGTGCATTATCAGACAGAACTTCAATCAGAGGTAGTCCATTCATTCATTCATAGTGTTCTGCCCAAGGGCAGGTCTTTCACTGCAAACCCAGTATTCTCCAGTCTTTCCTATTTTCTGCCTTCCTTTTTATCTCTTCATATGACCCATATATCTTAATGTCGTCTATCATCTGACATCCTCTTCTGCCCCGAACTCTTCTCCCGTTCACCATTCCTTCCAGTGCATCCCATAGAAGGCAGTTTCTTCTCAGCCATTGGCCCAGCCATTTCCTTTTATGATCAGTTTCAGCATCATTCTTTCTTCATTCACTCTTTCCAACACAGCTTCGTTTCTTCAGAGGCAGTTATCGTATAATAATAGTACACTTCTTAACACACTTGTCTAGCATTAAGGGATCTACGATCTCGTACCTTTGGGGATGACTGTATAAAAAAGTACTTTGCGTCTATAGTAATTTTGATTTTCTTTAGATCGCAATGAATTTATTCTTTATAATCCAAGATCGACTTCGTCACAAGTAATTTCAGTCAGATGAATCTGATCCTTTTTAAGAGAATTTGCTTCTTTTCGCACCTCATTAGTCAGTGTACCGGTACTCCAGAACGAATGTCCATTATAGAGTATTCCGTCTTACTATCAGTCACTTTACAAGTGAGTAATACAATTTGAATGTCATTGTAAAAGTCTAAAAATATTTAATATCGTTGTAGGCCTACATTTTGAATGTCGAATATTGTTAATTAGGACAAATATTAGAAGTGAATGCAGTGTATGAAATCAATTTGTGCAAAATTAATCACGTCCATTTACCTAAACCGTTGAAGCTATATTTGTATGATTATTAAGAACGGATCTAGAACAATTCGTCTCCGGCTTTACGTCCCCGGACAGTTGGGTCCAGGAAACTGGTTCCCAAAACTTTTGGTCTCAGTTGGTTCCAAAGAAAATGCGTACCAAGGGTTATTTGTTCCCAATTACATATTTTTTAATAACTTAATTATTTTACATAATTTCACTTTGTTGCCAATTATTTGAATACACACTTCAAAGGTTGCCGGCGATATTGTGTCCAATAGCCCGCAGGTAAAATAGGACAACACGTCGTTATCTTTATAAATCGGATATTGTCCATCCACCCTTCCTACTTTTTTTGCGGGTGAATGGCCACCCATTGCCCGGTCAATTCGATTTCCGCGACTTCCTTCTGAAGGTGGCTGAGGAAAGCGAAGAGAGTTGGATGAGCTTATCCGATCAGGACGTTCAGCTGGCGATGCCAGGCCTCACAGTTCGTTTTTCTGGAAGACCTTGTACGGATCGATCATAACAGTTCCGCGTTGCAGGAGGAAAAAGCGGCGCCCCTCGACCGTGACTGCGCCTCCTGCATGTATACAAGTGTCTTCAACGTGGTTGAATACAGGCGCAAGTGAGTCGTGGGCATTATCGACGAGGCTGTCGAAAACGTCCAAGACATCCTCTTCCGGTACGAATGCGTCGGCAATCAGGCTGTGAAAGTCGGCTCGGATGTCTTCATTTCCTTCCTGCAAATATTCTTCCTTCGCGTTTTCTGCCTGTAACCTTCGCCAGAGAGCTTGTCCAAAGTGGAAAAGACAGCCTGAAATTATTTGGAAATGCTTCTCTTACAGCAGCTCTGCTGTTTCGTAATCAGTGGATACTTGATTAGGACAAGTAGTCGTTCGAACCGTCGCCGCACTTCCGACTTCATTACTTCAAAGAAAGCTCTGTAGGTCGCCGCTGTTTTGCGTTCAAGCAATACGATAACTAGCGGCAGCCATTTCCCATGCACACTTATGTGTAGTGCGTAAATTTGGCATATTATGTTCGATGCGCTTTTGAAAGTGCCATCCATCACACAAAATTCTCCGCGCACTAACAGCTTTAGATGTGTGTTGCTGCTGAAAAATATCATATTTTCTTCGTCTTCCGAATCGTAATGAAGAAGCCACCTCTCAACCCTGAGTGTAATCTTGAATTTTCCCGGCAAATTATGGAAAAATGCAATGAACACTGGTTTTAAACTTCCCCCTCAATATCTAAATTGACTTCTGTATCTACAACATTCAACATTGCTTCTTCAAAGACACTGTTGCTACAGTAAGTATCCTGTCAAAATATGAAGCCTGGACTGAATTGAATTTGTGAAGTTACCGAATAATCCAGGCACGAATTTGTTGTGGGACCGAATTGTCCGGGAACGAATTTATTTTGGGTCCGAGTTAGATGTATGACTGATTTTCGGGGACGAATTGTCCTGATCCCTTAAGAACAAATATGCTATTTGCAATGCGGAGCATTTACACTTTTCTTCACATGTGGGTGCACAGTGAATGATTTTGATTATTACGTCTTTTGAATTGCAGTTCAAGAAAATGAGTTATAAACGGAAATATAATTGTTTCATGACAAAGCTCGATATTGTGTGCGGATGATGCTGTTGCATCTATTACGAATATTGTCTTCGATGTTTTGTTTATAAATGTTACACTGGGCCTATTGTTACATATTACGTAATGTCTTAGCGTCAGTGCAATTTACTAATATTTTCTAATGTCTGAAATAATTTCAGATTATATTTATTATTATTGTTGCATCAAGTTCAGTGTTACAATGAAACACTCTTGAACTTCCCGTTAGTGAATGGCGTGTTTATCTTGTTCGCAGAGTCTACTGGGAGAGTTCAATAAAGAACAAGAGGCGTTCATAAAGGAGAAACAAGGCAAGACGTCCGATGCCGCGGTGCCTCCGTGGGTGGGCTGCCCCAACGAGGAGAGCCTTAAGGAAGAGTTCCTCACACTCTCTACAGTAAGTAGCTTCAAGCATGTTTGAATTCAGATATGTCGAGTCTGGCACTTCATTATTTTATACGGTCGCCATTTTGTATGCTTCATCCTACAAGGGAATTGCAAGTATAATGTACAAAATGCATGTTGATTCATAAATTCTGTACCTCGTTTTACTATAACAACGTTTTTCAGTTCTTTTAGCATTTTGATTATTGTTTTATTTGTGTCTTTGTTTCATGAAGAATTTTAGATAAGGGCGCAAATAGCCACAGTAGCTGACGCGCTCTTCTTAAACCCCACTATCTATCTGTCTTCATAAATTGACACCAAACTGCATCCTGCAATCGTAATTGAGATATAAATGTAAAAATAATAATAATAATAATAATAATAATTTCCTAGATATAACAGTTCACACTTTATTTGCTTTTAAAGTTGCCTATTAGGAAGACGAGAGACTCAAGTCAACCCTGCCTTTTAGATTGTCCGAACTGTATGGAATGTTTACGTTACCTGCAGCTCCAGTGGGTCAACACTTCCCAAACGCCAGTTGAAAACATACAAATTATTTGAAAAATATTGTTTTCAATGTCTTCAGAAATTGCCTTATTATAAAGTTTGTACTATATATTGACTGTTGTTATTAGAGTGAACAATTTTTTATACTTCTATAAAGACATCGAGGCCCTAATTTTTCTAAAGTAAAGGTAGTAGGCCTAATGATATCTTATAATTTGCGTTGACAGATCAAAACATTTTATATACATAAGGAACCGTAGCCTATATGCAGGGCTGCCGAGAAGGGGGGGGGGGGCAAAGGGGGCAAGTGCATATGGGCCCGTGAGCAGTAAGCGCCCGTGAGATTAAGTGAGTCTGATTACTTTTTATTATCACGAATAATTATTCACAGATACATGCCGGTACTATGAAATTTTGTAAGAACATTTGTTACACGAATCTGACATATTAACCAACAATAGTAGAATTAATACAAATTACTACTTCATTATGTAAATGTTTAACTTTTATATAATAGAATACTGGTTTCCAGTTAACAATCATCGACACGACACTTGAGGGCTCTGGGATTTGCCTGAAATATGTTCCCGTCGCTTGTACCAAACATGTTCAATTGGCTTGTCCTCTTAACTATCAACCTCTGCCGACCCACCGCAATATGCTAGTGGACTCTCCCAAATCAAAGCCGGAGGATTACGTTTCCTTTTCAGTAGGACCTACATACTATGATTCGTGACGAAACTTTCGTCTTTTCATTGTCGTTTTTCTAGTAAATTTTGCTCATTAGTGTTACTAGTGGACAATGGACAAGTAGAAGCATAAGTTGGGAGCTGAGAAGCGCATGTAGAGACAGAAAAATTGGAAGATATTAAGAAAGGGAGTAGAACTTTGTTTGAAGTTTGTGTGAAATTGAGCGACCTTGGAAAACTAAAAAGTAGCAGACAAAATGTGTCATTGAATGTGTTGTTCGAAAACAAGAGCCTTTCCAAAAACAGTATTACAGTACTTTCAAAACTCAAGAATGGAGAATGTGTTCCCAGAGACTGGCTAGTGTGGAGTGAAACAAATCAGAGAAAATAGTGTGGTGACTGATTTGTTTCACTCTACACTAGCCAGTCTCTGGGAACACATTCTCCATTCTTGAGTTTTGAAAATAATACTGGAAAGGCTCTTGTTCCGTCACTTAGAAGGTTATTAGGCAGGTTTGGGGGTACTTTTTCGAACGACACATTCAATGACACAATTTGTCTGCCACTTCTTAGTTTTCCAAGATCGCATGTTACTTGCCATGACTCAGAGTTACGAACTGGTGTATGTAAATTTGTTTCACTTGTACATATTAGCTCATCATTTTTACTATTCTTTGCTTGTTTTGATTCAATACTACTGTTATCAGAACTTTTTTATAGACGGCCACAACCATCAGTATTCACTTCTAAGTATGAACTGTCTACATTTTTGACAACCTGAACAGACGGGCTTGAGATTGGTTCATTTTCTGCACCTTCACTAGCAACGCTCAATTTCACACAAATTTCAAACAAAATGAAGGAAATAAGAATGTATTCAGAGTAACAATGTGTCAAGAATGACTGAGTAACCTTGGCCTCCTTAGTCTGGAGAGTGATCTTGCTAAGTCTTTAAATTTTGATGATATAATTGATGATTTTGCATCAGTGAAGTCAAGGAGAGTTGTTTGTTGATGTTGGCCTGCAAGTCAGAAATTACAGATGTTTAAGGATAGTGTTTTATGAAAACGAAACAAACGACAACGAAAAGACGAAAGTTTCGTCACGGAACATACCATGTAGGCCCTACTGAAAAAGAAGCGTGATGGATATAATATAATATATTGTGCTAGCGCTAATTTGAAGTTTTGCTAAAAGTTTTCAATATAACAGAAGTGTATATTTTTAGATTCGTATCTGTGTATGGGGTTATCTTTTATTTCTTTTGAAAATAATTATTATGGTCAGAACAACTGGTAACTTGTCATTTTTAACTTTTTTTTTCAACGGGTCCTGAGCATAATATTGAACAGGGGCCCATAAATCCTGTCGGCGGCCCTGCCTATATGTTTTAAATGCATTGGAAAAAGAGGAAAACTGTGGCGAGAAGTAGTGGAAGAAAAGAGCTGGGAGGAAACCTACATCCAGACACATGAGTATAGATGATGATGAAGAAGAAGAAGTCTTCAAAGAATGTATCATATCTCTATCTTGCGATCACCACCTTCCTCTGTATATTATGAATTTGAATTTATGATTTTAATACTGTACTCATCTCTTTACTACATTGCTGTTAATGTTAACTGAATAGCTATCATAGTTTAAAATCATTACTCATTACTAGAGCCCGAATGTTAGGCAGAATACCTTTTTTTAAACTGAGTGTATGCATGAAAGACCTATTAGAGATAAACACGTTTCCATACATTTGGGGACAATAGGCCTAATTTTTATTTTGCCTTTTTTAGCTCCCTTTGCCTATTTTAAGGTTGAATGCCTTTTTTAGCCTTTTTACGTCGTTATTGTACATTTTCTATATTTTTAATGCATTTAAAATAAACCGCACATACAGTAAATTATATCGAAAAACAAAAAAGAATGATTATACAAATTAAAAATATATATTCACCTCACACAAATATTTGCTGAGAATCTTATTCTCCAGCAATATACATATGTTTCCAAGAAGTCGTAAACTTTTCTCTCCTATCGATTCCATCTTTTATGTCACTTAACAAAGATGTTAGAATAGTATAACCCTCAGTGTTCAGGTCACTTCTGGGTTTACCAGCGAAAGAAAGGCGATGAGGGAAGTATTAAAAGCAAGTCTCCAGGTCTCGTTACTGTTGTCGCTTGCATGCACAAGTCACGCGTACTTTGAAGTCTCTAATTCTTTCTCACACCCCTCTTTTGAGACAGTACACAGTTGTTTTAAGTTTACTCCAATCACTTCAGTAGAAGTAGAAAGATCTTTTTCCACCATGAAAAATGTTCTCTGTGACAGGCGGCTCACTATGACAGTTGACAACTTAAAAAAGCATCTTGTTGTAGCATGTAATAAGGAAACTGAGTACCGTATGGTATAGTTTATTAAGTATTTGTCTATTTTTGTCTGTTTCCATGATTAATAAATGCCTATTTCACTGCCTATTTTTTCTATTTTTAGTGCCTATATCCCTGCCTATTTTAACCAAAATAAATTCCTAAATATCCGGGCTCTACTCATCACAAAATTGGTATGATTTTATGTTTCAGGACAGACGAAACTTTGTTCGTAGTCCCCCTGCAGGAGTTGATTTCCAGTTTGATTATGAAGTTTCTTATCCCGTTGCCATGGCTACCCTAGCTGAAGACCCCAACCTCGAGAAGATGAGGTTTGAACTGGTACCTAAAGTGTAAGTTTCTCATTTTACAATAAATATTACTTGTCCGGTATGAGTTACTTTGTCAGTAAGTTTACAGTTTGCTATAGATTATAAATTGATAGAATAAAATTGCCATTCATATGGATTAAAGTAAAGCTGAAACAAAATAGTATCAGAATGATATATATATTACAGCACATGCTGCCTTAATTCTGCATTTCTATAAATAATAAAAAAATAATAACCAAACTCAGAGTACAGGTAACGTAATTTAAAATAAATCATCTCAATCTTCCAATGATAGTCATTTAAGTATCTGACATATTTGTTACCACATGAATACTAATGTTATCAAATCTAATGTCTCCATGCCATTGTTCTATTTTGCGAGTTTCTAATAGGCTTACTCAATACAGATGTTCTTTTCAGTAAGCCCCCATATTTGTTATTATAGAGGATAAAATAAATATAGGAATTTCAGTGTCATATTTTCAGATAAGTTGTATACGATATGTATGATAAAGTTTGTTATAACCTAGTTTTCAGACTACAAACTTACCAATCAAGGTAAAAGGATAAAAAACCAGTACATTATTATTCATATAGAGTGGATTTGACTAACACTTTCAACCATCTAATGGCCATCTTCAGGTCGATGTTGATTACATGAATATATTTAAACATAAAAGTCATTAAAAGGACTGTACAATACTGCAATATGAACTTATGTTGGGTTAGCGGTTAAAAGTAATGGTTAATACAATATTGACATGGAGATAAAATGAAATACATGAACAGGTTACATAATATCAACTCTGACATGATTAAATTGAACATGGTATATTTGTAATATATTTCTTTTTGAAGAACTTGTATCAGTATATGCGGTTGCAGTTGAAAGTATTGTCTTTACTTGTACATGGCCAACTCGGAGGAAACTAGTAAAAGGTTTCTGAAATAATTATAAAAGAATAAAGGTTTTGAAAAATTTTTGTAAAATGTAATTTAGATGTTGTATAGAAAGTATACTAGTTTACTTATTATAGCCAAGGTGTGTTGTTTTATCTATATCTCGGCTATAGTAAGTAAACTGGAATACTTTTTATATAGGTAACATATAAATTAGATTTTACAAAAATTTTTCAAAACCTTTATTCTTTTATCATTATTTCGGTAACCTTTTACTAGTTTCCTCGGAATTGGCCATGTACAAGTAAATACCGTACTTTCAACTGCAACCTTTTATACTGACACAAGTTCTTCAAAAAGAAACATACTGCAGTATATCATGTTGAATTTAATTATGTCAAAGTTGATATTATGTAACCTGTTCATGTATTTCATTTTATCTCAATGTCAGTATTGAATTAACCATTATTTTTAACCACTAACCTAAGTTCATATTGTAGTATTGTATAATCCTTTTTAATGACTTTTATGTTTAAATATATTCATGTAATCAACATCGACTGGGAGATGACTATTAGATGGTTGAAAACGTTAGTCAAATTCACTCTATATGAATAATAATGTAATGATTTTTTAACCTTTTACCTTGTTTGAAAAGTTTGTAGACTGAAAACTATATAATAAATTAATAAACTTTATCATAAATATAAGAATGATTAAAAATATGTAATAAAAAGAAAACTTCTATAGTGTGCATAGAGCTCCTACTAGATCATATTTTCAATAAAATATATTTATCAGACTCAACCTACAATGCTATGGGCTGCTATGCACGTCCACATCTAAAACCATTATAGGAACACGCTAATAATTCTGCACTCTTGTAATAATTATGCATTTATTCCTTTAACTTCAGTTGTTACACGTTTGTGTAACCACTTAGATATATTTAAAAATATAAATCGCAAAGGTAACACTTTCTCACTTTACTACTTCTCGCCAAAATTTATTTACTTTATCTAGTTGCAAATCATGTTTCGTTTGTAGATCATTTTCATGGATAATAATTCGAATGAAATACGTACCAGTAATTTAAATTATGCACTATGCCCAAAATAGGAAGATAAACCTTCGCTTTGTGGATTGCATACAAAAAGGAATTTCTTCAGCTTCCAAATAACGTCGAAATCCAACAGCTCCTTGACAACTCTTGTCATTGTGACATTTTTTCCCAGTTGCAAGAAACACAATTTTAAATTCCACTTGGTCGCAAAACAGCTAGGAATAGTACAAGCAGAACGAATAGAATTTGTTCTATTTGTCTTGGTACGAGGCACTGTTGATTCCAGTGCTAAGCATTGTTCAGGCAAGCATTGTGGCGACCTTTACAAAAGGTGAGAAAAGCCGACAAATCCAGGAAAACTGCTCTTACAGATGTCTTATATGAAGCCACTCATTTCATGATTAAGTTCAGTTGATGTTTAAAGTGGGACAGCAAGTTTTAATTATGGCTTGAACTCCACCTGTTGCACTACTTACAGCAGTTTCATCGAAAGTCTGTACAGTTATTTTATGTGGTTCTTCTGGATTCATTTCATTTAAGATGCATTCAGAACTCGCATCTGCTCTTTGACCTTCCAGCTTAAAAGAATCCCCCAACCTTTCAAACGGCTCACCTTTATCTTCATAAGAAAAAAAACCAATGCTGTGATTACCAGTATTCGGAAACATTTGTTACTTCAACTAGAATTATTTCAATGAAGTCCTTTCATTATCATTTCACGAGAAACTTTCAACATATAGTTCAACAGTTCATTTTGAATGTTTCTCAAAAGCCTTTCAAAATCTTGGTTCGACTCCATGTGTTCCTTCACAGCACTGTCGTCACGACATCAGTCGATCCAAAGAACACACCACCATTTTCAAAAGTGTCAGTTTCATCGTGACCTCTCAAAGCAGGCTTGTAAAACCCACAAAACTCATACAATTTGTACAATGTAAAATTTTGGAAAGAATATACTGTACCTTTTCTTTCGAACATGTTTATTATTGTAGGACTTGAGGTTTCCCAGCATTGGATATGAAATAATTGTTCTCGGGTTCTCAGCCAGGTGAGTTGGATTGTTGCTTCCAAGCTTTCGATGAATAGTCTGTCATCTTCTTCAAGGATCTTCATCTCTGGCAGCAGTATATTTTCGTTCTTCTAAAGAAGTGATTAATGTATTTGATAAACTGTATTCTAAGTTCCAAACACAAGACACTGCGCAGGCTCAGAGACCTAAAGCATAGATAATACAGTCTACACCTGTGGAGTAACGGTCGGCACGTCTGGCCGCAAAACCAGGTGGCCCGGGTTCGAATCCCAGTCAGGGCAAGTTACCTGGTTGAGGTTTTTTCCGGAGTTTTCCCTCAACTCAATACGAGCAAATGCTGGGTAACTTTCGGTGCTGGACCCCAGACTCATTTCACCGGCATTATCACCTTCTTTTCATTTAGACGCTAAATAACCTAGATGTTGATACAGTGTCGTAAAATAACCCAATAAAATAAAAAAAAAATAGATAATACACAAGCTATCGCTAACAGAGTTATTGAAATTCTTTACATTTCTTGTGGTGTCATAACCTGTTGTGAAACATACTTGAAAAGAGCGAAGAAAATGGATTTGCTATGCATTGTGCAGTAGCCTAAACTCGAAATTGGAACCTTTGTGACATGCCATCCAGAAGTGAAGTCTTCCATGTCGTCTCAATAGTTCAGCTAATTCAGGCATCTGTTTGTCATGCTGAGGAAAACAGGTTTGAGTCTCATCCCAGTGATATTATTTTTATTTCCTGAATAACGTAAAATTTGAGTTTTACAGAGTCTTGCGACTGATGTTTCAGTTTGTTTAACAAAATATGTAATAATTACAGTCCAACTCCTCTCAGTTATTATTAGGCTTGACCTGGCCCAAAAACAAACCATTAATTGGAAAATAATTTGTTTTCTCAAACAAAATAAAGCAAGCAATCTAGCTATTGCAATGTATTGTAAAGGTTCTACACTTAGAGAAGATAATATAAATATGCACAGAGAAAATAATATGTTGTTGTTTTCTAATGCCAGGCATTTGACAATAAAGTCATTTGACCTCTTGCACTCCAATATTTTTCAAAGATATTATCATGGCCAGCCACTGAAGCACAGATTTTGAGGTGTTCCGAAAGAGAAAATAATATAAATATGCACAAACAATTCATTTTAGAGAGTAAAAAACTTAGTACTTTAATAAAATTACCGTTGGGCTTTACCACAGAGCATGTTATGACCGCCCGCCCCTGATTGAGTGTTAAGCGCAAATGGATAGATAGTGCAATCTGCAATAGATGCAGTAGTAATCATCAAGTGGAAAGTAGCAGTGTTGCCATCTTAGCAGTTTTCCTTCTAGATCTGGTATTAGTTTAGCAGGTAAAATTTATCACATTTGTATTGTTGTTGTTGTTTCAATGCCTTGCATCTAGCATTGAAGCCATTAGCATTCGTGCTCTCCAATACTTCTAGGCTACAGTGTCTTCAGCAGATAATGCATTGCAGGTCTTCAAGTGGCTCTCGTTCATCTCCTCTTGACTGTTGCACAGGGGACACAATGATGAATTTAGAATTTGTAGTTTATGTAAGTGGCTTGCCAAGTAATCGTGTCCTGTAAGCAGCCTGAAGGCTACAACTGCAGTTTTCCATGGTGCTTGTGGGATTACTTCTGGGTTCAAGATTAGGGTGTTCCATTTTTTGTTTTCGGCATGTTTTTTTGTTTCCTCAATATGAAGGTGTGAGAATTTAGAATTGATCAGGCGCTTTACTGAAGTGATTGGCAGATTTGTCATTTTCATTTGCTGTATTGTTGTGCCTTTCTTGGCAAGTGTATCTGCCTATTCGTTGTCCTCGATCCCACAGTGTGCCGGGACCCACTGTATGTGAATTGTTTTGTTAAGATTTTGAAGTTGAACTAACATGTTGTAGCAATCCTTTATTTTCTTTGATTTTTTTTTGTGGTGTTTGAGCATATTGCTTGAATTGCAGCTTTGGAATCTGAGAGGATTACTGCTTTATTGTACTTGTTAATGGGGAGATTCATTAATTGCTGTAGAGCTATGTGTATTACCATTATTTCTCCGTCGTAATTTGTGGTGTCAAGATCTGTTGCTTCATAAAATGGGAATAGTGAACATGAGACTCCAGCTCCAGTTCGGTGGTCTTTAGAAGATCCGTTTGTAAAATTATGTAACCATTCTTTTGGGGGATATTTTGTGTTGATTGTTTCAAGGGCTAGAGCTTTCATTACATCTGTGGGTGTTTCTGATTTATTTACTTCTTCTGTTAGTTGTAAAGTATAGTTGAGCTGTTTAAAATCTAGTGGGTTTTCTCTTATTTGGAGTTTCTCTCTGTTGTTGGATATTTTCAGACTGGATTTTGAGATACTTTTTCTGCCAAAACATTTGTATTGTTGATGTACGGATTCAGCAGTTTTTTAACCCTCACAGCAGCAAAGTACTCTGTTTTCACATTGATGATATATTAATTTAGCGACTTCTGCACTGTTTTATTGTGGGTTTTCAAGAAATGAGTTGACAACAGTGTAAAATTGATTTTTTTTTCCGTGACTACGCTTGCAGATTGTAAAAGGCCAGCGAGCAGCCATGAAGGAATAATCATACTTCACACTAGGTGACTATAATGCAAGTCAGAAAATAAGGTTTTATTTTATTTAAGTTTATTTCTGCAAAATATTGAAGAAACACACTAGTATTCTTTTATGATGATGTTGTTTACCAACATGGAATATTAAGGATTTGAATTGCTTCCTATTTCTTGGCACGAATTTAAAATTGAGTTATGGGAAATTTGATGCTTAACAATGCGACAAATTCGCATTATATAATGAGACTGCAACCAGCATAATATACTCGTATAAATGGCATAAGGTTGCCGTCTCAGCAAGACATACGGTATTGCATATTATACGAGTAGGGCTACACACATAGTGCCTTGCAGAAGTGCCAAACAACTGAACAAGTCAATGATGTGGATATCGTTACAAAGCTTGTTGTTGTTCAAAACCTTATTTTCTGATTTTCCTTTGTACAAATATTTCTTACTTTACTCAGTTTGTCTTTCACCTGTAGTTACACTTGTTCCTTCTTTTAAAATATAACTGTGAAACTGTTTTAGAAGCCTCATTAATTGTAAGTTCAGCAATATTGTCTTTTTGAAATTATATGGGAATATCTTGATTCAGGATCAACGAGGAAACTTTCTGGCGGAACTACTTCTATCGCGTGAGTTTGATCCGTCAAGCCAATGAACTGTCTTCAATGGCTCAGGAAGGTGGCCGGGAGTCCGATCCCACTTCACGAGCCAACAGCACAGACGTCGAGCCAGCAGGTAGGAAGCTCAGGCCAGTGTCTGGAATCGATGTTATCAGTGTTGTGTTATAGTGTTTATTGTTGAGTTTAGACACAGCTGTTACCAGGAGGTTTTCCAGTGTGGAGACAAAGCAGTTTTATTCAATGAATGTGAAAAATGGTGATGCACACATTATTATTATTATTTATTATTATTATTATTATTATTATTATTATTATTATTATTATTATTATTATTATCCTAGATTAACATAACAACCATTATTTCATGTCGTCCTTATGCCATGCAACATATGCTTGAATATAACTATTACTTATTACTACACCTGGGACTTTAGATCAGTAAAAATATAAGTTTAGGCACCTAAAATAAGCTTATAGAATGATAAAATAGGCATTTAAAATGCTATAACAGGCCCTCAAAATCTTATTTATTTTTAAGCAACAAAAGTTATGGCATCAAAAATATTGCAACACTTTCACTCATCATAATTTGCCCTGCAGTACATAACGACAACTTCTCCAAATTGTCCATGCTCAAGCTGGGTATTTTGTCATTCAGTATCAATTTGTAGGTGAAGAAAGAACTCTGTACGGTACACAAACTGAGGTTACAGAGGCATATTTAAACTTACATTTTTCATTTCGATTTCATCAGGGAGATCTTCACTTTCTCCATCCATGACTAGTTTCACAGCACTGGAAAAACCTGGATTTTTACTCAGCACACTAATCCATTTAGGCCTGTCTCTTATCTTATTCCCCACCTTCCCCTTTACAATTTTTTAATTTTAATCTCAGCTTCTTGTATCACTGATAGTTATTATTGAAGAGAATTTTCTTTCTCTTCCAATTTGGTGATTTAAGTCGTCCTATATCTTTATGAAACTGAAAATATATAGCTCAATTGAAAAGTCGTCCGAAATGACGACATTTAAAGCCACTGAGAAATAAACTCAATGACATATACTGTAGGAAAGCTACTTTTTGAGTCCTTAGAAATAATTTAAATTGGTAATGACTGTAAAAGTACCGCTAATCATCTTTATAAATAAAAACAAAATTTATTATAAAGTCATAGGTAGTATTCATTAACAGCATATTGTTAGAAGAAGGCATTATCTTGCTTAAAGAATCTAGCTAACTTACAGATAATTTATACAATTTCTTGTGGAGGTACATATCTGTTTGTTGCAGCAGTGCTGGCAAAGAATGATTTTCTCTGTCATAAGTCATCCCTGAGAATTCCAGGAGTCACTGTCGTATACACATACTCTTTGATGAATTTTTTATAGGAATTTCTCACTCAACTTAAAACACTCCGGATATTGAAAGAAACTGTAAAACTCTACCAGTTTTTATGGTTATGTACATATTTTAAACATATTTTAATGGGTAGGGAACAAAATAGGCAATTGCCCTAAAATTCCAGTCTACTTATAACTTTTCTGCAATCTGGTGTCCCGATATATGATTTGCCTTTGCAGTAATACCCAGGCAAGTTACTTCTGATGTTAGATCAGCTTAGATTAGGAAGGCTTAGGATATATAATGTTAGTTTAGTTAGTGCTTTTGCTTAATAAAATTTGCGGCCATTTTACCGAACTTCTATGATGCGGCCAAATGTTGACTGTAAAGTACAGATTTCTCCTTTCTTAATCTCCTAAATAACACCTTGCCATCGTCTAACATCACCACATCATCATCACCACCACCATTGTCGTCCTGATATGAATGAGCCCAATGAACCTTCCTGCTTTGTTGAGGCATGTCTTCTCGTCGGTTTCTTTAAATTTAAGAATTTCAGTCCTGGTCTGGAAAGTATAATCCATTTGTGCATCTCAGAAAGCACATCTGTCATAATTCTTGGCTGGTACGGCAACATGAGAATCACTTTATTTTATGACCTCTTAATACAGTTACTTTACTTTTCTTCTTCTTCTTTAAAGTACACACTTTAAAATCTAATGATTTAGCAATGAAGTCATTAGTTACTGACTTGTGACTTATTTGCATAGTGTATTTCATTGGTTGTTTCATCAGTGCCAATTCATTTTCGTTTATACTTCCTCCTTTTTACTTTTTCACTTCAAATTCTACCTATCTTCTTTCCAAATGGCTGATGAGGTCTAGTTCAGTAGCCTTTCATTGAGCACTATAGTCGAATGTGTGTCCATTTTTTTTTCTTTTCTTTTATTTTTTTGTTAATTACTGATGCTGGTTATTTAACACCGAAGGAGTTAATGGCAGCGAGATAGTTCGCCATGAGATTACTTGACACTTGCCTTACAGATAAGAGAAAACCTCGAAAACCTCAATCAGGTAATCGACCCCAGCAGGAATCGAATCCACATCCGAGCACAGCTCTGAATTAGTAGACAAATGCACCTAACATCCGAATTATGCTGATAGCTCTTATTTTTTTCTTTGTCCATGTGTACAGTCTATGACCCAAACGTTCCAAGATTGGATATGTTGTGACAGATCAATAATAATCTATTTCTGTGGATTATTCCCAATGCTGCGCAAGTTTTGGAATGTTTATACAGCACATGCAACACTACTCTGCAACAATAATTCAAATTATGCCAGGTGTTTCCGAAGACAGTTTAGCTGCGCCAGTGGAAAGCAGAGTAACATAAATTTTATATGGAGGTTGGGAAAATTGTTACTCAAACTTTTAACATAATATAGGAATATACGGTGATAAAACGTTATAACAAACATTTGTATTTGGTATAATCGTTTTCGTGAATGTCGGAACACTTGACTTAGACTGTGTGGTATGAGTCTAGCAGTTAGTTTTTTCTTTGTTAATCATGCACACTTTCTTGGCAAGTCGTCTTGCTGATGTTCAGCTCCTCTGAAAACATTTGAATGTTAATTATATCCTTTTTGAAAGACTTCAGACTCGCTCATTGTTTCTAGAGTGTGCATAAGGTAAATTGACTATCAGATAACATTTCATCACTGTACACTTAAGTTATAAATATGAGTAGCACGTTTCCCAAATGTCATATAAAATTTAATGTTCACTTTTTGCACATCCATCGGCGTGAAAACACCTTATGTACCGTAATTTTAAAACCATTGTACTAGATACAGTAGTGGTGCAGGAATGAACAAGTCAAAACTGGCTCAACAACAGAGGAATAATTTCATTCACTGTCGCAAAAACAGAATCGTTTCTCGTTTGTTTGCAATATATCTAGTCTGGAACTTTCTGGACATAAATTGTATTTTAATAGGAAAATATATATCTACTTACTCCTTTATAATTGTTATTATTCTCGTCATCGTCATCATTTGTCAGTGGTTTGATATCTCCCTAGTCCTTTGTTTATTCATTTTCTTGAGAACTGATTGAATTCTTAGTTTCTCTATACTTATATTTTTTATAATCTTCAGAGAAATTTGAGCTCTTCTGTGCTTAACCTTGTCGACCTGGTTGGTGAGTTGGTATAGCGCTGGCCTTCTATGCCCAAGGTTGCGGGTTCGATCTCGGGCCAGGTCGATGGCATTTAAATTGCTTAAATGCGACAGGCTCATGTCAGTAGATTTACTGGCATGTAAAAGAACTCCTGCGGGACAAAATTCCTGCACATCCGGCAACGCTGATATAACCTCTGCGAGCATCGTTAAATAAAACATAACATTTGTTTAACCTTGATAATATTTGTTTACAGAAAATACAATTTTCCCTGTTATAGACCTACTGTCATTTCTCCATTCCTGCTGAAGTGTTTAATCCTTTAAGCACTGTTGTTGTTGTTTTTTTGTATTTGGTTAAGATCAGAAATTTTTATTCAACATTCGTAGCAGTAATTTTTTCAAGTTCAAATATCGTGATCTGGAAATCCGATTTCTCATATAATTGAACATATTTACTTTTAGGCATTTTATTCCCTGTTACATTTCATTCTTGTTTCTTCTTTTCTTAGTTGCACTTTATGTAGGCTAAGTTATATTAAATAAATTGTAAGTTGTCAAAATTTGTGCATATCACTATTTACAACTGCGTCTCCACACCAGAATGGACTGATCCACTCCTTTTAACAGCTGTCTACCAGTTCTGTATCAGTGTCTGCATGGTGGGATGCATGGAGCGCTTGTTTTGATTTTGGCTGAGTATGGTTGTTGTGTCCCGTCTAGCAAAACCTCACCTCGATGATGTGTTAGTTCCGGAAAGCACCTCCACTGACAGCCCTACCCATGAGTTTGTGTCAGACACTTTCCGGGCCAGTTCCAGCGACATAGAGGAGGTGCGAGAGGGTATGAAAAAATTGGGCATGGACCCACCTGCCAACAAGAATGGTAAGTCTCGTGCTTCCCTTCCAAATTTAGTCTCTTTTTACTTTTCGTTCGATTCCTATTCTTTTGTTCTGGTTTTTGTGATTCTTACTAAAACGAGAAGCTTGGAAGCACTCTCTGAGGCTTAGTCCTCTGGTGATGGCAATGATATAAACAATCTTCTACCTGTTAAGAATTAAGAACAAAAGTTATGTTACTTAGACCTTTTTTGCCTTATAATTCTACATTATTACGGCTAAATGTATCATTTTTTGTGTAAAAGAAAGTAAATGTCCAGACTGCTTTCTTTGTTTTGGGTATTTTTATTTTTTCATGGCACTGAATTTTGCATTTCATTATTATATTCTCGCTCTTTCATCCTTCTGTCATTATAGGAAGAGTGTTCCATAAATCACTATCATACCGGTAAGTTTTTAATTTGTACACTTTCTGGAACAGTTTTCATTTATACAGTTATTATTAAATTTGGTCATTAAATGACAATTGTGGATCATAATGTACACATGCTTTAGTTCCATGAAAGTAATGCTTCCTTAATTTCATGTGAACTTTAATAATAATATTAATAAAAATAATTAGTAGTAGTAGTAATAATAATAACAAATTAATAACTTAAAAATAAAATAAAACTAAATAATAATAATAATAATAATAATAATAATAATAATAATAATAATAATAATAATAATAAATTAATTACTTGGAAGTAAAAGCTTACTTATATTCACTGATCATGTAACTGCGGTTATTGACACAAATTAAAAAAAAAATAAATAAATAAAATAACACAACATAATTATGACGGCATCAATCATTAAGAATTACAATTTAGCAATGGAATTTCCAAAAATAATTTACAAAACTAGACCAATAAAAACGAAAAATGCATTAAAAACAGTAAGTAACTGACTAAAATTGTTTATTATATTTCATTACTTACATGTACTTTTTATGTATACAGTATATATTTTTTCCCAAATAAGCTTATGTAAATTCTAAAATAAAACATAGCACAATTTTGAATTTTCTTAGTTATTTACATTAAGCAGAATGACTGATCAGAGCTCTTTCACAATTGAAGAAAATAGCATTTTTGAATTCACCCTTCAAAAGGTACTATTGAATCAGTAATTAAGTACTTTACATTGCTGGTCTTCTTTTATAAGTAAACGCCATCGTCAACATCACAAATTATTATTCAGTCAATGAATAATTAGATCTTAGTACACTTGGTTTGACCTCATCCAGTAGTCTGTAATCTTTTGGTTCGCATTCTTTTACTATGCTATTCTTTTTCCGTTCTTTCTCAAAATTTGTTGAAGTTGGTATTATTCGATTTCAAAAATGACTGGTTCTAATTTCAATTTTTCTGAAATGTTCTCAATTCTCTTATAGTCTAAAAACGTGTATCTTTTGTACCAAAAGGATAATTTGAAGATGAACAATGAAAAGGAAACACTTAAGCAGAACAGTAAAAACAGAATCTAATAGGCCTACTTGTAAGGAGATACTAACCATGTTAAGTGGGGGTTTTTCTCGTGTTATTCCTGTCAATCTTGTATCAGTAGTCAAGCTTTGTATTGTTTATTGTAAAAGCTCTAACTGCCAGCATTCTGTGATGATATTCAGAAATAAACCCTTAAGAACAAGATGATCGTATTTTATGAAGTCAGAGAGCACAATGAGCACCATTAGAAAGGACAGTCTTAAACCTCGGTAAGATCAGCAGTACTTCTTAGGTTAAACAAAAGAATAGCATTTTGGGTTCATTAGCAACTGTACTCCACTTGTGACGATACCCCCTCTGATGAATTAAGTGAGAAGTACCAAGAAGATATGAAATAACACAAAAACTTTAGGAAGCTGTTTGCACAGTTTGTCATAAACGTTAGAAAAGAAAGAAATTATTATACCATAAGACTTGTCATTCTATGCGCAAAGAACAATTAGTACCCATATCAACGTTATTCACTTTTGAGCTGGTAACTTGTGATGTCAAAATCATGTAATTCTTATTTGAAGTTTTCATACTAATAACAGAGATTTTTCAATCTGCCGACACTGAGAGACTCCAGTGACGTGAATCAGGTACTCACCTAACAGAATATAGTAAATCGCATAATATTCTTAGTCCACATGGCATTAGAATTGCGTTCTTATCCTTTACATGTCGCAATGGTAAAAATTCTATCAAATTAACTTGATTTAAATTATTCACTTTACTGTTACGAATTAGAGATCGTAAATGACAAATAAAAACTGATCAAACTGCGTTAGCAGAAAATATACATGTTTATATTATACATATGTTTAAGTAGATTACTGTATCTCGCGCAAAACGTAAGTTGAGTGGTTGATTGTTAACACCTTCAGATGTGCTAAATGACTGTTAATCTGGCAAAACACAATTTTATTAATTACCAACATTGACAGGCGAAATTTTTCCTGTAGTCCTCTTATTCATTACATGCCAAAATCATGGAAAAGAATTCCCTCCACAGCTTTAATTTTCTTCAGAAGGGAGCTTGTAAACAATTTTTCCATGTCGGATATCAAGGTATGGGAAAAGTACTGGGAAGCAAGACACCTGCTCCAAGACTCACGATCTCCTTTTGTTACCTTTTATTAACTATGTTCTGTTTGGTATTTTCTTCTTCATTTGTAAGCGAATGACTTTGTATTAAGTGCTTGCTGCATTAAATAAATAAATGTCAGGTATCAGTTTCTTTATACTCTGCCAGTGTAAAAACACTTTCAACAGTCACTATATTTTTTCTCTTAATTGTGATAGTACGTTTTGTCATTTGAAATACATAGTGGGAAGAAGTTTGTTTCATCTAATCAAACTACAACCATTTCAACTATTGCCCTTATTTCAGTTCCTTAAACTTTTGCACTCTTCCACTGTAAAACATTGATTTTATTTCTGCTCTTTGTGGGGTATTAATCTTTCTTTTACAGTTGGGTTTGGAGAGTTGGTATATGAAATATTTTGAATGTCTGCTGAATACGATGAGATATTGTCAAATGTCCATACAATGGTATGTTCACTCCAGAATTTCTTTGAAATTCTTGAGAAAGCCATATTTTTAATCACTACACTTACAAATGTGGTTTGGTTGAGATTTACTTCTTGCAAGTAATATATTAAAAAGTTTATCTCCCATTTAAATGTATGAATTTTATTAATAGTTCAGTAAGTAGAATTAAATATTTCTTTGGTAGAAAGATCTTTTCAGTTAGGGAATGTAATAAATATTTTGCAGTCTGGAGACATTGTCACTAAAAGTAGGCATATGATTAAATCTATATTTGGTAGCGATATTCTTCTTTTAGATCTTTTATACATTGCTGCATCCCACTTTTTCTACTTTGTTTTCTCCTTTGTCGCCAGAGATCTTTGTAGTTATCAAGAAAACCAATATAAAGTAAGGAAAGTTGGTGGGGCAAGGAACAGTTGACCAGTGATTCTTCTTGGATCAGAATTCCTTTATATTTTATAATGTACGACATTAGACTTGCTTACGTTTGCTTTCTGTTAGAAGGAAGCTTTGCTAAGAATTTTTATCGTCCTTATCCCAAAATCTATGCATTTGTCAAATTGAACTTCAGATCCAGTGATAAACAAGATAAGCACTAGACCACCAAAGACGACTACATACAAAACTACGTACAGTAATCTTATTTTTTGAAGTTCAAAATTATGCAATTAAAAATAGAATTCTAATAAAATTCGGGAAACTCACCAGCTTCTTATAAACCGAAAGCTGTAGAAAGTACTGTTCCATTTTGAGATAAACTCTTGAAAAAGAGCTTGCTTTCAATCAGAACTTGATGCTGATGCTACTGGCATTATACTCCCTATAGGCCTCTTCAATGCTGTCTTCATAAGGTTAAGAACAGAACTTTTTATGGAATGAGGTCACCCCAACTTCCAAGTAGGAAGGCTATGTCACAGAATATGTACTTCCAAAAACAGGATACATAGTTCTAATCTCGGGCACGGAATTTTCATTTTGGTTGCCTCTTAAAATCCATTTGAATGAGGGTGGGAGCTATTCTTTTATATGGCTGCCACACTGAAACCACCAAAACTTGGTCTTTCTGAAATAGTACATTTGTCAAATATTACACGTAATCCGCATATTTAACATTTCATGCACAATGCACAATTGTTTGCTTGTCTTTATATTCTATAAAATGAAATTGAAGCAAAATAAATTCCTCCATTGCTGCTGAGTAGTAGCACTATGTATTTTTGCGGATTTTCATTTATACGATCTTCAACAGTGATGTGCTATACAATTTATGTGAGGGAAGCAATAATACAAATTTTATATGTATAGTACAAAAATGATAGCGGCCAACTCGCCTAAATACATTTGAAGACCAAAACAATTCTCCTCTCTTTAGCAGCAAAATCCTCGAACGGAAATAAATTAATCCTTATCGGCCAGTATAGGCGCCTCTAGCTAAGAATATGAATAACGAATCTGCCTTGATCAGGACAGGTGCTAAGGGAAAGGATTTTGTGACATTTTAAGATTAGGGAATTCATAGTTCTCACGATTAAAATACAGGGTGTTAAGAAAAAAGTATTCAATATTTTAGGAGGTGCTAGTATGCATCAAAAAAAAGAAAAAACATGTCTAATAAACATATGTCCTACAACACATACTTTCTGAGATCTGAACATTTGTTCATAGGAGGTGCCCAATGTGACGTCCATTCATGGCAATGTATTCTTCTGCCCTTTCTGCATAAGGAATCACGCACTCTGAAATTGATCTGGTTGTTCTTGATAACCAAAAGTCTAGAGGACTTAGATTTGAGGAACGAGCAGGCCAAGGTGTGGGGTCTCCCCAATCAATCCAGCGATCCTGAAATGTCAGCATCATGTATTCACGCTCATTGCGGGAAAAAATGTGCTGGTGTGCCATCATATATGAACCACATCTGTAGTCTTTGCTGACATGGCACATACTTCAGCAAGGTAGGCAATACATTAATTAGAAAATCCTGATAACGAGTCCCATTTAATCTCTGTGGTAGCACGTATGGCCCTTAATCTATCGCCAAGAACGCCTTCCCATACGTTGATTGAGAATCGGTGCTGATGCCATGTTTCTTCAAGTGCTTGGAAATTTTTATCAGCCCACACATGCTGATTACGAAAATTCACAACACCATCTCTTCTGAACCCCTCTCATATCCGCAACCAAACTTCTTCTCTCTCTCTCTCTCTCTCTCTTTTTTTTTTTTTTTCCTTGCGACGTATTAGTATTCCATGCCAGCGGTGTCAACTACGGTATGATTATCTGGTACCCTGCTGTATTGTAGGGCAGAAAAATACATTGCCATAAATGGACGTCACATTGAGCACCTCCTATTCAGATCTCAGAAAGTAGGTGTTGTAGGATTCATGTTTATTAGACTTTTTTTCTTGTTTTGATGCATACTATCACCTCTTAAAATATTGAATACTTTTTTTTAACACCCTGTATAAAATCTGCAATAAATTTCTTCTTTTTCGCTTTATGAACAGGGGAAGCAATGCTTCCCTTGTGTTCCACTGTCTTTAATATAATAAAACATTTCAAAGAAAGGTAAAGTGCAGTAATTATTCATAATAGAATGTATAAACTGCAACTGTAGCCTTAAAGGATATGAGTAGTTTCGGCATAGGCTATACCGCTGCAGGGTCAGCACAGATTACACACAGAGGAGTAAGGAACTGGTCTTATGGTCCTCTGTGCGTTGCTGCTAGAGGTCGAGTAATTGACAGCGAAAGTTGTTGTCTACCACCTGTTCAGTTAATGTAGCTACTACCTCATTGATTCTATTTCTGCCAAAAGCTTCCATAACTCAGAACTTAATAAAACTAAACGTGAGATAATATGGTAAAAAGAAAAGGAAAAAAAAAAAAAAGAAATGAACGAACTATCTTGTCCTTGAACTCCAGTCAACTCCTTTAACAATCATGCATTTAGGAATGGGAACAGTATTATGAAAATCAGTGATCTCAAAGTGTGCTTTTCCTTGTAAGATCGTGTTATGAAAACTCGAAAAGTGACATATTATTTCCGTAATGAATTATTCTTTACTGTGGAATATGATTTGTAATGCATTGGTATTTAAAATTCATCAATAAATTTTACACATGGGATTGAGAGTAATCTTGAATTATATTCACATTCATTTTTCATGAAGAGATGTCCCAGTATACGTATATGCATACACCTGACTACTAATCGGTAGAGACCTGAAAATTTCGCATTTGCGAAATCCACGAATTTTTAAATTGTGGGGTAGAAAATATTTTTCTTCATATGTAAGGTGAGTGATTTATCATGATTTTCTAGCAGAATTGAAAGTGCGAAAAAATGCGAATCTCCTATCAAATTGCGAATCATGAGAAAAATGCTATTTAATAGCGATTTATCAGCAAAATGCTATTTTTCAAGCGAAAAGCTCATTATATATTTTGCTGCTGCAAATAAAATAATACTACCTGCGTTTCTGACGTGGGGAGCTTGGACACGGTTACATCTTCTCTCGGTTGTTTTGGAGATGAGACGAGTTTATTTTTCGGTGATGTGTATGCCATTCTATTATTTCTCTGCAATTTACGCACGTTCTTCTTTCATGAATGAGGCTTTAAACTACGTTTTTTCCTCCTATGGAGAGAGACACAGACTTTCCCTAGTCAGTCATAGCTGCAGGCTTAATGCATACAAAATGTATGCAATTTTTCAATAACTTTGATTCTGTATAAATCTGAGAATAATCAGAATTGGGGTCAACAAGAAAATATGGGTCTTTTATTTTTACCTTTAGAAAGCATACAAAAAGTTTCAAACAATTCTAAAAAATATGAGGTCAAAAATGTGTTCTGTTTGACGTGGAATGACTCAAGTTCTATCATAATGACGCAAACACTCTGAAATTTAATGGTTGAGTTTGAAATTAACTGAAATTAACAAATATAAAATTCGAAGCATGACATTCAAGTAACCACTTCGATTCTTTCATTATATATATATACTGTAATCTTCTTTACATGTTTTTGTAATTTAATTTTACTTTATGTCACTGTATAAAGTCCTCATTCTCCGAACTATGTTCTTTTTATTTTATTCACCCCACTAAGTTCCCTGTCTTGTGGACAGCTGCATACACCAACATCTCGGTTGAGGCTGCAGGACAACATATTTTGAAATAGCAGGAACCTCTAACAGACATGTAGGAATCAAAGTAGAAAATATGAGGGCTGGCACATGTCAGTATGCTGCAATGTATCTGAAATGGTTGGTTATTATTAATGGAGAAAAACTCGTTCAGGTGCCATGGATCGAACCCGGGTCCCCAGTTCTACGCACTGGGCGCTCTAACCACTGAGCTACGCCGACGCTTAATTCACACCACCAGATCGAATCCTTCTCCTTTGGTATTTTCCCTTAGTAGCCTTATCCATGTTCGACATATATATTGACACTTATATTAAGTCAACTGTCATCACATAAGGATTGCACTCATTTGAGTGACTTGGTGGCCAGGACTGCACAGTATATATGGTTAGAACGCCGAGTGCGTAGAACTGGGGTCCCGAGTTCGATCCCCGGTACCAGAGCGAATTTTTCTCCATTAACAAACAATGGTAACCATAACAGATAATTCTGTGAGACAAAAAAATTAATCTTTATGCATATCATTCGCCCAACAGTGCATATATACTGTGGAGTCCCGGCCACCAAGTCACTCAAATGGAATTATTATATTTGTCAATATATATATGGAACATTGAATAAGGCCACTAAGGAAAAATACCAAAGGAGAAGGATTCGATCCAGTGCTGTGGACTGAAGCTCGGCATAGCTCAGTGGTTAGAGTGCCAAGTGCATAGGACTGGGACCTGGGTTCAATCCCTGGTGCCAGAGCAAATTTTTCTCCATTAATAACCAATGTGAACCATAACAGATAATTCTGTAGGACCAAAAAAAATAATCTTTACTTAATAGAGAAGTTAAAATTATGTGATTGTTAATAGTTTAGTGATTGTAATAACCATGTAAGTTAATATATCATGAAGAAACCATGATGAATAGGACAATAACTGGTCTGAAACCACACTCATAAGATATCGGTATAAATAACACTGTAATGAGTTTGCTCATTCGCGCCCTCTTGACTAAAGGTTTTTTTACATCCTTCCATTATTTATTTCAGTATAGTTAAGTGTTATCTTTTCTCTTAGGAGTTTGCATCATTTTCTAAGTTGCACCCACTTATATTCATCTGATGAATGCAAAAGGAAGTTCGAAAAATGAGATAGTATTAAACAATGCTTGAACTTGTGCAAAGATACTGTTGCATCATCCATACTTGCCATTCATCGTGTTCAGGCTATTCAGATTTTTCATTTATGGACACGAGTAAGATGGAAAATGTACAGTGTAACACAGATGTTCACAGAGGATTTTTGCATTACAAAAAATGTTTCAAAACATACACAGCGAAAATTCGGTTCTGTAATGCAATGTTCCCAACATTTCAGTAGCTGCATAAACCATTTAAAGTTTTAGTAACACAGGATTATACTTCTCTCAGACAAAGGTAATTTGTAAAAAGTTGTATTAATATATCATTTTAAATATAATAGGTATTTTTAATATCTGTACTGTAATGAATTACAAACGTGCAAAACAATTTTCACAAGATTAATTATCATTTAATTAAGCAAATTTTATATAGATACCACTATAAAATAAGAGAAATTATAAGATTAATATTTTCAGTAATAAAAAGTTTAATGAGACTAATTACATTTGTTCTGCATGGAAGGAATTCGTTTACTTATATTCTGTTCAGTGTTTATTTTAACCACAAATGGATCTCCGTGATGAGAAGATTTCTTAAAGTACACAAACGAAGAAACTTAATTTCACAAGATGTGAATCAGGGAAGGACAGAAGATACTTCAGAGCATTTTCAGACAAAATTGCACATTCATTATTTATGTTCAATTAAAATTAATTAAATTAATGTAGAAGTCAGTGGACCTGTTGAAAATTATTTAGACTTATTTTGTCAGTTATTAAAAAGTTAATTATAAAATATACGTACATTTATTGAAACAAAAGACAATAAGAAAATTTAAGGTTAAAAACATGTTAGGATATTTTTAGAATGTATTATGACTTTCAATGGCAATATGCAAAGCACAATTTGGGGGAAACTACTATACAGTACGTGAAAGCTATCCAGTATTCATACTACTGTTATTATATTTGTTAAATTGCTTATTCTAAACAGATATGTTGCATTTTCTCTTCAAATAATATAATTTTCTAGATCCAAACAGAAATTAAAATGATTCATCAGTGTGTTTTTTTGCAAAACGTTCATTTCTTGCCCACTGATTGATAAATATTTATATAGAAAATATTAAATAAAAATTCCAAAAAGAATTCATTGTGATTATGTACATTTATTGGGCTTATGTTGTTACCATGTCCATAATAGTTCAAACACATCAGAGCAGAAGAAATATGTCGCTTATTACTGTGTTGTATCAGGATATTTCTAATGACTGGCCAAAGAACTAGCATATTATGTAAGAGTAATTTATTTCAGGCACAAATTATGTATGGTATACCTTGTACCATTGTATTTTTGCAATGAATGTATATTTTAAGTGAATTTCAAAGAAAAAAAGTAGTGCTCTAGTGATTATCGTGCTTACCTTAGGCTCTACATATCCAGTGGTGGCTCGTGATCATTTTTTATTGGTGGGGCCAGATATTTCACAAATTTTGTGGTGTACATTAAATGGTGCACCAAGATTTGTTATTTAATTGTTTCTGCTTAAAAATTAGTTCAGCACAATAAAACTAAAACTATCAACTACATAATAATGTAAATTCAACATTAAACTCTCCAATTTGCAGAATTATTTATAAAGAAGATATGCTTGTCTGTCCTTCTGGCTGGCAAACTTTTCGATGACCCTGTTCTTGAAGTTCGGAATTTGATGGAGATGCTCTTTATGAATAGAACAGAAAGCCAGCGAATTCAGCCTATCTTGACCCATGGTGTTTCTGAGAAATGTTTTTATCCTGTTTAATGTTCTGGAACTCCGTTCTGACACAGCTGTTGAAACAGGTGTTGTAGTGCAATTAGAAGGGCTTTGCCCACTTCAGAGAATGAATCTTCGAAGGAGTAATCCATAAAAAAAGTGAACAAATTACAGAGAGGAAATGTCTTTAAATGGATCATATTGATAGATGACTGATAATTCATTAATAAATTTTTCTTTCGAAATTAAAGGACTGTAATTTTTTACGAAAATATTAGCCAGGTCAATGGGAACTTATCTTTGTATGAAGAAAATTTCTTTGGATCAAGTATATTAAAGCTGCCAAATATAGCTATGTGATTGCAGGAAACGTCCATTGAATTGGTTAATAATGATATCGCATATTTCTTTGGCATCTGCTGACAGGTTTACTTGCCTATTGAGTTTCAGCCTTTTTCTTGGAGGAAACGAACTTTCTTCTTCATCATCGACATTTATTTTATTCATATCTGTTAGTGTTCTCTCTCACAGTACAACCCCTATTATCCGTGGTAATGAAGGGGGTGGGCTGAATGGTTAATTGAAAAAATCGGGTAATCCGTACCATAAAAGATTTTCGTGAATTTAGTGAATTTTACACTTCCGTAATTTCCTCTATTGTCTTGTATTGAACACGCTAGGTAGTGGATCAAAAATTCACTGATATAAGTCTGGTTGTTAACAACGGGATTTTAGAGGACAAGGAAATTTCTTGTAATGGCTATCTGTGGAAAGATAGGAATAGTGGAGGTCTCATATCGTAGATTTACATACTTTATATACACCATCTTCGATTTTTTTTATTAAATTGCACATGGATGTGACTCCAATATCGTATTCTGAGATGAGCCACAGTTTCTCGTTTCCCGAAACCACTCAGCTATTTGCACTTGTTATACTTTGCACAACAAGATTTCTTTTGATAATCGTGTAAGACATTTTATGCAGAAGTTATATAGTACGACAACTCGAACAGTCGACATACTGTGTAGGGGTAAAATCTTCTAATAACCCTCTCTAGAAAAATAACTTGCTAATATAATGTAAAGTAGCATACTCCATATATTTCTGTAGGAAAAAAGCGAGAAAAATAGTCAGATAATCCACCAATCGGTTAATAGGGTGATGGATAATCGGGGTTCTACTGTATTTCTATTATAGCTTACTCAAAATGTTGTAATGAATCAGATATGCTCAATCTGTTTGCAGTTTAAATATCTATTATATTGTATAATATATCAACATGTTTCATCAAGTCATAAAAGAAATTTAGAAAAAACGAAAATTCATTATTACTAGGGGGATCCAGGAAATAACGACCGTTTTGTTGTAATAATTAAAAAAAAAATATTTATTTGAAAAAACAAAGTCTGTTACATAACTGAAGCTTCCTTTACTTCTCTACATAATCACCACCTACATTTAAACATTTGTCGTATCTGTTCACTAGCTTTAGAATTCCCGTGTTATACTCCTCTGCCGCCAGTTCATTAAGCCAGGTGTTCACTGTCTTCTTCAACTCTTCATCACTTCCAAAACGCGTACCACCCAGAAAGTCTTTCAACTTAGTGAAAAGGTGAAAATCGCTAGGAGCAAGGTCTGGACTATAGGGCGGATGATCAAAGATTTCCCAACCGAATTGATCCAGTAATTCTCGAGTTGAAGCAGCAGTGTGCGGGCGGGCGTTGTCGTGAAGAAGCACAACTCCTCTCGAAAGCATTCCTCGCCTCTTGTTTTGGATGGCTCGCCGTAGTTTTCGTAAAGTCTCACAATAACGATTTGCATTGATCGTAGTGCCTTTTGGCATGAAATCCAGCAAAAGAAAACCTTTGCGATCCCAAAAGACAGTAGCCATGACTTTTTGTGTTGAGAGAGTCTGTTTGAATTTTCTCGGTTTCTTGGGTGATGAGGGATGATGCCACTGACGTGATTGGCGCTTGGTCTCTGGGGTGTTGTGAGACACCCAGGTCTCATCACTAGTCACAATTTGATCAAGAAAGGCGTCTCCATCTGTGTGATATCGCATCAAGAATGTCAATGCTGAGGCCATTCTCTGAGTTTTGTTTTGGTCACTCAGTTGCCGTGGAACCCATCGTGCACAGATTTTGTGGTAGCCAAGATGTTGCGACACAATTTCACCAAGCAAAGAACAAGAAATGTCAGGAAAGGCAATATGCAATTCGTCGAGTGATGTGCGCCTGTCTTGCAAGATTCTGTCATTCACTTTAGTCTTCAGGTCTTCTGTGATGAGTGATGGGCGTCCGGGTCGAGTTTCATCGTGGACGTTTGTTCGCCCATTGTTGAACATTTCACACCATTTTCTCACATTTCTTTCATTCATTACAGTATCACCATACACTTCTTTCAATTTCCGGTAAATTTCTGGAGGTTTAAAATGTTGGGCATTCAAAAATCGAATCACACTCCTCACCTCACAGTCGGCGGGATTATCAATCACGTCGTTCATTTTGAAGTAACACAAAATGGACAATGGCGACTTGTTGCAACCAGTACTCACAACATTATGAGAACACATGTTAAGGAAGCCAGTTGACCTTCAAACAAGGAAGGGGAGTCAGCTGCGTGGCGGGTATGCGCGAACGGTCGTTATTTCCTGGATCCCCCTCGTATTTAAAAAGATTTTTAGGCCAAAAGCCTCTCTCACTGCTATATCATCCCATTCATTTGAGTCATCTCTCTCTTCAATCCTTTCAAAGCATTTCAATAGCTCCGCTGGAGGATACAACTCGAGACTGAACGTTCATTGTGTTGTTGAAACAGTTGGTATGCGCTTATTGCACACGGATCACAGTAGGTCACTGTGGTTAGTTGAAGTGGAGAAGAATGTTGTGAACCCAGTAATATTTGCAAAAAACAACTTCACTGATTTAATGCGTTTTGAACATGCACTTTTATAACTAAATGAAGTTAGCTTAGCAGTGAACAAATCTCGCATAAGGAAATGTTTTCTGCATTGAAGTCTGGACCCCACCATGGTTTCCACTCATTACTGTAGCACCATCATATGCTTGAGCTATGAGTTTATTTTCTAAATTGAAAGGTTGTAGACTTTGTTTTAGAACCTCGCTCAGACCATTAGCCGTTTACCTCTTTGAAAGAAAGAAATCTTTTCATAGGTTTACAATCTTTTTTGTACCTCAAAATAATAACAAATTGGCTTTTGTAGTCGCGCACATTGTGTAATTGTCTCTGTGCGATGTGCACTTTCTATTCCCCTACCTGGAGGGAGTGAATTGGCTTGGAGGGGAGCGCGACAGGGCTATACAGTACCTGCAGTATCAGATCAGCTTTTTTTTTTCAGTAACACAGTTTTAATATGGGTGCTGATTGAGCTGTGACTGTGAATGCATTATGAAAAATAGAGTGTGGAGTCCACAGATATAATGAAGAAGAGAAATCACGAATCATGTAACATAATTGTTATAGTGTTTTCCTCAGCCAACAATAATTATTTTAAAATGAAAGGCTTTTATCAACCCATGTCGAGCTAATAGTTGTGACAGTTTAGATGAGATTAGTAAAGTTTTAAAAATATGATATTTATCAGCTCTTATTTCTTAATAAGTACTCTCACGGCAAAACAAACTTGACAATGGCGTTGTTTTGGAGTCTGTACTAACAAAGCCATCAAAGGTTAGACGACTTACGACTTCTGTTTGATAAGCTGATAAGTGATGAGAATACTGAGTGAGGAATACAAATGAGGCTCTTGAGGCTGTAAGGGAGCGAAGAAAACAGCTATTTGTAAGGTGGAAAAATTTTCTGGAAAAATATGACAAATTTTTCATCTCACGCCACTATACTATGTTAATATACTTAGGTTAATAATTCTTTTAACCTGACATAAAGAGAAAGTCATCACTTCACAGCTTGTGAACTCTTTCAGTAACGCTCCCAACTTACTGATACTTGCTCTCAATGTTTTCCAAATAATTCTAAGCTTAATTTATACAATTTATTAATATTAATGCTAATTTATATTGACATACAGCAAGAAAATGATTTCAGTGTAAAAACCTCACAATGTCTTACTGCATGTAATTGGGAGTAAAATATTTTCTTTGACATTTGTGTACCAACGGTTCCAATAATGCTTGACGAACAATGAAAGAGTATTAGCTATTTTACAATAATTAGTAGGCCTACCTACTACGTAAAATGAAATACTGTATTCGTTTTTTGTTGTTTCGAAATTACTGCAATATTTATATTTTCTTCAAATACTGCATAAAATCATGTTAATAAATTAAACTTTACAAACCACTGCTTTGTGAAGTATAACTGAGCAAGCCTAATGTTTCTTGTGTCACAATTGTCAAATATAGACACTGACAATAATTGTGTTTTTGTCCTTCTGATAAATGTTTTTATAATGTTCAAAAGTCAATTTAATACAACACTAGAATCGCAGAATAGATTCTTGTACATCCCTCCAGCTAAGAACTAGTAAGAGCAATGCGTGAATGACGCAATCTACACAGACTGGTGGTCCCGCGCACATACACTGCACATTCAGTATCTCATTTCTGGCATGCCTGATCTAATACATTATCAAGATTGGCGAGTAAAGATAACAAGTCTAACAAATTTCTCCGATTTGTCAATCCCTGATTTTCGTTATGACCTCTCAATGATAATTCGTGAGTTCCGCAAAATACTAAGGAATCAGTTACTCTCCCTAGTGTATGCCTGTTTTTCGTGACCTGTTCGTTGTGCTTCTGGATTCAAAATTTGACCGCAGAATCAATTCATGCTGCGATATTTACCATCCCAAATATTTTAAACTTACAAGAAGCATTTTCTAAATGCATTGCACTTTCTTCATGTTTTTTGATGCGCTCACCTAAATATTTTAGATCTTTGCAATCTGTAGATGTCCACAGCCCCTCGCCACTAACAATAGACAATAGAAACAGGCCAGGCTACACAGGCCCCCAACGAAGCATATACTCGTAATGGTAACTTCGTAACACTTCGTGAATTTCCGTCCATAGCAAACGTGATATTGCACACCATGCACTATGACATTTGAGCGCTAAAGTGATTCAAGTTGTGGGGCCCTCTTATGCGTGGCCCAAGCTCACAATATTTAGTGTCATACAATTTTATGAATCCAATACACTGTCCTGAACAAAATTTACGCATTTTAAATATGAAAAGGTATTTTCTAGGGGACGAAATATTGGTGGGGCATGGCCTGGTGGCCCCTAAGGACCAGTCGTCCCTGTACGTATCACAGGTTCAAACTCGGCCAAGGATGATGAATTTTTCGACAAAAAGAATCGAAGATACACTTTCATCCAAGGGAGAAGTAAAGCAGGAGGTCCTATGTGCTTATACAAGAACTGTGATTTAATCAAATTTTCAAAACAGTAATTGTGTCCTTCCTACAATGTAAGTGCAAATAAAATAGCTTTGTCAGCTAACTCATGATAGTATCATGGTAACGAAAATCAGAATCAATGTAAAAAAAAGAAATCATACATATTACTTGTACATCATAGATGCTGAGTAAATAGCGGTCATATAAATACCTGTAAATTCGTGTAGTTGGTTAACAATAATAACCAGCCATATGTACCAGAAAGTAAGTGTGAAAGTTGTCATTTTTTATTGCTTATTGAATGCATAACTTCCCAAATCCTTTTGTTGCCCACTAATATGTAAAATTGTTTGTTTTGTGTGTCCGTATCATCACCAAAATAAATTCTAATTTGCATGGAAAAAATTAAAGAAATGTAAATTTAATGCACTATGCTAAAAAATAATTTCATATTGCTTATTCTGTCACAGTCCACTTTGAATATCACATGCATTTCTTCAAACAAATTCTAAGTTGTCTAACCAACCACCACTACCACCACCACATTACCTCCACCTTTTTTTTTTACAGTCGACCTCAGTAAATAAAAATGAGAGGACATCTTTCTTTGAGAGGGAAATAAAGCCAGTGGACCTGTGTTATATTAATTTATTGCATTATAATACTGACATGTACAAGAACTTCTGCAGAACAAAATTTTGGCACACCGGCAATACTAGTATAACCTCAGCAGTTGCGAGTGTCATTGAATAAAACGTAATTTTTTAGAATAATAATAATAATAATAATAATAATAATAATAATAATAATAATAATAATAATAATAATAAAGCCTTTGGAAAATCCAAAGATTGCAAAGGATAATACCAAATGCAATCAAAGGATAAAACCTTTGGCAAAAATCTATGAAAACACAAACTTGTATTTTAAGAGTATAAACTCTATTTGTTGTTTTGCGTTTTCTCTGTTTCGGCTTCAATTCGCCTCTTCAGTTAGAGAAGTGTGATGACAAAAATTCTGTCGATCACTACTCTAGGACAGAGTGGAGAAGGAAAAATCTCTAACGAGAGTTTAAAATTGTAGATTAATATAGCAGTAATATTTGCATCTCTCATTTCATTAGAAAGAAAGAAAAACAAGATGTGACAATACAACACGAGTATTCTAAACAATATAGGTGGCTGTTGTGTTCAGACAATGGTGCAAACAGATGCTGCATGGGTACTATGAAAAATCCACAGTCATTAGGTCTAAAGAAATTGTGCTTAATGACAAAAGGTCCAATAAAATGAGTCCAGTAACAGTAGGTCTAATAAAAGACGAAAGACAAAGATACATCGTGTGCAATAAATGCATTATGTTATTGAGATAAGTTTAGAGATCCCAGATTTTAAATTTAAAAAAGTTGGCACTTTAAAAATTTGTTTTAAATTGAGATAATTTGGCCTTCTCACCCTTTATATGACATTTTCAGTTGTACCACTGCTAGAAGACAAGGAAGCTGTCTCTCCTGGGTTCTGCGAACTATATCCACATATCTGAGTCAAAATCTTACGATTTTTCGAAAGGAAGTAAAAAAAATCCCCACACTTACAGTTACTGAAATGATGTTTACTGTAATTACAGCTTAAAACACCTGAAAACACACACTTTCGTTTCGGTGGCATCTCACTATCACTGAACAAAGAACCCAACAGCCATGCAACAGCACTTCCTTCAATCATACACCTTACTGCTTAACACTTAAGATTTGATTTGAGAATTGCAGGTGGCCGCGGTGATATGACAGTCATGTGATCACGAAGCAGACTCATTGTTGCGAATAAGTAGTAATTAAAAAACAAAATAGGAAATTTATTTAAATATATTTTCTATAGTGATGTACTGTACATTACAAATATATATCATCATATTCTTATACGAACACCTATTTCCATTGTTGTATTTCTTTGCATATATTATTAAGTTCCCTGCCTACTTCTTGTTCACGGACTCACATCATTAAGGGCCCCATACACATAAATACTTAACTAGAGGTAAGTCTGTGCAAACCTAAATCCATAGGCAAGCCACCTCGTGTATGGGCGAAAAGTATTGAGGCTTTTGGCCTTGAGATAAGTCTCCAGATTTCTAGAACTGCTTGAAATTTTTCGACTGTAGCCTCTCCAAATTAAGTGGCAGAAAAAGTAAACATAGAAACAAACGATATTGTGAGCATCTGGTAGATATTTCATTGTTATATTTTGCAGTTCTCTGTAACAAAATGGCGACGAAGTTCAGATTGAAGGAACTATTCTAGCATTCTTCTTAGAATTTAAAGAAATGTATAGATATTTTCTATGCTTATGGAAAATCAAATAAGTTACAGTAACACGTATAAAGCAGAACTGTAGACATACTATTTAAAAAAAACAGTAAGGAATTGAGAACAAATGAACACAGAACCATGGAGGAATAGTATTTCTCGAGTGATGGCATTTACACAACTTAATAGACAGGTCCAAAAAGAAAATAAATTGGGAACTGTCACTGTTCTTTCCAATGGAAGCTTTAAAGATAATAGGAAACACTATAAACTTTCAAATACCGGTATGCAAACTGAAAATTAAATTTATTGTAAAAAAAGATAATAATAATAATAATAATAATAATAATAATAATAATAATAATAGACCACACATACTGATAAACGATATTTATGACTCTTCCAAATCAGAATCTCAGAACTCGAAGTGAACTTGTCTCATTTGATCACCTTAAGACATTTGATTCAGCAGACATTAATGATGAGAGCCAAAAACACATTTTTTTCCCTTTCTGAGGTTTTCTTCATAATATAAAATAAAACATTTTTGCATTTGAAACGTGACTGCAAAATTACAATTGGGTTATAGATAAAATGAACCAATCAACATTTCATGTGGTAAGTATCGCCCTCTCTGTAATTACGGAAACAAGATAGCTTTTTAATTACAGAAAATGGTGAAATACTGTTATTGTTAAATTAATTGTAAGCAGCTTCTTTGTAGTTAGTCTACCATATATTTAGTTTAGTTAGCATCTGTTCGTTGTGCATGTTAGTGGAATAGTGTCACCACATTTATGTTGTACGAAATCAATACATTTGAAGATGGCTGTTCAGTCTCCACTGCAAAGATATGATTACACCATTTCATATTGCAGTAGGAGTATTAAATTGTCAATCTTGTGTTGCAGCATATTTAATTTTCTTTGATTGTAGGATAAATGGTTCATTGTGTAACACCATTTCGATCAGGTTAATATATGAAAAATATTACTGGATTAACATAAAGGTAAAGGTAAAAGTGTTCTCTTTATTCTCCATGAAGGTGCTTGGAGGCATGAAGGTAGAACTCTTTGCTGTCATGACCTCGGTACTAGAATCAAGTGGTGTGGTTGGCACCATACTTTGACTGCCTTTTACCCCACGAAGGACCTGGTACCCAATTTGATAGGAGGTTGAGAATGAATGAAGCTCGGGGCCATTCTGTATATTACAGTAAAAACACTATCTCTTAAATGGCTAGCTTTATTTTAGTTAATATATGTAAAACTAGTTCTAGATTTCAGCCATACGTCTTTCTGTAGTATTCTGTTCTAATAATTTTAGTGAAGAGTATTTCTTATAAATTCACATTTTTCACAATATGATCAAAAGCCAAATCTTATAAATAACAATTTGATATGGTAAGTGTATCAACACACAATCACAAATTACTCATGCTATTCGTCATGCAATTATGATATTACTCTCAACATCCTAGGCTGTATCTCTACTGGATTCTTGTATTAACTTCCACTATCTCACTGTTAATTTCAGTTCTTTCTAATATTGCTTTCCAGCAGATACGTCTTACTATTATCATCGCCATAACCACTATCAATATCAACAGATTGGACGGTATGAAATCTACGTTTTAAGGGGTTAGGTACAGCTTACAGCAGAAAAATGTTTGGAAATATTTAACATATTTTTCTCCAGTACTGAATCTTGTACAATAATGAAAATTGGTATGTGTAAAACACTGTCCTGCTATATGAAAAAAATATTTTTACGATTAAAAAAATTATTTATATAATATTTTTTTGAAAATTCAAAATGGTGGCAGTTCATTGTGCAGTGATGAAGCATTTCCCACATAACTCATAAACTTATTAACTTTTTCATGTTCTCTTTCTTTTTTCCTTTATTGCTGAAACTCATGTTTACAATATCATGCTCTTTCAACTACATTCCTTAATAAATAATATTTTTTTTTTTACTTTGTGTTAGAAGAAAATACCATTTGACCATTTTTAAATGAATTTATTTTTTATTAGACAATCTATCAAAGGTAGAGAAGTGATTTTGCATTATATTATAGATATGGCATGCATAAATACACACAAAAAATTTCATCACAGAATGTTGGATAGTTTTTTAGTTATGTGGAAAATGCTTCATCACTGCACAGTGAACTGAATTTTGAAATAAAAAAAATGTAAATAATTTTTTTTTATTGTAAAAATATTTTTTTCTTATAGCAGAAGAACAGTGTTTTACAATACTAATTTCCATTATTGTACAATATACAGTAATGGAGGGAAGAATGTTGAATATTTCCAAAATTTTACTGCTGTAAGCTGTACCTAACCCCTTAAGATGTGTCATTTATCAGAAACTTTTTTCTCATTACACAAAGTATAGACCTAGACAAAATAGTGATGTAAGAGATGTACTGGTTTTCCACAAGCTGATGTACCTATTTCATTCGAATATAACTTGCTACAGAAAGTATACAAAACACAAGGGTAAAAAAATTAATTACTGTCTGCTCAGTAGCTCTATAACCAGCCCTGCAACGTGGTGGATGTCTTTTGGTTGAAAATAGTGATTCCTTTTCTACTACTACTTATTCAAAAGAATTACTCATTGTAACCTTCAGTGTGGCACACTGATTACTGACTGCCTGGGACAAGTATTTTTTCAGTGAACTGTAAACTCATCTCCAACTGCCACTAATGACGGACAGTTTCCAGAATTCATGTAGCAAATGCGCTCCAATTCACCAGCACTCTGCATTGCTGGACTGTTAAGGGTTTGGTAGCATAACTCGTCAGGTTTAAAGAGCTTGCTATTTCTGATAGACAACCTAGTATTGGAAATTTTACACGCCAGTTTTAACGTAAAATATTACTAATACAATGTTAACAGTTAAATAGTAATTTATAATTATGACAAGAGACTTAAATAAAATTTTATTCATGAGTGGAAAATTTATCTCCTGAGGCGAAGCCCCGTGTTGCTTACAATATTTTTTCCACTACTAATATGAAAGTAATATTTCTGTGAAAATAATTTTTAATTGAAATTAAATATTAGGCTCATTTATGATTGATTCAAAGCCAACTCAAATACCATACTATAATAATACCGGACAGCTGTATACTAGCAGCATTGACGTAAGTGCGAAATATTGCGGACCTGACATCTAGCGGAGCAGCATGGAATTACGTCCACAAATACAAATATTAACATACCGGAATTCGGACTTTTGTTTAAAACATGAGTTACTAATATGGAATAATATATGAGACACTTAAGAAATGTTGATTAGTATTTAATGTAACATTATTATCTTTTATCAAAGCTGCATATTATGAGAAATATTGCATACTTCATATTACTTCCCATAATTAATTGTTACATATTTTTTTCTTTACTTTTAGTGAGACAAAATCAATTCTGACCTTAAAAATGAATTTACAGTAATGCTTTATATACACATTTCTGACAGCTGCAAAGATTAAATTGATAGTAATCTAATGGTTGTAATAATTAGTAAAGGAATGTAGACCACAATAAACTTAATTTGATAAAACCTTAAAATTTCAAATATATTTTAACTTTTATTCATTCATTAGGCCTAAATAAAAAAGCTAATTTTTATTTTCCTATCAACAAAGACGAAGGAATTAGGCCTACTAAGGAATATTGATGACTCACGTTTTATGATCCCTCGGAAATCGAAAGTATGATTTGGAGCAGTTTGTATTGCTGTAATTGTAGTAATTATAAACAACACATATACACCTGACATTTTAACACGGCACTAATTGATAAAACTATTAACTAACCCAGCAACAATAAACAGTTGGTTACAGCTTGTTTCGCGGGTTTCACACACCGGTTGTCTAAGTAGCATCACCAATGTCATTTGAGCGCAGAACTGCTAGCTGTCCAGTATTATTATAGTAAGGTATTTGGCCAACTGTTGTTCATGGTTAGTTCAACTAAATATTACGTACAGTTGGCTATGATTTAAAGAATAGTAATGAAGACAACAATGTCAGTCGCGTTGGATACAGAATAAATTAATTTAAAATGTTTGTTCTTCGGAAACAAAATGTTGTGTAAAGAACAAGTTTTCCTATCGGATGAAGTCCGTAATGCCACCAAAGCGGCTATGTCCACGTTAGTTTCGCAGAAATCTGCATCTATTTATCAGAAAGAATACAAGTTATTTTGTGAGTGGCAAGAAAGTAGGAACATGAAAGGCATTAATGAAGAAATCATATTGGCGTACCTTTCAGAAAAATTGAAAAAAATGTAAGGGCTCTTGCTTGTGATCTAGTTGGTTTTATTGTGTGTTTATTCTAGTAATTATTTTACATTTTAAATGCATTTCTAGGAATGAATAAAATATCAGCAGTGAATAAAACTCTTGCATTAAAGTCATTGTTTAGGTTGCTATGAGTGACTAAACAAAGCCCTCTGTACACATAAGTAGTGGAAAAACATAATTTACTCATATAATAATATTGAATTGGGCTAACCGTCTATACTTATCTAGTTTATATTTGAATTAAACATTAACGTTTTCGGCACTTATGTGCCATTTTCAAATGCATGGAATTGCCTTATTACATGTTCAAATAGAACACATAAGGTGTATCTATTTGAACATGTAATAAGGCAATTCCATGCATTTGAAAATGGCACATAAGTGCCGAAAACGTTAATGTTTAATTCAAATATAAACTAGATAAGTATAGACGGTTAGCCCAATTCAATATTATTATATTACAATGTGTTTATCGGAAAATCATACAAAATGAAAATAATAATTTACTCAACCAAATTAAGAAAAGAGTTTCTGAAGTTATCTGCCTTCTTCCAAACGTTTGTTGCATTTGTTTAAGAACTGCAGTTCCATTGAGAAATAGAGGCAGTGTTTTGCTGGATGATATTTTTCAGTTCTTCCAGAATGTGTGCACTTTGTCTAGAGATAAAAGTTAAAACGGACTAGACTGGGAGATAGAGAGGGCCACACAGTCTTACTGATAATTCTGTTGTGAAATATTTTATGAAGTCTGTGTATGGAATAGTCGACTTTATGTGCTGTCACAGAATCCTGTTGAAAAAAAGAGCATGCTTTTGCCTTTTTCGGACAAGATTCTGTGACAACATAGCAGCTTAATTCAGAAAGGGGCCTGAGTCACTTGTCTGTCATTTTGAGAAAAACACAAAGAATATAATAAATTGTATGACTTTTGACAGTGACTTAGTTGAAAAAAATATTTACAAGAACTCACCATATGAATTCAGCAATCGCCAATTGGACTGGATGTCAAGTTAGCATCCCTATGTTTCTGAGATGCATACATTTTTATTTTCCGGAACAGTGTTCCAGTCCAATTAAACCACTGACTTTTGGTTATATACAGAGTGAAAGTAATGTAACTGTGCAGATTTTAACAGCTTATTCCTTAGATAGAGTCGAACAAAGATTATCATAACATTAGTCCCAAATGAACAATTTTCTTAGAAAAAAAAGTAATTTGCCTCTACACTGTTTTACTTGATAAGTATTATCCATACAATTTTTATTTTTACTCTTATCATTAGAGAAACTGATAAGGAATGATTTATCCCTTTGCAGTTTTTCAATAAAATGGATGGTTTCCTTGCAAATTAAATAAAAGAGATAAGCATGTATCATTATTTCCTGTCATTATTAAGTCTGACAACCCTATTGTTGTGACTAAGGGACGGAATGCTGTTATTCAGACCTGAGTTCGTGTGTATTCGTAGTTGAGCCAGTGATGCACTGTTGCCAAACTGAGCCGGTGATGTACTGTTGCCAAACTATGCAGACTTGCAGCCTAACTTTCTAATTAACCGTACATTTAATTCAAAATTCATAATAGAGTTTTTATTTATTTTAATAGGTTCTATTACCCACTTAAATCTGCACATTTATATCACTTCCATTCTGTGTATTTTCTCCTTCTCTAATATTGTATACCCATATACGTATAATGCATATTTTACACTATTAAAACAATACTTTGAGATGTTTGAAAATTACTGGCAGAGGCCCCTTTCTCCAATAAAGTAAAGAATTGGATATACAGATTTTGTTTTCTTCCTTCTTTTGAAGCTTTTATTGGTCAACTCAAAATGGAATACGGCAATTTTACTATGAAAGTGTATTTTAAATACAGAGCTTTCAAATGTAAATCTTATCAGAAATTCTACAGAAATCGGCTACTAAATGCTACATCAGTGAAAGTTATTTCACATAGACCTTGGTATTTGATATTGATTTACTCATTGTAAAGGGAGTAGAATTTATATCGTCATGAAAGTTTCTCAACTCATTTGGCACATATTTCAGTGCTTTATTTACAGCCTTTATCTTGGTCTTCTTTATGGATACATTTCCACATGAGTATGTAGGACTGTCGGGCATGTTCACACTTTGGTTATTTTGCTTGCACAGGATTGTGTTGTATTAATAACCTTTACTATTATACCTTATTTTATTGCAAGGAGTGCAGTTCGGTGTTCAAAGGAGCCACCGAATTGCACTCCTTGAAATAAAATAAGGTATACCAAACTCATTGTGTGAATGTATTCTGAAGTAAGATGACGCCATTTTTTTTAAAAAGTGTTTTCAAAACAGTGATATTTAAAGATACAGAATTGTTCCTTTTCTTTGTATAGACATTCTACTGTTTCCATTGAGAAGACAGTTTTCTTGTAAAGAGCTGGCCACCAACTGTTATATCAATAAATAATCTGTTTAGTTTCAACCAATTTTATTGTGTTTCGAAAACTGTTCATGACAACTATCAATTCACAAAGCTGTTCGATTGTATAAAATCTGCTACAGTACTTTATTGGGCATTTGATTCTCTTGAACGTCCTAATGTTTGTTAAAGCCAGCATGACTCAGGCTAAGTGTGATTCTTATTTTCACCAGAAAAATTGTTAGGAACATACGTTTTAATGTAATCAGTGATAAATGAGTCAACTTCATTTGGCCCCTTTTTGCAACTTCTTCATAATAAATATAAAACTGTAGCTAATTTTCAAGTTAAACATACCAGTAACAAAAACATTCATTGTCACCTGTTGTAAATAGTTGGCCTCTTGAACCAGGATCTTGGTCAACTTTAAATTTCGAATAAAATCAATCAGCATATTTTCTGGTTTGGACAGTCTAGTGACCTGTCAAAAGTTTATGACAATGTTCCTCATTATATTCTTATAACAAAATTAAACTGTTATGGTATTTATGGTATTGAATTGAATTTATTTAGAAGTTATTTATCCATATGAACTCATTGGAAGGGAGTATATTCCAATAGGCGAATTATTGAAAGTGGGATCCCCCAAGAGTCCGTTTTTGGATCTATTTTGTATTTCATCATTCATCATCATCATCATCATCATCATACTTGCATGTATTGGGCCTGGTGGCCCATTACAGTCTCTTGCCAATGCTTGAACAGTCTGCCCAAGGATCTCTTGCCCACAGGATGGTAATTTAAAATTTGGCGTGGAATTCTAGAATGAGGCATTCTGATGACATGTGATCTCCAGTTTTATCTGTATTTCTGTAGGTATTCCGTAATCGGTTCAATCTGCAGTTCTTTCATAATGTCAAAATTTCTAATGTGATCCATTCTCGTGTATCCCACTGTACGACGCATAAATCTGCTGCCGTTAATCTTTGTGAATCAATATTACGAATTGTCCAAGCTTCACTACCAAAACAGAGTATAGATCTGGCCAATGTTTTATAAATTCTGGTGTGCGTGTGTTTTTGTACTAAGGTTGGTTTGAATATCTGATTAATTATTCCCATTGCTCTGTTGAATTTAATAATTTTCTCATTCAAATCTTTTTCTTCTTCATATGAAATTTGGTAACCGAGATAACTAAAATTTTTAACTTGTTCGATGATCTTATTATTGATGCAAATCTTGCTACAGACTGGTTCATTTCTTAAAAAAGCCATTACTTTAGATTTGTCAGTTGAAATTTCCATATTGAAACTTTCTGCCATTTGATTAAAGTTGTAAACCAAACGTTGTAAATTATCTTCTGAAGTTGCCATAAACACAATATCATCAGCAAATAATAAGGTATCTATTTGGGACAAACGACTTATCGGTATACTTCCATGTGGTTTCAATCTCCATTCCTTAATAATGTGATTCATGTATATTATAAATAATAGAGAAGATAAACTACAACCCTGTCTCACTCCTTGATTTATTCGTTTCCATTCTGAATATTTGTTTTCATTCCTAACCTGTATATAATTATTATTGTAAATAGCTGTTATTAATTGGTTTGGAATACCATCATGTGCTAAAATATTCAATAATTTGTTTCTATCTACTCTGCCGAAGGCTTTCTTGATATCAATAAATGCCAGATGGGTTTCAATATTAAATTCTCTATGTTTTTCGATCAAAAGCTTCAGTGTAAAATATCCATCTGCGCATGATCTGCCTTTTCGGAATCCATTTTGTGCTTCATCCAGTGTACCAGTGTAGTGTCATAAAATTGGTTCAATTTAATTTTTAGTAATTTGGTATAAATTTTGTAGCCAGAATTTTATTTAATTATGATTAATGATTTATCTGTGAATATGATTTGTGAATCTGTTATTTTTGCTGATTAAGCAAAACACTATATTTAATTAATGATGGTGTAAACCTTACTAAATACCGTTAGGTATGTCTTTTTCATTTGTAAGGCTTTATGTTGATTTCAAATTAATGGTTTTTGTTTAAACCATTCTAAAACAAAAGATTCTGTTTACTTTAAGGAATATATGCAATACTGCGGATCTGAAACAAGTTAAAATATTTGGCATTATTATGAATTTTAAGATAAGTTGAGATCAACACATCAATTACCAGTACGTGGCAGACTACTTCATGTAATTTTTCTCCTACGTCAATTAAAAACTCGGGTTCGGAAACTATTTCTAAAAAATGACCATTACACATTTTTCAATATTATTTTACTTATAGTATCCCTCTTTGGGGTAATGGAATTGATATAACTAAGGCTGTCATTTTGCAGAAGAAAGCAATACATACAGTATATTGACAGACTTCCATCACGATGCTCATTGTAAGCCCATCTTCATTAAAGAAGACATTTTGACTGTAATTAATCCATATACCTTTCAGTCTTTATTGAAAGTTTAAACAAATTTTAAACGATTATTCTTCTAGATTTCAGATTCATCAGTATCCAAGCAGGTATAATTATTTATTTACTTATGCACCTTACGTTTGATTGGCTAAATCTAAGAAATCATTTGATTTTATGGGCAATACTCTCTTTAATAAGCTACCGTATCTGAAGAAGCTCACAAGATCTCTTACAAAAAGTTTAAATCTGTGCTGCATCACTGGATAAAAAAATAATCTCTTTTATAATACGGTATTAATTAATTTTGAGAGAACTATGAATGTTTACTTTTAACTTGTATTATGTTGTATGATTATGTCTATACATTTCTGTGTGATATGACAATACGATAAATCAAATCAAATACTAATCCTAGAATGTACCGGTATTCATTATTTTTTGCTTGTTCTTTTGATTCTTGAAGAGGATGAACTTGCCTACAATGCAGTTTAACTAAACAAAGCAATATAATAACATACTAGGTTCTAATTTTAACTTGATAATCAGTTGGAACAGTGAATCATTGACTCAGGTACCTACATCTCGGAACTACATGAAAACAAAACAACTTCTCCATATCTCTATGAAAGAATAATGAGAGATTCCTTTTTGCATTAAAATGCGCATCTGTAACAGGACAAAAGCCTGATATTAACTCAACACCACCGAAAGTGACTGATGTTGCTTTCTGCAATAAGCTGTTCACATAGTCGACTATTCCATGGACGAATATCATAGAGTATTTGAATATATAATTATCAGCAGGAATGTGTGGCCTCCTCGACCCCCTGGCCTAAGCATTTTTTAATTTTATCTGCGGGGATTTCTAGAAAATGAAGTGCACAAAGGTAATTCACATACACTGGAAGAACTGAAAATAGCATCCTGAAAAACATCGTCTCTATTTCTCAATGGGAACTGCAGTAAGTGATTCGTAACTTCTTAATCAATTGTGAGAAAAGTTTGGAAGAAGAAGGCAGACAGTTTCAGCATCTCCTTTTTTGATTTTGGTGAATAAATAATATTTTAACTGCTAATATTTAGTGATATTTTGTATGAATAATTTGTGGTGTATCGAATTCCAGATACTTACAAAGCATATCACCGATAGCAAGCTCTCTGTGTAACTAGAATCATCTGTGAATGGCTTGTTCAAGGGCCAGGTTGCTTTGTTGTGGTTTCTATACAGTTTTTTTCACTCAGTAGGTAGTATAAAGAGAAAGTATTTTGGTACTGCAGAAAATACATTTCGTATTGTCACAGAAGCACCTCTGATAAAAGAAAGTGTGTTTTACCTCTTTTATCTCCAGTTGAAAACTTCAGACAAAACAATTTCGTATTTTGTTTTTATGAAAAATGTTTGTTTATAAAGTTTACCTCTAAATAAAACTTCAGACAGAAATTTTGAAGCTACAGCAAAATGTAAGGACTTCTTTTCTACTCTTCTGTGAGCGAAGTCTTAAATGTATTAAATATACTTTCACAACCCATGTATGCTTCTCATCGCATTTTTTTTTCTAGAAGCATGGAGCCAGCTGTGTAGTTTAGGTGATAGGCGTCTCTACCTGCTGATTCAGAACAGCGCTTAGGCCTGGGTTCAATTCCCACTTGAGCTAGTTAACTGTTTGGGTTTCTTCGAGCTTCCCAACTGTAGGACGAATGTCGGGTAATTACAAGGCCAGTCCTCGGCATCATCTTGCCAAGTACTATCTCGCTGTCACAAATTCTATTGACTTTAAATAATCTAGTAATTGAAACAGTGTCATTAAATATCTGACTAGAAATTAGGTAGGACAATGCAGATTCAGTTCATTGTAATAAAGGCAAAAGCCCTTTTTTTGTACGCCTAGTTAGTAGTGTACCAGTACTAGGGTTGCCAACCCTCCCATATTTCCCAGGATCTCCTATATTTAGCTCTAATTTGTAACAGACTCCCAACCCCGTATTTCCCTTCTCTTCGAGCCTTTTTCTCCCTTATTTTTGCATAATGTAAAAATTTATTTGAAACATTTAATTTTTACGTGGTTGAAGGTGATTTATATGATGGATTCCGTTGTTCCAAAGATGCTCTGAAATGTGCAGTCTCTGTAGAAGGTAATACTTGCCAGAAATAGTTTCAGGGCTCACCAGTTTAAAATCAAATAATGTTAGAGTTACAAATTAAAAAAAGTGAGATGTGTTGTAAGCATACCAGGCAGCAAAGCTCCTGCAAAGAGTGTTCTCTCTTATAAACAGTAAATGAACAGATATTCGAAACAGGAGCACGACACATCTAATCAAATCAGAACTCTTTCATCGTAAATCAGAACTGCAAATCACAGTCAACTTGAACTACTCATGTAGGGAATTTTTAAAATTTGTTTGAAAATATTAATAATCCTTGGTTCCACAGCCCTTGAAGGGCCCAGATCGAAATCCAGCTGCTGTCCTCATGTTCACATGCCGAAGCAGAGGTGGACGATCATCCAACCAGGATGGAGGTATTGTGTGGTTAGCACGATGATCCCCCCAGTTGTTATAGCTGGCTTTTGCAACCGGATTTCGCTACCTATCATAGATCCCCAAGTGTAACACGATGCTGGGTGGACACTGGTCCCATACACTGGCCGAAATTTCATGAGAAAATTTCTGTTTGAAAGTACTACGCAAGGAAAATGTCTCAAAATACTCTTAATTTAAGCTTACCTGCTGAAATGTAGAATAAAGTTGTTTTTAGTAGGTCTACTGCTAACTGGATCGAATAATTTTCAGTTTTCTATGTAAAATATTATAGATCACTTAGTCTCCCGTATTTTCTTCAAAAAATAGTTGGCAACCTTAACCAGTACTAGTGTCAAAAGTTCATGATAAAATATTGTTCACCTTGAAGTTAGTTAGTTCATGGGTTTTAAAAAGGACGCATCAGCTACTATGGCTATTTGCGCCCTTTGTCCTTGAATGGCTTGATTCCATAGTATTGTTGCTTGCTTAACAAGCAGGTAATATACTACATTGTTAGAATCTTATAATAAACGACTATTGTGTATGTGGATTACATTTCGTGGACTACATGGATGTTAACTCTCATATGTGGAGGCTCGAATTCATGATTGTGATTGGCTAAGATCAATTCGAGCCTCCACACATAGGAATTAAAATCCATGTAGCCCATGCAATGGCAATCACACAGTATTTTCTCACACTTAATAATACCATTTAACATATTTTCTATAAATTTTGATTACCGATCTTCATAAATGGCAAAGCAATATTAGAAATTGTTGCATTATACTTACTAATTACAGTTTGTGTTAATGTATGTCAAATTAATTTCAAATACTGGTATCTTAGACTTTGGTTTCATGCAGAAAACAAAAGTTTATATTTTTATATTTGGGTGCACAATAAATTAGTATTTAATTTAGATATATTTTTGGATGATTGCTAAAGAAAATTAATCACACACAGGAACATCGTTGGTACTGGTACATGGTAAAGACTAAACCATTGCGAAATGCGTAAAAGTTATGAGAGTGTGTATATATATAATATATTTCTTTTCACAACTTCAAAGCCTCGTTTTCATTTCAAACAATATGGATTACTATTACAATAAAAATAAATTTGTACTGCCACGGTGGTCTAGTGGTAGAGTGCTGGATTTATAATCCTGTGGACCCGGGTTTGATCTCTGGTGTACCCCCGATTTATAACTTGTATATGGTTTCTCTGTGACATCCCAAGAAATCTCATCATCATATCTCATCGTGGATGTAGCATAGACCAGCCTCCTATGGCGCACTCTGAGCAATGGCTCTGCTGGCAAATTGGTCTACATAATTGACTTCATATGGGTGAATGACGTAAGTCAAGTAGGCCTACCCGCTATTAGCAAGAAAAAAAAATTGTCTGAGGCAAAAAAACACTATTAGAAAAATACATATCGGTACATCTTGTCATTATTTAACTTCTTGTATTCTTGATCTGTTACCATAAATCTGGAAGTCAACTTTCCTTTAATAAGATGTTACATTTTCCATGTATCTGTGAAGAATAAACCCAAGTATTAATGTAAGGAAATATAAATTAGCTCCAACACAAGATTCAACATTAAATAATGTAATTTGACAGATAGTTTTGCATGTATTTAAAGCTTATTTCTCATCACACCACTTGTCTGTTAGAATGGACAATGAGAATGTTGTCTCAACATGTGTCTTGTTTCTCTTTGTTCTTTGTGTGTAATATTGTTGTGTTAGAGTTCCAGACATGCACAGAAACTTCATAGTATCAAATTTAACAGAACAGTATCCATTCTCTACTATCAGAAGTAATTTACTTTACACTTCACTATCAAACACTAAGAACATCAATAAAAAAAATATTGGATATAATTGTTGAAAATAGGAAATTAAGATCTTATGTAAGGTTGGTTAAATTATCAACAACTTAAAACTATAGAAACTTTGTGATTATGTAAAATAGGCCTATTGTTCGTTCCGTGTAATTCACTCTTACATTAAATTACATTACATTCAAATAAATTAGGTCTACTCAAGTGTAAATTTCTGTTCTCACGTTCTAATTATAAGAAGTGTAGAGGAAGCTGGAAATCAGTGGTACCTCATAGATTTTATTCTGGGAGGACTCAAACATAGAAATGAAAACAAACCAGGAACAGTGACAAATTTTTGTATAGCACAATAGGTCGCCAATCGTATTTCTTATTTCAATCTTAGGGGTTATCTGTGAACAATAAAATCAGGTATCAATGCAAGGAAATATAAATTAGCTTCAGCAGACATCATCATCGTCATCATAATCACTACCACCACCACAGTACAGGCACAATACTTGCTTAATTTTCAATTACCGGTACATGAAAATAATTTGAAATAATCGCCATGATTCTGATTTTCTCCCTGAAGACAAAGAAGGCGTGTTATTATACAGAAAGTTTCTATTAGTCGAACGTTATCGAAGGAAGAAATTTATACAGCTGATGAAAGCAATAGTTATAGATTTCATAATATTAGATAACCATAAATAACTTCCTAAGGTAGCGTATGTTCTTAGTACTTAATATTATGATTTGCGATAACCTGTACCGGTAATAATAGAATATATATATATATTTTGAAGTACTTTTATTTTTAGGTTACGTAGGTTTAAGCAGGGGTGTGCTGGCTACAGTTTAACAAAGGGCTCGCAAAAAAGAAAAGTATGGGGCAGCCAGCAAAAAGATACAGAGCAGGACAAGGGAGAAAGAATGATTTTTTAATAATAATAATAATAATAATAATACTTACTTACAAATGGCTTTTAAGGAACTCGCAGGTTCATTGCCATCCTCACATAAGGCCGCCATCAGTCCCTATCCTGTGCAAGATTAATCCAGTCTCTACAATCATATCCTACCTCTCTCAGATCCATTTTAATATTATCCTCCTGTCTACGTCTCGGCCTTCCAAAGATCTTTTTCCGTCCGGCCTCCCAACTAACACTCTATATGCATATTTGGATTCGTCCATATGTGCTACATGCCCTGCCCATCTCAAACGTTTGGATTTAATGTTCCTAATTATGTCAGGTGAAGAATACAATGCGTGCAGTTCTGCGTTGTGTAACTTTCTCCATTCTTCTGTAACTTCATCCTTCTTAGTCTCAAATATTTTCCTAAGAATCTTATTCTCAAACACCCTTAATCTCTGTTCCTCTCTCAAAGTGAGAGTCCAAGTTTCACAACCATACAGAACAACTGGTAATATAACTGTTTTATAAATTCTAACTTTCAGATCTTTTGACAGCAGACTAGATGACAAAAGCTTCTCAACCGAATAATAACAGGCATTTCCCATATTTATTCTGCGTTTAATTTCCTCCCGAATGTCATTTATATTTGTTACTGTTGCTCCAAGATATTTGAATTTTTCCACTTCTTCGAAGGATAAATCTACTATTTTCATATTTCCATTTCGTACAATATTCTGGTCACGAGATATAGTGATATGCTTTGTCTTTTCGGGATTTACTTCCAAACCTATTGCTTTACTTGCTTCGAGTAAAATTTCCGTGTTTTCCTTAATCATTTGTGGATTTTCTCCTAACATATTCACATCATCCGCATAGACAAGAAGTTGATGGAACCCATTCAATTCCAAACCCTCTCTGCTATCCTGAACTTTCCTAATGGCTTATTTTAGAGCGAAACCATACAATAATTAATAATAATAATAATAATAATAATAATAATAATAATAATAATAATATGTTCTAAACTGCCATTTCCTTCACTGATGGGTTCAATTGGTTCAACTCAGCTGTAGGATGCACTCAAGTGTCAGTAGCAAAGTGATGTTTTCTCAACCAAGATAGCACAAACAGGACTGCGTCATACATTTGCTGATAATTTTCATAGTCGTTAAACTGAACAATTGGAAGTCTGTAAACTTACTTTTACAAGTGATAATGTCAATCATTACTAGGCTTGTAATGTTGGAGACCGATTACAAACTTTGACTGCAGCATGGTACATAGGCTGGGGACGTGAGCTAGTGCGAGGACATTGACTTGGTTCTGCGATTGATTACAGGATTGACAAGGTAAACATAAACAAATCTGGACAACTCTAAAATTAAATATAAGCTACATAGCATTACAAAGATATATTTTTACGTTCCTTTCGTTATGTGCAGAAGGATTATTATTGAATTATTCGTGGGTTTTAGTTTCCTTCTTTACTTCAGAATCCGTACAATTACAATGAACAATAACTCATATCTTCAGTGCCTCACCAAATTCCGCTACAAAAATATGCGCCCGAGAACTTAAACCTTCGGCATTATTATTCAGCAGGTACACTGTTTACGCATGCTACAGTAGTGACTGGTGAACGGATAGTAAACTTGAAACCACCATAACGCACCTTGTCGGTCCCCAACATTATAAGCATAATCATTATCTCCACGAAATCTCATAAATCATAATTATATAAATTTTCCAACAAGAAGTGCAAAGTCCTCTAAATTCCTTTATTTTCAATCAATTGCTTTAGCATAATGTAGAATAGGGTGAATCGAAAAAAAACTTTTTTTGAAAAATGAAGGTGGCTAGTGCGGAAAAGTTGCTATTTATGGCAGAAAAAACGTAGAAAAAAATAAAACAGTAATTCGACAATATCCTGTGTCTCCGCATCAGCCCTAAAGTTTTGCAAGCTTAATGCTCTATGTTTGTTTTCAAATTTTGTTTCGTAGTGCAACTCTTCGCCTATTTCTTTAAATTTACACTCAAAAATAACCTAGGGCTCACTACGAGGTGGTGGTTGCACTTCCAGCCCCATCCCTCCACCCACCCTTAGTAGTATACTCCGGTGTCCAATGTTGATTTACGCTGCATACTCAGACTTCGTTTCGAACCATGGCATTTCTCAGCTACTTACTTACTTACTTACTAATGGCTTTTAAGGAACCCGAAGGTTCATTGCCGCCCTCACATAAGCCCGCCATCGGTCTCTATCCTGTGCAAGATTAATCCAGTCTCTATCATCATATCCCACCTCCCTCAAATCCATTTTAATATTATCCTCCCATCTACGTCTCGGCCTCCCTAAAGGTCTTTTTCCCTCCGGTCTCCCAACTAACACTCTATATGCATTTCTGGATTCGCCCATACGTGCTACATGCCCTGCCCATCTCAAACGTCTGGATTTAATGTTCCTAATTATGTCAGGTGAAGAATACAATGCGTGCAGTTCTGCATTGTGTAACTTTCTCCATTCTCCTGTAACTTCATCCCGCTTAGCCCCAAATATTTTCCTAAGCACCTTATTCTCAAACACCCTTAACCTATGTTCCTCTCTCAGAGCGAGAGTCCAAGTTTCACTACCATACAGAAGAACCGGTAATATAACTGTTTTATAAATTCTAACGTTCAGATTTTTGGACAGCAGACTGGATGATATTATTGTAGGCTTATTGTAGGGATTCGTAACAAGCTGTTTTTTACGGTGATGGGTTGTTAGCCCTTCGCCCAACCCCCAAGCTGGAGGACCACCCCTTATCGGCTGTCCACGGCTGCTTATTCAATATATTCGCAGCTACCCTCCATATCTGGAGGCCGTCTCCTCTATCCGCAACCTGAGGAAGCGCCATGCCATGGTGATAGGGACCCACAATACATGGATTTCTCAGCTATGCACACTAAATTATGTGAAGGGTTACTACAGCTCACATACAAGCGGAGAATCCTATAAGCAGTTGTAAGTCATCGAGATTGAACAACTGGCCCTGGTTTCTTCCTTTCAAGCTCTAATGGACAATGGCCAGAATGAACGGCTTCGTAGATCCCCAGAAGATACTCCTGGTCAGTAGGCCTACTAAGATCGGAGATCCATTCCACGTTAATTTTGTTGATCCAGGGTACTTCAATAAATTTGAAATTTGCCACAATTTTGTCTCACAATGGAGTAACTCTTCTCCGATATGTCCAGAACGTGTTTCTGGACCTGTAGTGATACCAGCAAGATGTTTCATGAGATAGTGGAGTCGAAGTTCATTTGCATGGAGAAGACAAATTATTCGTTGGATGGCCTGCCAATTTCCTTTTCATTGCACACCATTGATCCGTTCTTTCTTCCTGTATTTGTAGGGGCTTCATCAGAACCAAGTGCTGCTAGGGGTAATACATCTAATTTACTTGCCTTTAAAAATTGAAGCACATCTCTTCAAATCTGATATCCATGTCCAGAGGAAGGGGAGACATGTCGAATATACTTTGAATGTGGCTCTTCTAATAAAGTTATAATTATGCTCCTCTTTTTTTTCTCGGTGATATAGTCGGTTGTCCTTTTTCTCCTGTGTTAGTGCCATATCCTTTCGACCATCAAAATATACTGTTCGAATGAACTTATTATTAGGTGTTTCGTCTTTCTGAATTTTATCTCCAATCTTCATTTCTCTCGTGACCATCTATTATAAGACCCTTATTCCTAGTAGTTATTATTCTCGCGCTTATAGCATTGCTGTCGCAATTAGAGACACATCTCTCCTCGAGGTACCTATCTGAAGGCTGCTGAAGATAACTTTGGTAGAGGCAAGCGAGCCTGAGCACCAGAAGGCTTCGATTCGAAGTCATAATACACACTCCTTCACTGCTGTTCTGAGTTGCGCGAAGGCGAAGACTCAGAGCTTGTAATTGATGTCTGTTTTTCACTTCCTCGGAATTCAAGTCGAACTTCTTCAGATCAATGGCGAATGGGCCTCTTCGCTTTTCTCTCTTCACTCTTAATAGTGTCTTCGTCATCACAATGTCGATATTATCAATAATCATATTCCGTTAATTTTTCTGATCCATCAGGAAGGATACTCCTATCAATGGAACTTTCCTACTTAACTCACATTCACAGAGACTTTCCAGGTCCGGGCACTTACAAGTGCATATATCAAACAATTTTCGGCCTTTATTAATAAAAGCCTATTCATGCGCCCTTGAGGTTAGGCCACTTCATTAGTGCGATTTCAGAATATTCTGATATTTACTATGATACTATTTCATCTTTTCCACTACTCTACGATTGCTGATGGTAGGAAGGCTTGCTGTTTTTCAAACCTCGGTAAGTCTGTCGGCAGTAACATGAGAGATGTCTTTTACTAAAAGGTGTTTTCCACTTAGTTCGTTTGTCTTTAACTGTCTGATCCAAAGAAAATGTGTTATCACATCTTTATAGGTTGGAAGTTGCAACTCTCTTATCGGTCCTGGTATATCGAACAAAGGACTCAGCAGTACGGCGAGTACGGAATTATTTTTTCTACTCATGACAACACGATGCATAAGAACTATTGCATGTACTACTAAACCACTGATATGATACACGATTTCACAGGAACAACAGCGATACAAACCTGGCCATCGTAGCCTACAAAATACGATTGCTGGGCAGATTCTACCCTGCCTGCCAGCATCCCTCTCTTCTCTCACTCCACAAGAAGATACTGGTGCCATATACTTCTCTTCTTGTACTATCTTCGCAAACTTTTAAAAGATCTGGTTAACGAGGGTGGCTGTATAGGTATGCAGACTGTCATTATAATAATTTTTACAAGAATGCATTATAAATTCGAATCTTCAGTATTGATGCGGAGACACAAGATATTGATTAAATTTATTTTTCTTTCTCCTGCAGTCTTTCTGCCACAAGTAGCAACTTCTCCGCACTAGCCACCCTCATTTTTTCAAAAAAAAAAAAATTTTTTTGATACACCCTAATGTAGAATAAGACATGGTTAAATTAGAAAACTACGTTTATTTTATTCATTTTTCCTCGTGAGCTAATTTAACAAAGGGCTCAGAACAAGTGCTGTATACATATTTAAAAAAGAGTTCATGTAAGCCCTTGTGATCCCCCTTCACCACACCAGTACACCCTTGGGTTGAAAGACAGTTATTTCAAATTGTGACATAATTTCCTAAAGGAATATCTTGCAGATATTTTGTTGCCAGGGAAAATATAAATAAATATTTTAATCCATCTAGCATAAAAGGTAGGTAAAATGGTAAAGATATCCCCTATGAAGGCGTTTGGGGGGCATGGAGGCAGAGCTCTATGCCATCTTGATCTCGGCACTAGAATGAAGTGGTGTAGTCGGCATCAAATTCCGTCTTTATCCCCAAAAAAAGATCTGGTACTCAATTTCATTGGAGGCTGAGTGAACATCAAGGTCGTTCTGTAAGTTCTGGCAATGAGAAAATTCTGTCATCACTTGGCATTGAACTCATGACCTTCCAGTCCATAGCCATTTCCTCTACCAACTGAGCAACTCTGCCGCGTATTGTAAAAGGGGTTACTATAATACATCAGCAATTCATCTTTTATCTAGTGTTTGTAATTAAATAATTTTATTGAAACTGAATACAGCTCAGATTTTTCTTTAATACATATTGGTACAGCTTATTTATTTCTATAAGAAAATTGACAATAACGGTAATTTTATAAGCACATAATTAGGAATTCGTTGTAAAAAAAAAAAGAAAAATTGGTAATAGAAACTTTATTTGAACTTATTTTTCTTTCCCAACTAGGATTTCAAGTAAGATCCATTTCAAAATTCTGAGGGAAAGGTAAAACTTATGTCTTTTAAATATATAGGCCTATAGCCTAAATTATACATCATAGCACAGTCTAGTACATACAGTCACGAAGCTCACTACATAGTAAATATGCATCCATAGCTAGTTGCTAACTACTAGGATCGCTATCGCCTCATTACAGACAATGCGAAATAGTACCTGCACAGTCTATTGTTCCTAGTACCTTCATAAACTCAAGCTTCGTGATTGTATATACTAGACTGTGATCATAGTGCAATTTTATTTTCATCTACTGGTATATAACAGCTACTCATCCATCCTTAAAGAATTCTAATTCTTACATTTTTTTCGTCTTAGTTCTGTTTTCTCAAAAACAGTGAATATGACAGTCAGTATTTAGTTTGAAAGAAAATGCTGCATGGACAAATATTGGTCCCAGAAGTATTGTAGCTAATACTGCTTTGCTTGAATAGAAGACACTGAATGTCTGGCCAAGATAGGTCCTGAAAAAGTGATTAGAATGATTTTCTACTTAATCACAAATAATACAAAAATCTATACATATCGAGAATAAACTTAATAATAATAATAATAATAATAATAATAATAATAATAATAATAATAATAATAATAATAATAATAATAATAATAATAATAATAATAATTTCTAAACTTTCTAAATTGCATATTGTATCGGTACTATGATTACTACCTATTGTATTGATATATTTCTTATTTCTCTGTATTCCATATATGTATTTTTCTGAAATTGTTTTCCGGACCTATATGGTCATCTGTTATGGCAGGCAGATGTATTAATTAATTAATATAATAAATGTATTGGAATAATTTATAAAACGTTTGACTAAGTTACTGATTGTTTCTGGAGATGTTTGGAACTCTTGTGCATAGTCAAGCCATGTTTGCATGCTTTTGTGTCCGACGGACTTCATCTCTCATTGTTGTCTGTGTATGTATCATCAGTTTGCTAATATCATCTTTCTACTAATCAACTACCACGTGAAGTTAAAGAAGTAAAGTGTATTCTCCTACTTATTTCATATATGTTTGCGTGTTTTTCTACGCATGTTTGTTATTTTTGTGCACTTATGATTTAATGTGTAACTCTTTCAGAAAAGGCAGATAACACAATTATGTTACATCTCTGAAATGATATGTTTTTGTGTTAAAGATTTGTCATTTCAAAGGCAGTAACTATTCTTGCTCATTTAAAATTCTTGGCAGAATGTTAAAAAAATAACCTGTAAGTAGATTAAAAATATGTAAATTGGCAATGAAAAATACTACTAGTATATTTTTAAGAAGTGAAATTAACACAATCGTGACACGTGTATAATACATAAAGTCGGTGATGATGATGATGATGATGATGATGATGATGATGATGATGATGATGATGATGATGATGATGATGATGATAATAATAAATGTATCAGAGTTGTGCTGTAATTGTTTTCTCTGCCATTTGAAGCAAGCAATTCAGCATGGAGGTGACAGAACCGGTAACTCTTGAAGAAGAGGTTTTTTGCCGAGTTTTGTAAAACTGGTGCATCACATACTGTTTATAGTCTTGTTTGCACATAAAATAATTAATTTGTTTAATTTTTGTTATTTGCAATAGCTTTACTGTTACATTTGTTTATGATTTTATCTATTTATTTAAGTCTAGGGTTTACAATATGAATTCCAATAGTAGTAATCTGCTTGTTTTAATTTTTGTTGTATAATTTTATGATTAGTTGCATATAAGTGAAAGTACGATTTGAAGATTAGGTACAGGAAAATCTAATCAGTGTAATTCAGTAGATCTAGTCCAGTAAAACAGTTCTCTTAATGTAGCTATATCAGAGAAAGGAATTTTTTGTGCAGTAATTAAATTCATATTTATGTTCCTTTTTAAAATAATTTTAGCATCTGGCCAAAGACATTATGTCGGAATTTCTAAAAATTATCATTGTGAATAATTAAACTGTTTAGAATTTAATTGTTCTAGTACCATACTGTAAATAGATTCTATTAAAAACAAAAGAATTCAGAATCTTACATAAGTAAACTTTAGGGTAAGTATGTGTTTTCAAAGTTGAATTTTTATTTTTGACAGAATGCAATATTTGTTCAACTAGTTCAACCAATATTCGGTTTTAAATTGTTGATATTGTTGTAATTAAAATGTTATGAATGTGTAATAGAACATAGGTATTGTTACCTTTCACTTATGAATATATCACTGAACACAGAAATGGCCACATACTGTGCAGTTTCATGAGAAGATAATTGTTATAAATTCCATCTTTATCATTTTCAAAGTTAAATTTAAGTGTACAGTATCAGAATCATATTCCGGACATTGTTTTGCAAAACTCGGGATTATTTTTAACTTTAGAGTGCTTGTTTACAAAATGAAATTCTGAAACCATGTCTTCCTTAGAACAATTTCTGTTACACGGGTATTTTTGTAAGGAAAAATTGGTTTTGTGTGTCCTTTGTGAGCATTTGAAGGAAGCCATGGAATTTACTAATAATGCTTTCATTCATATCTCTCTAAACTTGTCTTTTATTAGGATATGAGTGCAAAAGATTTGCTTATTTGCTTGGCTGTGGTAGAACAGTGAGTATACATAGAAAGAATTTTTACAAGCATATTTTCATCACTGTTCTAGCACATATGAGGTAGAGAGAGAGTTGTAAAATAACTTAATTGCAACACACACTAGCAGTATGATACACATTTTCTTTCGGATGTAAGACAATTATCATTATTCTTCCTATTGCAAATTACTCGCCACTCTTAATATCATCTGTTCTGATTATTCTTATTATATAACACTTGTAACCCTCCATATTGGTAACATATTTAACTCCACAAAATGAAAACTTGGCGGCACTGTAGCATCACTACTTCATACATCTCAAAGTCATTACTATGTAATAAAGCATTAACTAGTGTTCTAACCATTAAAATATGCAAAATTAGGTATGTTCTGTCTGTATTTATGTTACTGATTTGCTGACCAAGAATTTGAATATCTCATTATTGTACATAAACTATATACACTCTCTCTAGTTAGGATGTAACCAATTTGTATTTCCTGTGTAAAGTAACATACTGTAGGCCTACTATTATTACGAGAACATGACACTGCAAAAAAAAAAACTGTTAGAAGTTTTATGTAAGTATAACTTAAGCCATCTCGTATAAGGCACATAAACAGCCTTAATATCTCTTAAAAAGAAAACCAAAGTGGTTTGCCCATTTAAAACATTCACAGTCCTGCAGCAAGATAAAATTAGGATATCATGCAATAATATTATCTTCACAATTCTCATAAAAAAATCAAAATGTATATTAAATTCATTACAAGACTGCCTCCGTGGTCTGGTAGTCAACATGCTAGCTTCCAGATCTGGAGATCCCAGGTTCGATTCTCGGGTTCGACTCTTGAGGAATATTCCTTGAAGATAAGTTCCCTAGATCTGGAAATTTGTATGAATATGAAAACATTGCAAGATTGACGAACACATTGCGGGTATCTCTCTGTGTACAGACACTCGGCAGACCGGAAGTTTCTATGAGATTCACCCAATATCACCAACATATCAAAACCTTTCTGATTTGTGTAAACCATCACTGTTTGTAGTATATAGGAAGTATTTGTAATCACTCTTAACTTTTAGGTACTTATTTTATTAGTCACAAAAGTAATTGCAAAACTTGAAAAATGTACATATGTAAGTACAGAGAAAACAAAACACTTTTTTCTTATTTTACATTGTTGGGCAAGGCCACCTGAGCTTATTACCTGGCTAAGTATAGGCCTGGCTGTACGTACTGTAGGTACTGTATTGCGGTGACTAGAGGAAACACTGCTGAGCGAGCAAAGGGGAAGGATTATGCTGCCGGCCACCAGGTCTACACTCAGCCAGGTAATTATGCGTGTGTACTATGTCAACATTAAATGGATTTATCTTGTTTACATTTTCTTCTTGTAACATTCCTCAATATTAATGGCATTGTCTTTTCGTACGTTTTCTCATTGAAAGAGTAGGAATTAATAAAAACATTTCCTACGAAAGTTGTTTGTTTTGAAGAGCTCTATCAAATGGCATTCTATTTGACCCTGACTCCCATTTGAAGTTTTAAAGTGATACGCCACTGACCCTACTTCCTGTTAAAGCTGACTAATGAAATCAAGCTCAAGTGAAAGTTCACGTGTGCTTTAGTTACAAATTTTTTGTCTCGGAAAATTTTAACGCACTAGTTTCTGAAATAAATTAATGTTATGGATGGTCTGAATCACTCTGTATAATTCGAATCAGGATGAAGAGTGCAACAAATTTATGAAATGAAATATAGAGAGCCCCTATTAAACAATAACTTGTATTACTATAGATCTCTGTTATATCCTGTATAATTTCCAAGTAGCTACTCCAAACTGTATGCTTTGGTCAATCCTATAACATAAACAACTTTTTAGATGCCTACCTTTCCTACAAAATGGTCTCAATAGACTACTACTAGATACATTATGCATTATCCGTGTAATTTGTAAATGCTTCTATATAGTAATAATATCGACAAGTTGAAACAGAGTTTTTAAATACATTTCATTTATAATTTGTTATTTCATATGTTTCAGTTTCACCTTTCATGAAAATGCTATCAGAAAACGTATTATTTGTCTTTCTTGAGTTAAATTTTATATTACTCTGTTAACATGTTTCAGCCTGCTATTGGCCATCATCAGAACTGGTTGTTGCTGGTCTACAACCAGTTCTGATGATGGCCAATAGCAGGCTGAAACATGTTAACAAGGTAATATAAGATTTAACACAAGAAAGACAAATAATACGTTTTCTGAAGTGATATAGTGTTAAAAATTGTGTAATCAAGACGTAAAATGCTATCATTCTTGAACCACCCAGTTAAGGTTACTTATGCCTAATAACCGGTTAATTGGGATAAATTTATCAACCAAAAGACAATAATGTTGCTATATTTAAAAAAAGAACTATAAATAAAAGCTACTTGTTATATATAGCCTATCTCAGTTTTTAAGAAAAGCTACACGCAGGACGTATTCTTAATAATTTAACGAGCAGTTTTACATATGAAATCCCTTAATATTTGGTATAAACATAGCAGATAAAGAAAAAAAAACTTGTTACTAATAAGCATTGGATGTGTGGTAGCTTCGCAGTTTAGGCACTGTGCTGCAAGCTAGAAGGACAGGGATTCGATTCCCATTGGGTTCATGGATTTTCTTCATTGATGTATTTCTTTTTGCCGCACTTAACCCTAACGAAATGAGTACCATGAGTATTTCCTTGAGAGTAAAGGCAGCAAGCATGTAGGACTGATGTTCTGTAAAGGTGGGAGCCTTAACCTTCCACTACACAGTACACCTTCATAGTCGTAATAGGGGTCATTTTACCTTACTTCTACTGGCAAATACTTGACCAAGCCCCTACAGTCTCGGCTGCGCGAAACGAGGAAACCGGGGCAAATTGAACACTGCGCTTGCCGCCATATTGTTGGAGAGCAGACAAATAATAGCAGTGCGTAAATCACGCAATTTAACGCTGTGATGATCTAATATTGACATATTATGGCCATTTTCGACGTTTAACGTAAAATTAGGACGAAATAAACATATTCAAAGTTTCATTGATATGTGTTAGAACATTAAAGAAAAGAAAATACGTATGCAGCAATTTATAGAAAACATACTGATACATCCATAAATAGGCCTACACAATACACATTATAGATTGTATAATTTTACGATAATCAGCAAATTGTTAGGTTTCAGAGAATCTAAAATTATATTAACATATTAACTCTTAGATCACAAGACATAAATATATGCACCTTGATTACACAAGTTCTTGTTATAATCAAATTCCTAAGTGAAATAAATATGCTATAGCTAATCAGTATAGACTTGTTGTTAAGTTTTAGAGAATCAAAAATGAATCATATTACCGGTACTTTTAGACCACAGGACATAGGTAATCTGGCAAAATATAATGTGCGAAGGTAGCCAAATTACATTGAATTCATTCTTCAATTAATAAAGGGAATGCTATCAATTATAAAAAGTATCGGTACCTAATACATTGCAAACAATAGGTAACGTGAAGACCTAAAAACTAAACAATCACTTTATGCAAGAAAAAAAAACCACATACTTTTTATGTGTGGATTTTTTACATATTGTATTTTTATTTTAAATAAATAAAATAGATATATTATCATTGCTTGCGGAGTGATGGTACATAATTTTTATGCACATATGCAATATCAATAAGATGCCATTCCTTGCTTTTGTGAATAAAATATATCCGGCAAAACGTAAAAGAGTTATTTATAGGTGAACTCTGAATCATAAATTCACAAAGGAGGCTTAGCTATTATAGCTATTTATTTATTTATTATCTGTATATTTATTTATCCATATATGGATCTTGAATGAAAGTTTATTATCTTGCAGATAAATTCATTTACATAATAAAAACAAATAGTTATCTTTCCACTAATGTTTTAACATCTGATGTGTAAGTCTAAATAATTCACTCAGTGGGATTTCTCTACAGTCTGATATACCTGTACTAACAATTAAGTATTCTTTATTGTCGTAAACTACTGATTGATTTTTAATGATATTGATATTGTAACAACAGAGATAATATTATATCGTACCTTTTGCAAATAGCTTGAAAAATTAAACAGGGATGGTATTATCGCCACGCTCTCATGGTTAACATTCGGCAGGTCTTTGAGCGGCCTCATGCGTTCGGCAGGTCTTTGAAATTTAATTGTATTATTGTTTTCAATTTCTTGTGTCGCTGCTCCAATCACTCGCGTCAATTTCAATAATGCAACCAATAAGCTGCTTCAATTATTATTAAATGACACTTACTTATCTAATCCACGTAGACTAAACCCGAGGTTGCAATGTCTTGTGCTGAGGACGAACATTAAGGTATGTGATTAAAAATTATTATTAAAGAGTTATTATTAAGAGTTAAGAAAGTCAACGTACTCGTATATGAAATAATAATAATAATAGTAATAATAATAATAATAATAAAAGCCATTTAACAATATAACAAACTAGTGCTTATTCTTATCGAGAAAGTAGACGTGACAACGTGACGCTTAGAGTGAAACCTACAGAGCAACAATCGGTCGGCAAAATTATTTTTTTAAACCACACCGCACGTTATTGTATGATGCCGACATGTTAAGCATGTGTCCGCGGCGATAATATATCATCTTTCAAAATTATATTGCCATTACTTTCACACTATTCACTAAAAACACCCGAGACAAAACAAAGGACAAGTCTGACAATCGTGTTTACCGCTCTATTTCTACCAGTAGCATGGCGACGTAAACATGCGCAGACTGGTTTCAATTTTGGACAGCACACCAGCGCTCTGTGTGAGTCTAGTATACTATTATAACGTCTTTGTACTTGACACTCAAGATCGCGCCATGTTAGGTTTAAGGGTGAGGAGAGAAGCACATATTGGTTGGTAGAAACACAAATAGAAACAGAAGTCCTGTGGAAGAATACTGTATTTACACAATTTTATTGTCTTTATGTGACCATTGTGGTGACGGTGATGGTGGTTGTGATGATGACAATAACTAATGACGTGCACTTTGTTGATATTGATGACAAAAATTACAGAACAATGAAGACAGGAATAAGGGCAATGTTGATGACAGCAGAAACCCTGATTATGAAAATGACACCAATAATGACAGGAATGAAAGAGGATTGAGACAAAGACGACGAAAGGATGATGACTGAAATATGGTTGTACTATAGCCTACTCTTCTTCTCCCATAAACTTCATAGTACCATATTTCATTTTATTTGCTTTGATCATGAAAATTTTAGAAAACCCATTTCCAAAGCTAAAAATATGTTATTTTTATAGATCTCTCCTTGTGCTATATATATATATATATATATATATATATATATATATATATATATATATATCCACTTTTGTGATAGTGCTCTCAGTATAATTTTGATACGAGAGGAGTATTTTTAAAGAGAATGTCGTTTCTTACCATATTCTATCTTTATTAATACTTTTTGAACACGCATTCATACAAATGCTTTACTACTTTATATTTAAGTGAAATATACTTGTTACATTTGGGTTACAAGTTTGCATAATAAAAAGAAAAACTGTTACAACTCTCTTGTCTCCCATATGAAATTGCTTTCTTGCCAATACTGACATAACATATAATTGTATTATACAAATATTATGTGGAGGGTAAGGCTTCCTTTCTGTTCTCTTTTTTTCCAACAGCCTAAGAAGATGGAAAAAAGCATGGAGCACAGAGCTAACCTTCACTCCTCTGATTTCCTACATTCCTCCTGCCATTGTTATGCCATCATAACCTCAATTTGTTTTCATTGCTTCTTACATAGAGAATTCCTTTTGTTAACCATTTTTAAGCATGCATAGAAATAAAATATTTATCCTTGAGGATAGTAGGGAAGCATGTTAAGAAGTTAATTATTTTTTGCACTGAAAGAAATATAATTTTCTAGTGTTTGGATAACAGCATTTATATTAATTTTTTAGGTAATAATAAGGAAGTGAATAATGTTTCCAAGGTTGAATTATTGGAGGAGCCGTTGAAAAAATGTAATATTAAGCATTGTCATGTAAATTTTATTGTATTCAGTTATGTGACACAAGAGTAGTGAGATTTCACATTTGTTATTGGAGGTAAATCGTGCTGTTTGGAAGCTCAGAGGTCCTTTGTATGAAATAGATAATTGTTGTGTTTGAGCCTGTATACATGCTTCGTTCTGATTACGATTATCACCTTTAGAATTACTGAAATATAGGAACCCAGTTTGGCTCGACAAACTACCAGTCTAAGTAAAAAGATATACCAGTAGCCTACATATAACACTATAGTGCGTATTAATTTAAAATTAATTTGGATGATTATAAACAGAATAATTTGATTTAAGAGCTTTACTTCTGTGCCTCTTCTACGAAAAATTTATTCAACAAAGAAAATGTAATTGTTATTTGTGTTTAATATAGTGTCTTGAAGTTATGTTCCCTTGTTAATATTGGCTAAACTCAAAGCATAACATTAGTTTTTGATCTTTGCAACAAAATGAAAATCTAATGTAAGCATATACGATGTTCCTTCACACTAAAAAAGAAAATCTTATGTTACTGAAACTTCCAAAATTTTCAGAAACTAGAAATATATTATATCTAAGAAATATATTGTCTGTTTCTCAATATCTACAAAATATTGTATTTAGAAAAATTATATATTAGAAGAATATTTTTCTTACCAATAGATATTTAATTTTCTCCTTTAAAAAATCTTAGTAAGAAAGAAATTAATTGCATTCTGAATTTAGTAGCCTATATTATTTGTAAATATTATATTAAATTTCTCACTCAGTTTCTTCACAGAATTGCTGAAGTTCGAGCAAATTAAGTCAGTAAGACAGAAACATGAATCTGCATTTTTTAACTTCATTTCAAACTTATGGCAATAAACAATATTACATTTGATTTCTTACTCAATTTTAATATGAAACTGCTTAAAATAGAGCAGGTTAATTTAGTGTAATGAAAGTTTTATAATACATAATTCATTCTTTTCCTAGCAAACAATATTTTCAGTATAAATACCAAATGTAAAATGTGCAACAAATTTTCTGTCTATGCCCTTTATTCTCAAAGCACAAACCAAATCCATGCAATGAGACAACTACATTCAAACAGCCGACTTATAAACTCCATTACATATTTTGTGTTGAGGTTTGTTGCAATAAGATTTATGGTAGGGTGAATTTGTTACAATGAACCAATTGGAGGTGAAGGTCAATATTTAAAAGAATAGTTGATTTTTTTATATTATATAAAACCAGTGACAATATGAGTTGAATATAATGTTACTTAATGTAGAAAGCACTCTGAACTATTGATCTGATGTTTAATGTATAGATATTACAAATGTGTACTTACCCTCTCTGTCGAGAGAAACGAGAACTAAGAACCAGAATGATGCAAACTTGTTACAGAGCATTAAAATATTTATCTGAGAACCAGAATGATGCAAACTTGTTACAGAGCGTTAAAATATTTATGAAAACAAACTATTAAATGCATTTTGTGGCCAAACACACACACACATATTACAGGTATATAATCAGTATTTTTCTTACTGTGAAAGCTTTCTTATAAAGGTGGTCAGACTGGAAACTCTGTTTCTTTTTTGTGCACTTGCAGTAGATAATTTTCCTGTAGATAATTATTTCTCTCCTTAATTTCTGGTGATTGAGTTGCTTTTGTTTTGTCCACTCGCTCACTTCCTTGTGTCAAGTTTCGGATGGATGCGTAGTTAGCCTTTCGTTATCGTTACGCTTCCTCCGTATCTATCTGTCTCTCTCCCCAGAAGAAGAGTGGGAGAAAGAGCTCGAAGCAGAGTTGCAAGATTACGAAGTCGTTGCCGATGGCAACACAAACCAGGACTCCAACTGGGAGAGTCAGATCCAGGAGATGCTCGACGCAGAAGAGACAGACCTCAAGTAGTGGATACTCGCTCGCTCGCACGGTCAATAAACAAAGATTTTGGAAAGAATTACACTATTTCTCCAAAATTCCTCATTTGTGTGTTCTCTGTCCAAAGAAAGCATATGACTATTCAAGTATCATAATATATAAATAGCTAGCGTAACTGCACTTTGGTGAACATATGTACTGTTAATGTTATTATTTTGTTTTGTTTTGGAGACTTGCATGAAAAAAAAAAAATTACTGCAGCCATCTGCCTCTTTAAATTTCTCTTATTGTTCAGCAACTTCTCCCCATTGAGTGGACATGTATATTGTGATTTTAAGTGGCATCGTGAATATGGATCATGAAATTGTTAAGTGTATATATTGTAATCGTGGTTCCAGTATGTCTGTATCTTTCAACACTGTACAGTATACAGCTCTTGTTTTTGTTTCGAGTGTTGTGAGGTTAGAATTTTATACTTATTTTTCTTATGAAACAAATTATGTATGTTATTATCCCTGCTCCAGAAGACCTTTTCAAAAGTCGATACAAATTGCACCATATAATAACACCAATACTAACTATATTTCCAAGCAAATAAAATTGTGCCTCGCTGGGTTTAACTCCTGTTCTGTCTTAAAAGTTAAACCTTGTTTTACTTTTCTGATTTTCTGAAATAATACTTTTAGTACCTGGTCAAAATATTTGATTAAGCCTATGCCTCTATTTATTCTCATGGGGCCCATGAATGGAAAGATTTAAATAGATATATATGTAATACATCAATGTAAATAGGTACTAAATATGTTTATATGTTCCATCTTAATTACCGGTACTCACGATTTAATGTGAATCAGGATTCCACCATATATATTTAAAAATAATATAGTATGGTACTTCATGAACACAAATTTCTTCAGTTCCTGAAATGTCATACTTGGCAGTTATTATAGTTACAAATGAATATATCTAGCAAAGAACATCATCATTCGTTCAGTTCTTTGAGGTGTGCAGTACTTCATAAAATTCAATTGTAATATTTTTTTACATATGCTACAAGAAATAAGGCACAATTTAATAATATAACTTTATTATAATATTAAGTGTATAATAACTGAAATACATAAATTCTCATAAAAATTATTAAGAAAGAAAAATATGAAGCACAATGACTGATAAAATTTGAGTAGTTTGCTTAATGCAATACTAGTGTGAAATGGCAAAAAAAAAAAAAAAAAAAAAAAAAAAAAAAAACATTTCATTCGAACCGAAATACTGTACAGTTAAAATATCTTGTTACCAACATGCTTGCAAAGATTGCAACTCGTACAGTATATGTTACACAAAATGTTATGTTTCATTATGTTTAAAATACCATCACAGCTATATGTGATGAAAGTAAGATAAATCTCTTTATACTGAGATCAGTTTTGTACACACTGTTGTGATATTATTGAATAAACTGAAAGGAATAAGAATATTTACATTAGAATTTGAAACTGAGGAGAGCTGTTTAACTTTCTGTACTACAACTTTAAATTTAAATTGTGTGCAGTAGCTAAAAATCCTTAATCGGAATCCTGCATGAAAACTTTTTTTAGATCATGATTTTAACCACATTTGAAAAGCATTTTGTGTTGCAGTATTTATTTGTTGGATTAAATGACTATTATTCATTCTCATAATTCTAGTTTATATTTGTTCATTGTTCATTTGTTTCTTAAGTGTACTAATAACAAGGTAGCTTTCTGAAGTATTTCAATTCCTTAATGACACAGTGTCTTCTGCAGACATAAAAAACAAAGCTACTAGAATTATTTTTAAGAGAATTGAATATTTTGATCTGATTTCAATCATAATTGTAAAAAAATTTACATCTCCATTTTTTTGGAGCTATAACTTAATTAAAGCTTTAAATAATGCAAATGTAAGATATTTTGATATTTTACATGCTTACAAAAACTGTGATGTGTTTACCCACTAAAGTACGGTAACACTCCGCCTTATAAGCTAATTGTCTATTTTTTTTTTTCAGAGTATTGCAACTGTAGCATGTTTGAGTTAAAGAAAATATGCTACAGGGATAATGTCCCTTTACTAATAACGAATTTGCAGATTTTGTAATGTTTTTGCCGTGTTTAAGAACATTTTAAAATATTTATAACCACTTATTCTAATAAGTGTTGAATTTCTGACTCACCTAGGTAGAGGACATGGGAAATAACTGAATGGCACAGCATGACCATATTCCATATTCGTTCTATAGGAATCACCTTTGTAAATTGCCACATCAGCTAAAAAGAACTAATACAGTGTTTTCCTAAATCCAGTATCTGATTTTAAAAAATCACAAAGATATTGTTAAAAATAATTTTACAAATAAATTATAGGATCAGTATACCTCACAGTACTAATAAATATGTATACATTTGGGAGCTCAGTACCATAATTATGGCCGGCCTGATTTCTGAGCTTGGCACAACTTTTGAAAAGGCTTCTAAGACTCCATATATCCCTTTCGTCCTATGCCTGTTTGTTCTAGGCCTTCGGAAGTATGTATGATATGAATTACTTTACGGCCTTTGTCTATTGAGGAAAAAGGATATAACCGTTTTTGTGTTTAATCTTTTTGTGTCCTTTCCTGTGTGATATGATATAGATTTCTTTCTTGGCATTCATTGTAAATGATCTTATACATTTTGATGTCACTTTTCTGCTGGCATTCCATTTACCTCCTGCCAAATGTTAATGGCCATTGCACGGAGAAATGTGATCAATTTTTTGCTGAATACTTTGTCTATAAGAAAACAAATAAAACAAGTAGTTTGGTAGGAATACCCTGTCACCTGTAGGAAAAAGTATAATGCTTAGATCCTTGTAAAAACAATAAAGGAACCGACGTGTAAAGATTCATTTATTTCCAACAGTTTCTAAAGGTTGGCTTTGTACCACTTGTTGAAAACCAAATGTACTGAATTTTAATAACGGAACCTTGCTAAATACCCATTTGTTTTTGTTATGTGTATTTAAAAGCAAACTTTATTATTTGCAACTTTAAAAACTGTTTTCAGCTCTGAAGGAGAAATGGCGTTGCTATAAAGGTTTAGTACATTGATAACTTCCCTAAACCATAGGTGTACTTATATTTTCTTTTGTTTTTATATACCTTAGCCCAGCCCCATTTCCCACTGACAAACAATGTATATGTAAATGTATATACTAGTAAGAGGTGTGATGCAATGGTATTTCAGTGAGTGTGTGGTGATTGGTTGTTTGAGTGCGTGATATAACAAGTCAACGAGTATCTGAGTGAGCTTGTGTAAATGCATAGCAGTTAACCATGTATCAACTATACAAATCTAATATGCAGACATACTAATGCGTTTCCACACCACTACATGAGAAAATGCCAATTGAAAGACAGGTTATTATTCTTCCAGTAATTAAGTTCTGTTGGTTATTTTTAAATAACTATAGATAACATTCCCTTAATTGTTAGGAACAATATGGTGTTCTGCCGTGTACTGCAAGTATCCTAGTGTATGTATAACAATAACAAACTATGCATGTATCTTGTGAAAATACATTTACTGAACAAGGTATTTTGTGTTTATTTTTTTCATATATTTTACCGGTACCCTACTCCAGGCAGATTTCTCTTGAAGAACTTCTCTGTCCGACCTATTCTATCGAGATCGATTTTACAAGTAAATGGACATCATATTTCTGAAGAGGAAATCCCCATTTTGCTGTTTTCAACAGTCCTTCTTAGAAGCATGGACTCTTCCTCTACTGACAGTGCAGTTTGTCCTCCATGATCATTCATATTCTCTCCTTTAAGTTTTCTTTGTAATATTGATTCGTAACATTTTTGACTGGGTAATGGCGGTATAACCACACCATCAGAAATAGAGGAAATGCTATTTCATCTCTTATGCTGGCCTGCCACGGCATAGAAATGTTCCACAAGTGGTGCTTGTGGGAAAGGTCAGTGGATTCTAAAACTCCTCCCTGCCAGGTTCGATGGACCCATTAACCAACGACAGGTGTGGCCCTCCATTCATACTGGGAGTTACCTGAGTGGGTGATGTAACCACTATTACAAACAAAAAATTGGTGTCCACTTAAAAAACGGTTACACTTATGCTAATTAACAAAGAAGAAGAAATGACTGAAGATCATCTACAAACCTGTGAAGTTCTTCCTGATGGATCCACCACAGAGAAATATTGGAGAGCAAGAGCACTAATGGCTTCGTTCCCAAAGCCCAGCATTAGATAACAACAACATAACAACATTATATTTTTCAGCTACTTTTCTGATGGACAACTTCTTCTTTAAAACATCATCCATGGCCTTTGCCAAAGAGTCATCAACTGCTCTGGTTATCTAGCACCTGAATGTATAAAGGTAATAATGCTAGTGAAATGAGTCAGGGTCTGGTGCCGATAGTTACCCGGTATTTGCTCTTAATCGGGTTAAGGGAAAATCCCGGGAAAAACCTCAGTCAGGTAACTTGTCCCAATCAGGATTTGAACCCGTGCTCCTCTCATTTCACAGTCAGGCATGCTAACTGTTACTCCATAGTGGTGGACAGTAACATTTCAATGCAAGCCACGTAAGAAGGAATACAATATTTTTTTGTTGGCCAAATAAACATTCCAAGAAAATTTCACTAGATGCAGTTCCGACCTTGCTTCCCAATTGTCCTTCTTATTTAAGTTTAACAAGAAGTCATCGAGAATGTCCACAACAGAAAAGAGCACAGGGGGAGATAATGAGAATATACAAACTATTCTCGAAAAAGTCATTTTAGAATATAATTCAGACTGTGGCAGAAAAGCTGTATCTATGTTACAGGATTTGATGACAAATTAGCATTGCTAGAATTATCAAGTGATTGGAGTGACGTTTGTAAAGATCATGTTGATTTCACTTCTTCACCCAAAATAAAGCATTCTCTTGTTAATAAGTCACTAGAGGTGAGTGTTTAATTTGATGATAAAAAATTGTAAATATTGGTGATTATTCATTTCCTGAAGTTGTGACTACTACCAATGATGTGAAAAGTGATTTAGAAAAGATGGATGCATGTTTTGGTCCAGTGGACAAACGTACTGAATCTTTAGATGAAGTTCTGTCTAAACTAGCGCAGAGGTAGAGTTATTTCCTCATAATTCGCTAAAAAGGCTACACTCTGCTTATACAACTTCAAGTGCTTAGAGCTCTCTCCTCAATCATACCAAATTAGTTTCGGCTTTTGTTATGCCTTGCATATACAAATCTGCGCAGGATTTTCAAGCACTAGGCAAAGGCTGGTGATTTTTTTTTTTTGTGATGTCAGTATTGGTCTGTAATAAGGTAGTGTAATGGCGGATTTTCACTTCCGAAGTCACCAGAACTAACTGTGCGCTAGTTTCAATTGACCAAATCAAGTTTTTGTCTCAGAAAACAAGATCTTATAGCTCTTCATATCTCGTACTATCATACATGTTCTTTTTTTTTTAATTTCATCTCACTGTTACAATTGGAGAGTCCTTGATCTGTTTAAGTGAAGTGCAGATGTGTTCATTTATCATTCCTTTTATTCATCTCATGTGTCTTTGACAGTAATTAATTTACTAGTTACAAAGTTTTTTGCATTTGCCTTAACCATACTGTTTAAGTTTTGGATTATGTAAACATATTGCTTTTCTGGAAAAGGATTTAACAAAGACGTTGAAATTCGGACTTTTTACTGAATAGGACGTCTATAAAATAAATTGTGGAAAAGAAGAAGAAGAAGCGAGATAAAAGGAAATCATCAGAAATCATCGAATCCACTCGAAGGCTACCATGTGATCCTCAATCATCATTCTCTGGTAAGTCTAGTGTTTGACGAACACCAATAACGACACTTGACCCAAAGACTAAACTGAAAAACTGGCCAATAGACGTTGCAAATCGATCGACAAAGTTGACACACTAGCCTTGGGACCACGATTCAGAGCCAGCACATTCAACTACAACGCAAGTTACTGCTTGCAACCGAAGTAGATGCTAGAGGCTAGACAAATCAGGAAAAAAGTCAGTTATGTGTCACCACTGACTGCTACCTCGAAGGGGCTACCTTCGACTGCTACCTCCGACCAACCTCCATTACCTTCCTCAGCGAAGAAACTAGGGTTGCCACCCATTCAGTATTGACCGGGATTGTCCAGGAATTGAATTCTTTGTTGCTAGTCATGGTCGAGAATAACAAAGTCCAGAAATTTTCCCGTTGGCCTCAAGCACATGAAAAACAAATTCGTTCTAGAGAAAAATAATTACAGAATAGACTAGAGATGGGCAAAAATAACCGGTTATTTCGATAACCAGTGAAATTCGATTTCGATTTAATGTCAATAACCTATGACTATCTTAATCGCTGACTTTCTCTTATTGGCTTATAATATAATATCTGCGGGTATTGGAGCATTTGAAATGGCGAGAAATTTGACTTCAGTATTTATTGGTTATCCTTGTAGGAGAATAGATTGCCCATCAGAATGTGTCTTAACCAAGATTATTATTGTAACAATTATGGAATTTGTGTTATTTTTTATCTTACCTACGACACTAATGTGAGTGAAATAATGAACTAAATGCAATTTCATAGCCTCTTATTATTTTTTTGTATTTTCTTTAGGAATGTCATTGATAATCTTCAGCACTTAATGACGTTCTTTCAACTATATTCTGGTTGGTTTACAGTTGATTGCTAATTGTTATTTGATTTCTATTGTAAATAACCTCTCATTTTGTTTTTCAGACTAATTTGCTGACTTTAAAATGTTAAAAAAATAATAACCGAAAAATAACCGGTAATTTTTGATCGGTTAATTTCCTTCAGGTTAAATTAATTTTAAAATATAACCAGTTAACCGATAACCGGTTATTTTCGAATAACCTCCCATCCCTAGAATAGACTGTACACGGAAAATATTTTCTTCATCGTGCCTGTGTGCAAGATGTCAACAATGAAGATTGAATTTAGAATGAACTGTCAATTTTGAGCCATAAAGCATCTCGTCAAAAAATTATAATCTTTTAAAATATTGCCTAGTTTCACATCTTAAAGCTTCAGTGCTGATGTAAGATCTATGGAATACAATAAATAAATGGAATTTAAAAAAAAAATGTATTTGTACAATATTGTGGTGCGTGTATAAGTTTGAATTTAGAATGAACGGTCAAACAACTGTGAACCAAATATCCAATAATAGATATTAATGTCTTATAAACTGCTCTTAGCTGAATGTTAAAATACTGGTACACTATTTTATTAGTCTGTCTACATTAACTGTTGGGCAACAATAAATGTAGTGTGTATTTGCGAGGTTATTGTTTCTAAGAACGTGAAAATTTACTGGTATAAAAAGCATGCATGACAAGTTTCAGCAGTGAAGAAGACGAGGATAATCCAGGTAAATCTACTCCTAGGAAAAAAGAAAGATTATGCTCTTATAACAAAGAATGGAAAAAAGAAAAAAAGACTTCCAAATTTGGTTGTGAGACAAGACGATTTTACAGCTAAATGCACATTATGTTGTTTTTTCCGTAAAATATGAAGGATGACGCGCCTTTAAAGGTTCATATAGAATCGAAAAATCATTTTTAAAAAGCTAAGAAATACAGCGCCAAAATAAAATCGTCAATGCTTTTTTTCATAAACAAAAACAAAAGCGATGAAGATGCTGATATAAAAGCTGAAGTTGTTTCCATGGTCAAAGCTACAACAGTCTAGACCACCATTTTCAACTAGTGTGCCGCGAGAAAATGAAAATTGTAAAGATTATCCTAGTAAAAATTGAGAAAATAAAAGTGACAATAGTAGTAAAAAAGTGAGTCTACAAAGTCAACTTTCAGCAAATGTGGCACAAGTCAGTGTTCAGTAAACATAATGTAGGTGTGTGAGCGGCAGAGAAGAGAATGACCCTGCAGCTGGGGTTGCCAGATCAGTAAAGTTAGAATATCGTACCAACCTTAAAAAATATATATATTTTACTTTTCTTTATGAAAAAATATCGTACATTAAATATCTCGGCAAAACATATAATAATATTGTAGGTTTTCATATTTCCTAACTAATAAATTAAGAAAACATGCATAATACCATAATTATCACACTAATATTGCATTGTAATAATTTTCTGTCATTAAATTTTATATTTATACCATAAAGTTCAAATAAAAATACAAAAAATGTTTATTCTATTTGTGAGTGTGTATTTTGCCTTCGTGCTTCACAACCTTTTTTATTCCTTGCGCCCTTCCACCGTTCATTCTACTATCATCCCCCCCCCCTCCCCATGTTGACTAAAAAATAATGCATATAAAATTGAAAATATGTTATTTTATATATTAATGCATATACATTTCTCTCACTTATTTGTATTTTATAGTCCTTATTCCCTCCTAAAACTCTAAAAATTCAATCCCTGGTTGTGAACCACTGGTTGCCACAGGATTTTAAATAGTCTTTTAGTGTGCCACATTTTGGAAAAGTTTGAAAAACACTGGTCTAGACTAGCTATGTCAATGTGTGCTCGCTGCAGAAATTTGCTTGCTCTAGACAGTCCTTGCTCATAGGTACACAAATGTCTTCCTCTCCCACAGCTGTAAGAGGCGCATAGCAAGTGTCTTGTATAAGCAGAGGTGAGTACATATGCTTTTCAGTCTCATTCCAGAAGATGCCACACCAAACATTCAATAAGAACTCATTCATCTCGTGTGTGACAGAAAACTGTAACAACAATATAGATGGATATTTATTTGTCATCAACATTTATATATTAGTTATGATGTACTACAACTTATGTACTGTAAGCTTATACAGGTTTCACAATAACTTTCTATTACATATACCTACAATTAGCATGCAATCCCGACAGCCTGTTGAATTAATATCTTTTATGCTCGACCATGCCGAAATGTAATAATTATACACCTGGTAGCAGTCCTTTAATGCATGTCATTAAAGTACACCTACTCATTAAAGTACAGGTGTTCAGCCAATGACAAGTCAGCTTTGTACCATTATAAAACCGCAAGTATCAATTATTCTCGAATATGCAATCGAAAGAGAATTAGCGAAAAGTAACGGAGGCTGGAAATCCAATACTGTCGCAGAAGGTTATGTTCTGTTACTATAATAATTAGAGGTAATTGTAAATAATATTCAAATAAATTCAATTTGTCATCTCGTTTTTCAATGTCGAATTCAATAATCAAGGTTATATCAAGTTTAACTGGATTACATCAAAGTCAATGACATTATTATACCTCGGAAAAAATCAATACTTTCGCGTCTGCGCACATCTCACAATTCACGACCTAGAACAAGGTCACTTCCGATCTTGTCAGATACAAATAAAATGTATACATCTGAATAATTTCAAGTTAGAAATATGGTCGAGCATAAAAAGTCGTATGAAACTTGCCTATAATGGTAATTAAGACGCTTGTATGAATATTATGAAACTCGCTTGCGCTCGTTTCATAAATATCCATACTTGTGTCTTAATTACTATCATTATAGGGTCGTTGCACAATGTACTATTCTACTCTCGCTATTAACTTAACTCACAAACAGTCAGTTTCTTCTTATGTAACAACAATATAAGGAGAAGGATGTTGTTTCCTTTTTATCAGTTACTCAATTGTTTCCCCTTCCCTCAGTTACATAAGTTTGCTGAAGAGATCATTTCAATATTTGGAAGCACATACACATTTTTTTCCAGAATTAATATCAATAAAAGAATAAGAAATGTCTTTTGACAATCAGCTCACGTACCTAATGAGGCCTAAATCTAACATTGACATAATTGTCGTAAACAAACAGTGCTCTACTGAAGCAACACAAAATTATAATGTTTGATGTCATTCATTTATAGCTAGGAACCTCATAACACCAAAAAAATAGCACTGACTAGTGCACTCTTAAGTTCATTTATTTAACTTGTTCTCTAAATTAATTTGTTGTTTTAAGTAGTAGTAGTTCATAAGAATTAATACCTTAATTTACAATAAGTTGTGTAAGAAGGGTCATTTTATGTTTATATCATCATCATCATCATCATCATCATCATCATCATCAATAACATTTATTCTTTATTGTTGGATATGAACTTTTATAACTTATATAATCACTGATTAACTTTATAACTTCTTTACTGTGTTAACTTTAGAAAATTACATTTTTATTGTTCAGAAGGAAAGATACCGGTAATCTGATTTATTTATTGCATAAAGATCAAAATTTGTTTCTTTTGTTGTTAGTATATACTTTTTTCAGAAGGCAATATTACGAGTTACATGAGGATACAATTAATATTATTGCTCATAATTCAACTGTCATGCAGCTATTTGTAGTGGTAGTAATATTTACGTTATGTATCGTACAGATCCAGAAACAAAATTTGGGTCACCTGAATTTTCCAAGTACTGCGCATGCTCAATGCTTCAAAGCAGTGGTATACACGTGATTGCTTTGGCAGCTATTGAAGATAATTTTACTTCAATTGTTCTCGCAAGCCACATGGCGTTTTAAAAGATGCGACGAAAAGAGAAAGTGTTTTTCTCAAGATTCCATTGGGGTCTCCATGACAGTGCTTCCTTTTAAGGATAAGAAAGGAGAGTCCTTGCACCTCTTGAGCTTGGGCTTTCCTTGTTCTTCTATGAAATTAGTTTCCTTGCAGTCTTTAGCAGTTTTTTTATACAATTTCGTTTTCTCTTCATAAAGATTTAGATTTGCATACGTATTGGTACGGAATGCAGCTGACCTCACCTCCACACTTTTTCAGCCTACCCAGTATTTAAATCTTAGCTTCGCCACTGGTTTCCACCACATCCATGGATGCTACACCTCTGATGAGAACCATTCACAGCCAAATAATGTCCCAGTCTATCACGAAAACAGTCCATTGTCTTTCTCAAGTTATATGACTGACCTGTTCCATCTCATCTATAATGGACTGTTTTCGTGATCGACTGGAACACTATTTGGCTGAGAATGGTTCTCATTTTTAGCATCTATTGTAAAGCTTGGTTAGTGATAGTGTTTTGTTTACTTTTATGGTCCTACTCAACATGATTTTACTTACTTATTTATCTCAAGCTTGAAGTTCACGAAACAAGTTTAATAAATACTGGGGTAGTTAAAAGAATTGAAATGGATACAATTTCTACACATCCACATGTAAAATTTAACGAAGATTCGAAATATGTAAATTTTAATATAGAGTACAATTTAAAAAAATAAAGTTTGCTGTCACACTCTGTATGCCTGAATAACTAACTTTTTTCGAACACTAGTATCATATTATATGCAGTCTCGCAGCCACAATTTGATTCTGAGTGGGGGGAGGGAGGGTTGAAAATTTTTTCAAAACTGACTGTAATACATACAGTAACAAACATTTCATGTGCCATTACTTTATAATTATAGTTTGAATGAAACAGAACTTGTCATTAGACTAAATAGGTTTCCAACTAAAGCAAACAGAAATCCATTTGCTGTTGAGTCCATGTTGCCACAAATGCAGCATTTGCTTCCTCAGCAACAATGCAGCTATCCACATGTGCAGTGATTATCACGACGTACCAGTATTGTCAAAAAAAGAAAAAGAAGCCTTTTTGAGTTTATTATTCACACCAAGTATTGCTTATTGTGTTGATGTGTAAACATGGAATGTAAGTTTTTCTTGCTGCAGTTCATTTCATCGCACTTTACCCTTAGAACATAGGTTTCATTTCATCGCACTTTACCCTTAGAACATAGGTTTCATTTCATCGCACTTCTTCGTTTAATGTAGGCACATTCACAATTCAACATGCTTGGTTTGGCAATGCTGTACGGTGTATGATAATGTAGCCAGCTTGTAGGGCAGGGAAAGAGTGTCTTAGTGGTAGTGTATAGTAGCACATTTGTTTTTTTGTATAGTTGTTAGGGAATTAACGTGGCTTTGATATAGGCCCAAAACATAGCTAGTTTATTTTAAACAAATTATCTTTTAGAGAGTTAAATATCATTTTATAAACAAATGTCCTTTTAGAGTTTTACATAAGTGTGTGTATTTCAACATGTTAAGATTTTTTTAATGTGGGCTTTGAAATAATCTAAAAGTCACATAGGACAAATTTACAGTGAAACAGACTATGAGAAATAAAACTTTCAAATGCTGATAAAACAGGGTATCATAATCAATCATAATAACAGTTCATTATATCTAATTAAAAACAAGAAATTCGTACAGTATTGAAAAGAAAGGCAATGGATGGTTTATATGAAAATCCCTTAAAGTTTATTAGAGACGATGTTAAAGAAAATAATAATTTTGAGATTTTTTTTTCTGAAATTGATCCATTCCTATAATGAAACTTTGTAAAATGCTTTTTACTGTTTCTTCTTTCATTGATGAGGCTTTATAACATGATTTTGCTTTAAATGTAGTTACACATATTGGAGAACAGTTTTCTTTCATTCATTCATTTATTTTATTCCATAGATCTTACATGAGCAATGAAGCTTTAAGATGTGGAACAAGTAAAACTTTTATAATATTACAATTACACTTTTTACAAATTTTTACAGTTTTACAATTTAGTAATTTTCTACAATTTTTACAATTTTGTGAAATTTTTTACAATATTTTGGCGAGATGTAGTGAGATTAGGTGAGGTCCGAGGATTCGCCAAAAGATTACCCGGCATTTGCCTTTTAGTTTGGGGAAAACCTCAGAAAAAACCAACGAGGTAATCAAATCAAAGGGGAATAATCAAATCAAAGGGGTTGATGCCGAGGACTCACCATAGACTATCCGGCTTCAGTCCCACGGCTGGGGAAAACCTCATAAGAAACCATCAAAGGGGGATCCAACTCAAGCCCGAACGCAGCTCCAGATCAGCAGCCCAGCGAGTCAGCTGACTGAGTACATTGATGGCTCTACTAAAAATATACAATACATAGCCAATCAGATTATTAAATTTACAAACACAAACGATCATTCATCAGTTGAGCTATATGTATAATACAAAACAAGTAAGTTAATTCAATTTAAGGCATAAACAATTCAATCTACAGAAATTGATAATACATATCATGCAAACTACTTCAAATTACAAATACAAACAATTTATCAATAGAGCTATACAGATTACTATTCAATTTAAAGCATATAAAATTCATCGGCCGAAACTATACAAATATATACAATACAAAGTAAGCAGATTAATTCAATTTAAAAGGATACTTTCATTAAGCTATACGAATTTGTGCAATTAATATCAAGTAGATTAATTCAATTTATAATCATAAACAATTCATCAGTTGAGCTATACAGACTACTATACAATTTACAGCATATACAATTCATCAATTGAGCTATACAGACTACCATTCAATTTACAGTAGGTCTATATACAATTCATCAGTAGAGCTTTACAGACTAGTATTCATTTTAAAAGCATATACAATTCATCAACAGCAACAATAAAATTGTCTTAATAACTTGTAAAACAAATCGAAGTTTTCTCATGAATAATGAATGCATCATTTTTTTGGCTGATGGTACTTTTGATTATGCTCCCAACCATTTCTATCAAATTTACACCATACATTCTTGTGTTAATGCTTTCAATATTCCTGTGGTTACTTGTTTTTTTTGCCAAATGCTAATACTCAAACATATAACATGTGGTACTTCCTGAAGAACTTATATCCTCAAATATTGGAAAACAGTTAATCATTTCAAAGCTTTTGTTAGATTACGAAATAGCATCACACAATGCTGTAAACATTAATTTTCCCAGTGTTAAGATTACAGACTGTAAATTTTTTACTTGGGATAGAGTTGGCTTACGAAAATTAAAGAAACAGTACATATATCAAACCAGGAGCTCCGAAACAAAACATCTAAAATTAGAAAGTGGTTAAGATTTATTTTTTGGTCTTTCCTATTTACAAGCATCAGAGGTATCAGATGTTTTTGCAGAACTAATATCAGAGGCCACTCCTATTAATAAATGTTTTGAACTTTCTCATATTCTGGAAAACTATATTAAAACATCAACTTTTCCCCTGAATTATGGGCTGAAGCACCACAGTTTCGAAATGTACGAACTATAGAAGCAACATGAATTTTGTAAGACATTCATCTATCTTCACAGTCATAGATGTATTAAAATAAAAATGTAGAGTATATATGAGGTACGGTACTAAAAATGCGATAAATAGAAATGGGAAGGATAGTAAGAAAATAAAAAATTAGAATGGACAAACACGTAAGGAACTATTAATTTTGAATCAGTACCTATGAACAATACACTTTGAACGAGGTATCCCGTATACAGTACTTGAAGAGCATGGGATGTCAAAAAATTGGTGAGCACAGATTTAAGTAGTTTTCATTACAGTGTTGCCATGCAATGAAATGAAAAATATATATATATTTTTTTTCGTTGTTGGTAACTCTATAGCATCTATTAGATGCTTTATGGTTGTGCTAACAGATGGAGTTACTTGTCAACAATGTGATGCTGAAACGTGTGTTCAGGTTACTGCCCAGCGACAGTCCTGATATATTTTTATATTTGTGATGATTAGTTAATTAATATTAACCCGGCACACTCACAATCACACTCACATTCATACAAATTTCCAGACTCTAGACACCCAGGGAATTTTTCTTCTTCAAGAAAAATATTTATGTGCTGAAATAAAAATAAATTTAAATACGATGAAATGACCGATGGCCATTTTTCTTGTATTATACTTTTAAGCTGAACACAGTGTATTACAATCCTCTGCGTTTCATAACTAGTTCCTTAAGCACACATTTTCATTCACAGAAACTTTCTCATGTAAGCCTTTGCATGTACATAACAGCCAGTCTATTAAGGCAATCACTGTGCTGTTTCTAAGGTATGTTTTCTTATTGATAAAAATGACCTTTCAGGAGTACGAGTATAGTTACAGGGAGAGTTGCCATTATTGTGAACAGGTTGTGTATTACTGGAAGTAAGTCACTCTTATGTCCACTGATGTGGAGTAACGGTTAGCACATCGCTGTGAAACAAGCAGACCCCTGGTTCAAATCCTGGTTGAGACAAGTTACCTGGTTGGGGTTTTTTCTGGGGGTTTCTCTCAACCAATTGAAGCAGAATTGCCTCAGGCTGCAGTGCAAGCCTTCGGGTCCTTCCTCTGTACAAGGTAAAAAAAAAAGTCACTGTTATAATGTTGCAGAGCATCACAGTGTTCCTTTTTTTTTTCCTGGGGGCTCGGGGTGGGGGATTTACCTTTAAACCCCTCCCCCTCGCTGCGCCAGTGTTATATGGTTTATCTCCAAGAGCTTGTGTATCAATTTTTTTTTTTTTTTGTAAAATTAAAATTTAATAAGTTATCAGCAATATTCTGGTACTTACCTATTGTTCACTCTGCATAAGAACACTACTAGCTTAAATCGTGTCCAAGAATTTTTAGTTTTGCTTACAATTTTTTTTAATCATTATGTGAATTATGTCCTTTTTATAATGTGTTATAGCATTTTAAAATATGATGCAGAAGTTTAGCGGATTTTAGAGTGTTGTTTAGTGTAAAGAAAAATTATAGCTTGGCAACACTGCTGTATGACAGTGATATTTTTGTGAATTGAAGTAAAAAATATGCTTGTTGAGTAGAGGGCTGGGATTGGCGATGAATTAACAGTAGAACAAATTTAATTTCTGGTATTGGAGCTATTAATACTTTAGACTAGATTTTAGCATGTGATATTTAATTCTGCATAATTTTATAGTCTTATAAATGAAACATATTAAACTATGGTGTATGGTATGCAATGGCCAAGAGTGCGTAAAATGCTATGAACTTCGGCATATTTTGTTACTTCAACAGTGCCCATTACGTACTTTTGGTCAGTTTGTAGATTTAAACTTAAGGTCATTACTGAGTGTAGTGGTCTTAGTATTATAAAACACGGTATTAGGTTAGGTATGTTTCTGTATGATAATTGAGTGCGTAATAGTGCGTGTATTTAAAAAAAAAACTCAATACTTTTGGGCCCTCTGCTCATATTTCATCATGATAAGTAGGTCTAATGTTAAAATAATGAAATTTATTTTCTCATTCCAATGCAGTATATTTTTCTCAGTTCCTCGATTGCATAATACACTGTATAACTTCTTATATATTGCGTATTTTTCTAATTACCTCGGTTGCATAATAATAATTATTGTGGTCAGTGATACAATTGAGGTGCTTAGAACAAAAAGCAGGTAAGTGAAGGAAACCTAGTTTTGAGGAAATTACAGTTAAAGTCCTACATGCAATGAAATATACACTAGTTTGGTGAAATGATGCCCATATAGCAGCATTGCACAGTGTGATCACTTACCTGATTTTATCCCAAAGAAACATCCTTTTGGGCTATCACAACACGCACTTACCTCATTTTTTTTAATAATGTCACTTACCTGCTTTTTGTTCTAAGCCCCTCAATTAATGGTCGTTTAAATTTTATTTACTAGAGTCAATTTACTGGATAAATAACAGTTCTAACATTTGTAACGACACCAATTACTCAATAAGTATTTAAATAATGTAATTACCGTACTAGAACGGCGCATGAAAATAATTTAGTGTTAACACAATAGCAAAGTTATATATGTAGGTAATTTATTCTTTTTTCAGTACCTACTGCAGCAGTACCGGTACAGCCAGTATATGGAAATAATGCCATATACTCAGGTAGTGGGAGGAAAACTCCCAGGAAAGCAAGTACCTAATCAAAATGTAACCCAAACACTCACAGAAGAACAAGAAATCCAGATATTCTGTAAACAGATGCTAATAAACAGACTTTTCTTAGGACACTACCAAGAAAGGCGTTTCGTAGAACCTTTGGGATCTTACAGGTAAATGGTTTATGTTTAAATTAAATATAAAAGTAGGCTGCACTAGTTATTATCGGATAAATTTCAGAACACTGGTAGAATGTTGCGAGAAGAGGAGAAGAAAGCTAACCGTGTTCAGAAATTTATTCAAGTTTCTTTATGGGATAGATGGGTTAAACGAGGGAATAGCTAAGTGACATTAAGCCGAGGTATGTGACAAGGTTAGTGAGTTAGTTGAGGGGGGAATTGTGTAGTGTGGAGAGATACCGAAATCTGTTGTTCTGTTTTATTAGATTATCTTCCATATAAGCCTAACTCTAATTGCAAAAAAAAAAAAAAAAAAAAAAAAAAAAACCAGTCTTATGATAGTATATTTTAAGACAATTTTTGACAGTGAAGTAATCGTATAACTGAAGTTTTCCCAGAAACTAAATCAGACATTAGTCCCGTGTGTGGTGTGGGGGAATATCGAAGATTGGCCGACATTTTTTTGTCAAGGTATTTATATAGCCTACAGACATATGTAGCTACTTGACAGAAAGAGAAGAATTGTGTGTGAAGTGTGGGTATTTTCGACAGTAGTTAACATATTAAATTTTCACTAGATTATGATGCATTATCAGTATCAAATGTCGTAATGATTTAGGTCTACTTTAGTGATATTGTTCATATCCACTATTTCTCTCCTTCCTGTAGGCTATGATTTCCATCTAGTTTTGCTTTAGACTACTCCTAGAGTGACCATAATTGCTTTGAGTGAAAGGAACTGTAATCACTTTTTTCAGGAAAAAGCGAGACAACGTGTTTTTCTAAAATTCAGTATCAGTATTTAATCAAACTGACCACATTTCCAGTAGGTTCATTCCATGTCAATTCATCCAGATCATGTCACCCACTGGTTACAATTTTGCTGAGACTTTGCATATGTGTTACATACTTCAGTGAATGGTTTCCTTAAAATTGTATTGAAATTCGTGAAGTCGTTGAAGCAGAAAATAGTAATATTGTTATGAATGTAGTCGCATGTCAGCAGTTAAAAATATTACAAATAATGCCACAGTTTCCAATGCAGTTGTTGGATTTTTATTAAACTTGTCCTGTAACTGAAATTTAGGCTTAAGTGCACAATAGAAGATGCCAGTTGTTTACATATGCCACTTTCAAACTACTCTTACATCTCGAAGGCATTATTGTTAGCTCTGATGCTTTTATCTATGTTTCTTATGCATTATATCAGTTTTTGGCGGTTCAGGAATAATACAGAAGGATCATGATGAAGGTATCTTGGGGGAAGCGGGGGCTTGCCTGCGTTATAAGCCTCTTGCTGTATCATAAATGCAATGAATATTGTCTTTGCAGTTAGAGAAACCATTGATACACACATATAAAGATAATATGTCATTTTAGTGCTCAACTTATATCTAATTTCGCGTCTTCATTCGTACTTTCAAATTGTTAATGTGATGTTTTGAAGTAATAAAACACTATTAACATTAACCTATATGGATATCGTTCGTAAAATTGAAGTAGGTGCACTGCACTGACGGTTCACCGCTCACTGTTTACTGTTGATTTCACTCAGTGCTGGTTAACTGTGTCGTGTTGAAGAAGATGGCAGAGCTAGCCGTCGAAAGCTTGGAAGCAAATCTCGAACTCACCTGGCTGAGAACCCGAGAAGAGTTATTCAACATTGTTGTTGATGCCGTCTAGTGTGGGGTTTATATTAATGAAGGTGTATTTATATTGGAGATTTAGAGATTGTTCTTACAACTTGACTTTGTAGCATAGTGGTTAAGCTACTTGTGTGTTGAGTTGGAGGTTCGAGGATTGAATCCCACTTAGGAAAGTAAATAATTAAAAAATATAATGTGCCTTGTAGTCGGTTTAACATAGGTTAAATATAAGTAATGTATGAAATAAGTTATGTTGTGAATGATATAAGATATATAATGTTGTTGTTGTTGTTTTCTAATGCCAGGCATTTGACAATGAAGTCATTTGACCTCTTGCACTCCAATATTTTTCAAAGATATTATCATGACTAGCCACTGAAGCACAGATTTTGAGATGTTCCGAATCCATTTCTTGGTTTGAGTTGCACAATGGACAGTTAGGGGACTGATATAATCCAATTCTGTGCAGGTGTTTGGCCAAACAATCATGGCCTGTTGCCAATCTAAATGCAGCTACAGACGATATTCGTGGTAAATCGGGAATTAACTGTGGATTTTGATGCAGAGAGTTCCATTTTTTCCCTTGGGATTGTGTTATTAAATTTTGTTTGTTGAAGTCTAAGTATGTAGATTTAATAAATCTTTTCACAGAGTAATACGTAGATTTAGTAATAGGTCTGTAAGTAGATATATAATAGATGATAAGATATGACAGAAGAGAAGGAGAGTAGGAGGAGAAGTGAACAGGAGTGTAATTTCGTTTTTATTTCCAAGTAAATAAGTTGATGTCATGAGTAACGGTATTCGAAATATTCGCCACTCCGGTATTGTGCACTTGTTCCGAGATTTATATTGGAGATTATAAAAATTGCACGTTTAAATTACCATGACACTTTTACCTTTTTTTAGGACTTTTTTTTGTGTTTATTGGAAATTAATTTTTTCTTTTCCATAGTGCCACAACCTAGAAAATACTGAAAATTATGTACAGTAATGAGAACACAGTGCTATATCTGTAGACAAAAAAATATATTGGGGGAAATGATAAGAACTTACTTTTTGGCAGAAAAATATGGATGTGTAAGGTACAACATTTCCCAAAATGTGAACGAAATGTAACTTTTTACAACTGAAACAGTTTTGTTTCAGTTCTCTTGTAAGAATCTGGTTTAAAGCATAGGTCCTTCCTGTAGCTGTGCTGACATCTATTTGGCATAAAATGTTTTAAAATGGAACTTCACAACTGTCATTGTCAGGTCAATAAAATGATGGTGAGGGCCTGTGTGGATGCATGAATTTTATTGTAGCATTTGCTCCAATTTCATATGTAGACAAAGGCACAAATTGATGAATGCATTATGTCCCAAGAATGGTTTTTGCATTTTCAAATTGTTCAGCGAGGTCATTTTGGCCTTGAACCATTTCCTCTTTTGTTACAAAAAAAAAACAGTACTCTCCTTGAGATTCTCCTTACAAAAGTTGAACACTTGTGATGCAGTGGTTATTTGTTCATTAAATGGTCTTAATAAACTGGCTTTGATAACCATCCTTTACAAGTACCTTCAATTTCATCACAAGGACATTTTCCATGGCTAGTAGCAAAAAATGACCATTTACATTTCATACCAAAGTCTGTTTCATGATTACATATATTAATGAAATTCTTGCGATTCTTGTTACTGAGCACCGTAATCATCTAAGAAGTATTCTACAGTTTTAACATGTGAAAGAGAGAGCTCTGTTTTCAAGAAATTGATTATGATCTTTTGAGCTTGGTAAACAAAAGATACATCATGATCCATGTCATCAGAAATTAGGCACAAGCACCTTGAATAAAGTCTTTCATCTTTCTTGTAATACACCACTGCAGCATGAAGTATACAGGTACTTGTGTTCCAATGAAACTTTCGGGCCTCGTCTTGAATTACAAAACTGTAGTTTTCACTGAAATCCAATAAAATTATAGCTGACTCATTATCTAGGTTCTGTTTTAACATTTTCAAGTAAGAAGACTGTGCTTTTGCTATAAATGAATGTGGAATGAGTTTCTCAATTTTCTGTATTAGTAAATAAACAATTCAGAGAAAGCGCTTACTTCAAGAACCATATTTGCTCTGTCTGTTGCTGCTTATTGTACTGGATTGGTTCATCAGGATCAGAGTCATCTGGAAATTGTTAGCTATGTTTTTTAGCACAAGATTGCTAGGGCACTTTTCACAAAGATATAGCATGCAAATTCTGTTACGTATGTCACAAGTTATTAGTTTAATCAGATCATGGTAAATTCCTTTCATATGAATATTTTCCAGAAGCACACACACGCAGACAGGATGTGTAGGCTGAGGATCCTGCAAGCACACACTCTTTAAGTCTGAGGATTGCAAATTTAGATAAACCTAGCTTGTTGTGAGGGAACGTTGTCTTGAACAAAGAATGAAACTCTTAAAACAAGCTGTTTTTGTTTGTGAACATTTTTACTTAAGCTTACTTTGTCTTTCATTCCGGGAATTATTCTTGAACTGTCATCATCCATCATCAGTAGTCTACTGGCATGTAACAGAACTCCTGCAGAACAAAATTTCAGTACACTGGCGATGCTGATATAAACTCAGCAGTTGCAAGCGTCGTTAAATAAAACATAATTTAAAATTTTAATTTAAAAAGGTTTTTTCGTTTGTTACAAAGAGTCCCATGTGTTGATATCTTCTGTATAAAGATGTGTTGAGAAATAAAGATTACTGAACACCTATGAAGCTTACTGAAAAAGGAGAATTTTTTTCTGTTTTAAAAAGTAAGTAATAATTGGCAAATGTTTCAGAGATGTTGTGGTTTTATCTACACCAGAGTATGACTTGAAGAAAGATTTAGATGTTGTCAGAAGGAGACTGAAGAACTTCAAAAAGTTTTCAGAAAAGTGGATTGGAATTACAGGTAATAAAAAAATCTGGTTACCAAAATTCTTAGCATTTAGCATTACGTTTCAGACATAGGCCTAATGTTTTTTTTTTCTCTCCACATTTCTCTAGCACAGGAGAAGCCTTGGCTTCTCTCATAATTCGCCTGTTTATTATATATATATATATATATATATATTTTTTTTTTTTTCACTATCTTCCACTGTAACGATTTTCAGGCCTTCATTTAATTCTTGCCCAGCTTGCAATATGGTTTTCCTATTCTGTGTAGCCAAAGTCTGTATTTAATTTTTGAATTCTTGGATGAGATTCATGTTCATTACCAAAACATTCATTCAGCTGTGATTTATGTGAGGGATTTGTAACAATGATTTTTTTTGTAGAATGTACCTATTTAATATGGCAGCTGGGAGCTCAGTTGGTAGAGCAATTGGTTATAAACTGGAAGATCCCAGATTTAGACCTAGGTGGTGGTGGTGATATTTTTCTCGTTGCCAAAATTCCTAGAATAGCCCAGACGTGCACTCAGCCTCCTATCCAGTTACGTAGCAAGTCTTTCCTGGGGGTGAAAAGTGGTCGGAGCATTGTGCCGACTACATATCATTCTGGTGCCAAGGACATGAAAGCATGGAGCTCTATCTTCATGCATGCATATGGAATACCTTGGCCCTTCCCATGTAATACTTTCAGCTCAAAGTTATTTGAACATCCACATTTGCATATCTGAAAGATTCCAATTGATTATGATGAATCTAATAACTTTGTACGTTTTGAAACTGTAAGCGCAAAATTTAAACCTTATAAAATTCAAGTGTGTCGTTTTTGTTTGTAAGAAAATGTAGATAATATTTACATGTAATTGTGATGAAGGTTGTCATTGCAAATTTTGATACATCAGTTTTCACTTTACACACTTTCTATACATCCATCATTGATACTTCATACCAAGTCATGTTTCTGCATTAGAAAAATTGGACGTCATTTTGAGGGTGTAATTTTCCGAACCTAATGTTGTTCTTTTGCATCTTTTTTCAATGAAAGAATAAAAACCAATTTCCATTAAAATACAACTGTGTTGTCTCATTTAAAAAAAAAGTCAGATCTTTTTGGTGGACCCTGTATTTTATTTTTGAAAAAGAACTCTGTAATTATTTCTCTGTTCTTATTACTGTTCTAACTCCTGGCATTAAGCTATGAACTCTTTTTCTTCTCATTTCCTAGGACCAGACTTCGTTGGAGCACCTGCAGGGCATGCTTTGTGGGTGAAGTTGCATAACTTACCATTTGGACATTACTGGTTCCAGATTAAGCAGGTCAAGTTTGTTGAAGACATTGAAATGATTGTACGACTCAAATGTGTAAGGTAAAGAACAATGTTTATGTAGAAATATTGATGGTGAAATTCTTATTTCCTCATTAGACAGAGTATAGATAAAAGTTAGCTAGTACACAAATTTATTCTTGCTAGGTATCATAAATTTCATTTTTAATCATCTGTTTATATATTATAACCTTGTCTTCTTAACTACTGTACGTTTTCTATATATTCATTGTTTATAAAAATATCAAGTAACAGTGCAAGCACAAAGAACAGTTGCTTAAAATGGATGCTATTTTTTTAAGTAACATCCATTAACAACATTTTTTTGGTTTCTATTGGTTCAGGGTTGGAATTGATTTCTAATACCTCCAGGTATGGTCAACTCTGATTTTTCTGGTATCTATAAATCATAAATAATTTTTATCTGTAATTAATCTATCAAAGTTGAATTTTAACTTGTGGTGATTGCAGCAGCAGTCAGCAGAATAAGAACAACAATAAAAAGCAGTAGTAGTGGTACCTCTTAACCCGTCATATGAGTTCTAGCTCTGTAATTATTCGTGATAAGTTCTAAAACCTTCACTTCTGTGCTAGAATCATTCATACTGCTCAGTGAGAGGGTTCCAAAGAGTTGGAGTTTCCTCCTCTCTAAGAGCCCACTTTCAAGTACTATGTGCGTTACAGTTTGTTTGTGCTGCTTGCACAGCCTACAAAGAAGAGACTTTATGAGAGCTTGATTGGGGCTTTTAATGAGAGCTTTGCTTAGAGATTGGCCAGGATATTTTGCCCCTCTTTTCTTATGTTCTCTCCTAGTGCATAATTTTATTGCAGTTTTTGCATTTGATTGGTTAAGATCTGAGGCTGGTTCAGGCCCAGTGAGCTTATAAGCTCCTTTTTTGGCCATTTCGTCTGCTTTTTTATTTCCTCCTATATCCTCATGGCCAGACACCCTTAGACAGCTCCACTGAATTGTTCTGTGATAGTTCCTTTAAGGTTAAAAGCATTTCCTAACCAATTTAGATTAAACTGAATGGCGTCATGTGCTTTAAGTACAGCTTGTCTGTGTGATATATGAGAATATGCGTACCTTCGTAACCCTCTTCAACTCAGGACAGGAAACATCTCTTTCTGGAGACGTGGGTAATAAGTGATGAGTAGCAACGTGGTTAGGCTTTTGCATAAACTAAATACATAAGTCTGTGAGTGCTGCTGTGAACTTTATGTGTGACCATTAATAATAATTTTGTACATTCTCTTGTAAAGAACTGCGGTTATCCCTTACATAATGTCACATTCAGTCCTTTGTTGGTAGCTCATCTGTACATGGTGCTTATGTTCTGTTTTCAATCCTGAAGATTCTCACATCTTTTCTCCCATCCTCCACCATATTTATTATCGGAGGTTTCCATAATCTTCTCTCTGTGAAAAGTGTGCTCAGTTTCTTAAAAACTGGATACTTTTTGGGAAAAGCTTGAGGGGTTAAAATGTTGTAAAAGATATTTTGTTTGTGACCGAGCCTTTGGTCTGCCTTAAGTTTTCTAGAAGAAGACCTCACTAGACTGAGGCTCTGACCAAAATCGTTTTGGGAGTTGTACCCAGGTACTTCCAATATTTCTCTTAATTTATTTTCCAGCAGTCGCCCTGTTCTTAATCCATTGTCTACTTAATCCACTCATTTGTAAGCCTCCTACATTGGGCTTCAACTCCAGAGTCCCCCTTTTCCATCAGTCCACAGTTCTTTTCATTTTGATGGTGAATGTCCCTTTTTGATTATTGTATTATGATCTTCTAGTATTATTATCTTCCTATAATGGCAGTAAATCTCCTTTCTGACTGCTGCATCATGTCATTCTTCTCGTATCCCCAATGATTAATTTCTTTTACCAACACCTACCATCGTTAGCCTTTCTATTTTGTTGTCCTCTGGCTCCTTTTTTCCTATTTTTCGAACTAGGTTGCGTTTCCAATTCTCGGATTACATCTAAAAAAATAGATACTTCACTTTTCTTATTTCCCTTGCACACAAGACAGATGAAAAAAAGCCATAAATAATATTTCTTTTTGTGTCTGTCGAGTTACCTCTGTGGTAGCGTGTCTGCCTACAGACTAGCCAACCCGGGTTATCGAACTTTCATGTAAAATTTCTACCTCAGGACTAGGAAAGATGGTGGTGCACAATTTCTAATCACTAAATTGTGCACCAATATGCCTGGGTTAACTGCCAAATCTCGCCGCAGTGCATAAGTCACTGTTGATAGTGATTCGTCTGTCGGATGGGGACGTTAAGTCTGCGGTACTATTTGACAGGAGTAGGCTACATGCCAGCACTGGGTTTTCCCTTCTCCATTTCTCACCACCACCACCGCCACCGCCCCCATCACCCCCCCCCCCCCATTCCATTCCCTACATTACACTTATACAGACACTTACACAGACATTCACCATAGTACATGACATAACTTTCCACAGATACACATCATGCATAACGTGGCCCACCGAAGTTTTTTTTTTCTTTTATTTATTTAACCTGGTAGAGACAAGGCCATCAGGCCTTCTCTTCTCCTCTATCAGGGGCAACTAGAAAAATGGGTCATAGTCCTGCCATCTATCCGCAATATGCAGAATCCGAATAACATAAAGTGAAGTGGATAGGCATTGAACACACACACATTTCTTTTCGTAACATTATTCGACTTTGGCCCCTTCTTGTCTATAATTCTGTTTCCCTTGTCCTGATCTTAACAGAATGATAGAATCATAACATTGATCAAAATCATGTTCATGTATGCGGGCACATGCGTGCATCTCGTCTCAATTAGAATTCAATTCATGGAAGTCTTGCAGAATTCCAGAAAGTTGTTGGTGACCATATATGGAGACATTAAAATTAAACCAACCAGAATTTTTGTTTTAAGCACATTTGTTTATTAACTAAGTTTTATTATCTGCAGGGCTGTTGATGCAGGATCTGTAAATGAGACTAAGATGTCATCAGAGAAGATCAGGGGAAGTACCCAAGAAAGTGACGAACTCGTATCTTCAAGTAATGATGATGATATCACATGGGAAAGACTGAAGAAGAGTTGGAAGAAGAATACTGAAGAAATGGGCATTGCTCTTTCTTCTATCTTGACAGTACATAATATGAAAGAAGTAATCTGTTTTACATCTGTCTTCATTGTAGCTTGTGTGACTGGGCTTTTCCACTCTGTTAGGTACATTGGAGATTATTCCATACGATTTATGAGAGAGAGCTCTATTTTCATACAGGCAAGTACACCTATCTTCATAGCTGTGATTGATTTCTTTAGCAAATGTGTTGGTGGATTATACCTTCTCATTGCCATGTTATGGAGAGGCACTCCAATCCAACCACGGCCAATGATGGACACAAAACAGAGAGCTCTTCCCATGCCACCTAATATGCATTACAGACCACCTAATATGCCTTACAGACATAGGTAACATCTGTTTTCGTATATATGAACTCTCGCTTATAAGTTATAAGTCACTTATAACAATTCTATGGTGGTACCTGTAGCTTTGGCATTTACATATGTAATCAATGACAGCTATTTTGAATGCGCAAGAATATGTAGGTAATATTGTTCCTATCAACTTGTACGTTTTTCTGTAATACTTCAGTTCTTTATCTTCTCTGTACTGTATATGATTCTTATTTGAAAGTATTGTTGGAATATAGGTTGTAAATGTTGGAAGCTTTACTTACTTTTCTAAGCCTGTGCTGTGATGTCTACATGAGAAATATTATATCAGCAATAAAAGTGTTGAGCTATCTTTTTCATGTTTTACTTCTGCTGGCCATATTGCTGACCAATCATGAGATCATGTGATACGAGATACATTAGTTCACATGAGGTAATGACAGTGGCAGCTCGTGACTTTTTAAACGTATGTGCTACTACAACAATAACAACAACAACAACAACAACAATAATAATAACAACAAAAACTCTCATTCTAATGACGAAAATTGAAGTCCATTTTCCTTCCTGTTGGCAAACTTGTCTATGACCTTAGTATTGAATTAGTAGCACTAGACTTTTTTCTGTAATTGTTTAATTTGCATTTTGTCTTCTAAAGATTTAGAAGAAAATAATGTTTTTAATGAATTCATGTTAATAGTCCAACACAGGTACTCACCTCGGAAAATTAAGGACTTAACACTTAACAACATAAAATAATACAGCATGCGAACAACCATTATGATATGATTTTATACACAGATTTGAAAAACACGTCTGAGTGTGGCTCGACCATGTGTTAGTGTCTCCAACCCCCTCATTCAAACAGCAATCCACAATAATTGAATACAGCTAAAATTTATATATTTACAAAGGTAAACATGTCTGATTTTATTAACTAGAAGAATTGAAAAGAACGTCTAAAAACCACATTTCTAATAGAAAAAAAAATTAATGTTTCATATTTAAATACATTTTTAATAAATGAAGTTCTAGGTACTAAATATATAAGTTGGCTATTCTGTTCTGGCTACTCTTTGGTGAGCACAGAAGGGACAGCAGTTTGATGAGGTTTTCGGTGCTTGCAGGGAAGTGAAAAGGGTAACTGAAGCACGTGCATTTCTCCATTTCAACATCTTTCCTGTGCTTAGCACATCTTGCACTACAGTGGTGGGTGAATGATGAAACGTGACAAGGCGGGCAATTCAAATGCTTTAACAATATAGAACGGAAACATACGGTAACTATTTCAATTAAATATTTTTGAGGTTTTTAAAACAAAACATCTTTTTCTCTCTTAATTTTATTATGTGCTGTAGCACATAAGCACATAACGATCAGCTGCCCCTGGGTAATGGTATTAAAATATAAGTATTTATGCATTTTCTGGTGGGTGCCACACTTTAATGAATGATAAACGTCTGGGATTGCTTTCTACAAAGGGGAGTTAAAGTCCGAGGTCCCATATATATTTGCGGATTGTACAGTATAACAAATACTGTAGAGAGCTAATACTGGAAATCAACGCGATTAACATGGTGTCGAGCAGCAACACAAGAACACTAGCATTGTCTAGCAGCTTGGTTTGAACAATGCTCCCAATATGTATTACTTCAAATACCGTGCAAAGCTCTCTACAGTATTTGATTGCATACATATCTAGGAGAGGTTGGGAGGAATTGTGATAGGCCTGTACATTATTACATGGGAGCTAACGAAATCATTACAGAACGATCAGATTTACATTCTCGATAATTTAATTATCATAACTATTGAAAGAGCATTATGATGCTTATAATAACATTATAAGATGTTTTAAAAGAGATACATTGGTGAAAAACAACATTAGACCTACATACTGCTTAATTGTCCTATTAGCTCTCTATTCTCCAGGTTACTGATGCATTACTTTTTGGGCCTTTCTGTTCTTTTTTGTCAGTCAATGTTCTACAATTTATTCTCTCATATTCATTTTTTACAAAATAATTGATCATTACGTTAAGGAACTTATTAACGAAAATGTGTTTACAATTTTTACATACTGAATTAGTTTGACACCTTGTCTGCTTGATGAAAGAAGTGCGTGTGAAATGTTGATCGAATAATTTTAAATAAAGAAACTGAATAACTTGCGGGAATTATAAAATTAGCACTGTCATACTTTTTATTTGCAATGTGTTGACAAATGCCTGTCAAGCTTTCAGATTTGAAACTAGCTAGTTCCAGTTTGCATGTCTCATGTGGTATTCTGCTACAAGCCCACCCTGTCACATATGTTAGTGCATTATCTGGAATCATACACTGATCATGATCGTCCTCTTCAAGTTCAGCCGTATCTACAAAACTGTTTTCTGTTGCTGGATAACCACTGCAGATTCTAAATGAACTTCCTTCAATCACCTTCGTAATTAAAAAGTCACTGACTTCACTTTCACACTTGCCTTTTTCTGAAGGTGTTAAGAGTTGAAGGCTCATAATTCCTCTAAGCAGACTGTTGATGGATTGCAAGAACGCATTTATTCCTTCGTTAGCTGCTAATGGACCAGTAAGTTCGAAAGACGAGTTGCAAGAAACATCTTTAGTGTTATTGGTCCATTAAAGGATTCACTAACTTAGTGTGTATTTTGATTCATCATAATGTTACCTGTATGAGATTCAGGCATGCGATATTTTATATAATAGGCCTATATACACGATATTAAAATAATATTGTATATCATATGGCTAAAAAGTGATACCTCGTATCTGTACATTTCCAGGTAAATAAAAAAACTGTTTTAGAAATTATTTTCTCAAAATAGACAAACTTATTCGTATATATGTTTGTGCTTTGCAAGATCTTCTATTCGAGAACAAAATATTAGTACACTGTCCAATTTTGTGAACATAATAATAATGTAGTTAAACTAAATTACCAATTTTGTAGATATGAGGTATCTTTTCTTAGCCATCGATATACAGTAATTTGATTACTTATTTATTCATTAATTCTTTGAATAGCAAAGTTATTATTTATTTCTTTATTACAGACTCTAGTTCATTGTCTGATGACGAGGTTATATGCTCTGTAGTCTGTCTTTTTATTTTCTATGAAATGAATGCACTCGTGAGCTATTTCTAATAACAAATAGGCATATTTATCTTTCTCACTGAAACTTCTGTTCCTGATTTCTTTCTGGTTCATATTAGTCTAAATTTATTGCAAATTTTTACAACAATAAAAGTAATTTCTCACATCAATCAAGCAGCCGATGTTTACTTTTTATTCATTCATGTTCTATTGCGTCACTTGTGAAATCCAAAGATGCTTGGTTAACAATCCAGTAACTAGTGGCCCATTAGATGTCTCTTCTGCAACCTGGCAATCCACCAACTTTAAAGGTCCTAACTAATGGAGGAATATATTACTTATAGGTCTGTTTTCTTGCAACCCAGCATTAAATTTACAGCTGTCAGGGGTAATGTTATTACCACTCTTAGAACGCACAACAGAGAAAATATTTTCAAGACAATCTTGCATTGTACGTCTTGTAAGCAGGAACTGAAAGTTAAAATTTTATTTCAGATCTTTCCACAAGTGATGTAGTGCTATTATATTTTGTATCCAACCCTTAAAGTAAGGAGGGTTTGCCTTTCTTTCATTCAGAATTTTTAGTTTTGAAAACAGACTTTTGTAGTTTTTGCAGAGTCATCCAATGACAAGAAGTAATTTGTAAAGCCCTGCATGAGGGTTTAGCATCGTTCATGGTTGATGAATTAAAACAGTCAAATCCACTATCTATTAACTCTATAAACTCGGCTGTTTCAAAAGCTTCTTCAGATAGTGACTGAAACAACACATTAGTTTTTATGGCCTTACTGATGGAATGACTTGGCACCTGTGCAGCCGGACAAACCGTCATGAGCAAGAAAGTTGGAAATTCTATATGTTTTTGGCTCATCCTTGGGCATAATCGAGGATTCATATCTTTATTCTTATTATACAGTTCAACATGTTGCCACTTGTATACCTCATCTTTGTAAGAAAGGTCATGCCGCTTGAAGTTGTTTCATATCAACTTTAGGAGATGTGGTGTGTTATGAAAGAAATACACAATTTCTCCATCTATTTCAATAAATGGTTTATCAACCTCGCATTCCAATAAATTCCTCATTCCAATATTATTGGCTGCCTGGTCACTAACGACTACTTCAGGAAAATAGCCACATTTCCTAACCTCGCAGATGGCTTCAGAAAGAAGATCCTTTAGAATATCACCGGGCGTGGAATTATTAGATAGGAAATATCCTATTATCTGCTTGCAGTTGGTTTGCAAGCCCCTAATCATGAATACTAAAGCCTGATTTGCGGGTTTCAATTTTTCACTTTTTGTTTGATTTTGACTCTCATATGGTCCAAATTCTACAAAGCCATCAAATAAATCTGATTTTGCATCATACGAGAAACTTTCTTTCAAAGATATCTCGTCAAGTCCATATCTGTGGAGTAATGGTCAGCGCATCTGGCCGCAAAACCAGGTGGCCCAGGTTCGAATCCTGGTCAGGGCAAGTTACCTGGTTGAGGTTTTTTCCGGGGTTTTCCCTCAACCCAATATGAGCAAATGCTGTAACTTTCGGTGCTGGACCCTGGACTCATTTCACCGGCATTATTACCTTCATTTCATTCAGATGCTAAATAACCTGAGATGTTGATAAAGCGTCGTAAAATTACTCAATAAAATAAAAATAAATATCTCGTCAAGTACAATGGAAAATACTCTCTGAGCTGGTGTAAGACTTCTCGATTTTATCTTAAGTTGCATTATTGTCTCATTGAAACCTGGACCAATACCCAATTGTTGCAGTCAATTATGTAAGGAGTGAATAGTTGGCAGACAGTCTTCCTCAAGTATTGATGTGCATTAAGTGAAGCATAATGCAATGTCAGTATGAAATTTTTGTCATACTCGGTATATCGCCTTCCCATAGGTTTTCTTTTTCTTAGCTTCAACTGAGATTTAAGGAATGAATCTTCTTCCAGCAATTGAACACATTCTAAAGATGAATGAGATTTTTTCAATTTTTGTATGTCAACTCTTAGGGATTGAATGAGTTTCCTTTGTTTTGACATAATTTTCTGCGCATTTCTTAGTTTGTTAGTAAGAAATTGTATTTTTTTGTCAGACGAAATTTTTTCTCTTTTAGGAGTTCTAGCATTCTCAAAGTTATCTGTAACAAGATAAATTTTGCACTTTATAAGGATTATAGTATTATATTTCAAATCATCTTATATTGTAATTATATTTGCTAGCAAATAACAATCACGATATTAGAGCCAGGAAAATAAAAATACAACAATTAGGGCTTACATAAAAGTTTGTGGCTCTATTGCATCCAAAAATTGTATTAGAACAGGTAATACTGTATTTTAGCAATGTTATCAGGTTGAAATTTCAGATAGGTTTGCTGCTTTAGTAACTTCCGACGAAGCTGAGAAAGAGTTAGATGTTAATAGCGTGTGGGACAATATCCGAGATAATATCAAAATTGCAGCTGAGCAGAGCATAGGTTATCATGAAACTAAGAAAAATAAACCGTGGTTTGATGAAGATTGTTCAATTGCAGTAGATAGAAGGAAACAGGCAAAATTGAAATTCTTACAGGATCCAATTGAGGAGAATAGAGATAATTATTTCAATGAAAGACGGAAAGCAAGTCGTACACTTAGGAATAAAAAGAGATTACTTGAAGGAAAAACTGAATGAGGCAGAAACAAATAGTAAGAATAAAAACATTCGAGATTTATATAAGGGTATAAAGGAATTTAAAAGGGTAAACATGATCAAGGATGAGAATGGTGACTTGCTTGCAGACTCTCATTCAATCCTTAACAGATGGAAAAACTATTTTGGACAGCTACTAAATGCACATAGGCCAGATAGAAATGATCAGGACGAAATTGAAATACAAACTGCTGAGCCATTTATACCGGAACCCACACTTTCTAAAGTCGAAATTGCGATAGAAAATCTGAAAAAGTACAAGTCTCCAGGTATCGATCAAATTCCAGCAGAATTAATACAAGAGGGTGGAAGCGTATTATCTAGCGAAATTTATAAACTTGTACTTGCAATTTGGGAAAAGGAAATTGTACCAGAACAATGGAAGGAGTCCATAATCATACCTATTTTTAAGAAGGGGGACAAGACTAACTGTAGTAACTTTCGAGGAATATCACTTTTGTTGACGTCGTACAAAATTTTGTCGAATATCCTTTTGAGAAGATTAACTCCATATGTAGATGAAATTATTGGGGATCATCAATGTGGTTTCAGGAGTAATAGATCGACTATTGATCAGATTTTTTGTATTCGACAGATATTGGAGAAAAAAATGAGAGTATAAGGGTATAGTACATCAGTTATTCATAGATTTCAAAAAGGCGTATGATTCGGTTAAGAGAGAAGTTTTATATAATATTTTTATTGAATTTGGTATTCCCACGAAACTAGTTCGATTAATTAAAATGTGTCTTAGTGAAACTTACAGCAGAGTCCATATAGGGCAGTTTTTATCTGATGCTTTTCTAATTAACTGCGGGCTAAAGCAGGGAGATGCACTATCACCTTTACTTTTTAACTTGGCTCTAGAATATGCCATTAGGAAAGTTCAGGATAACACAGAGGGTTTGGAATTGAACGGGTTACATCAGCTTCTTGTCTATGCAGATGACGTGAATATGTTAGGAGAAAATCCACAAACGATTAGGAAAACGCGGAAATTCTACTTGAAGCAAGTAAAGAGATAGGGTTGGAAGTAAATCCCGAAAAGACTAAGTATATGATTATGTCTCGTGATCAGAATATTGTACGAAATGGAACTATAAAAATAGGATATTTATCCTTCGAAGAGGTGGAAAAATTCATATATCTTGGAGCAACAGTAACAAATGTAAATGACACTTGGGAGGAAATTAAACACAGAATAAGTATGGGAAATACCTGTTATTATTCGGTTGAGAAGCTTTTGTCATCTAGTCTGCTGTCAAAAAATCTGAAAGTTAGAATTTATAAAACAGTTATATTACCGGTTGTTCTGTATGGCTGTGAAACTTGGACTCTCACTTTGAGAGAGGAACAGAGATTGAGGGTTTTTGAGAATAAGGTTCTTAGAAAAATATTTGGGGCTAAGAGGGATGAAGTTACAGGAGAATGGAGAAAGTTACACAACACAGAACTGCACACATTGTATTCTTCATCTGACATAATTAGGAACATTAAATCTAGACGTCTGAGATGGGCTGGGCATGTAGCACGTATGGGCGAATCCAGAAATGCATATAGAGTGTTAGTTGGGAGGCCAGAGGGGAAAAGACTTTTGGGGAGGCCGAGACGTAGATGGGAAGATAATATTAAAATGGATTTGAGAGAGGTGGGATATGATGGTAGGGACTGGATTAATCTTGCTCAGGATAGGGACCAATGGCGGGCTTATGTGAGGGCGGCAATGAACCTCCAGGTTCCTTAAATGCCAGTAAGTAAGTAAGTAATACTGTATTTTACTTTTGTTAGAATCTATTTCAGGTAGTTCCAGATAAAGTGGTGTGTCCTCTGGTAACAATACACTTTCTGTGAACCGTTTCTTCGGACTGCACCTCTTTGTTTTGTCTAGACAAAGGGAAGGAACAGCATTTTTCTTCAACCAAAAGAATTTTATATATATATATATATATATATATATATATATATATATATATCTATAAAGTAAGAGTTTGATTCTCCTCTCGTCAACTTATTTAAACCTTTCCGCTAGGAGTGCTGTTAGTCAATGTCACACATATGGAAGCCAGCTTTCCGGTATTATTATCTACAGTGTTAAAAAATGGTGTCATGATGATAATATATTTTGTATTGTATATTTTGTAGCAATTTAGTTCTGTTATACTGCGAGTAACAGTTTGTTTTCTTGCAATATCGTTGAAAATATATATTCGTATATGAGGCCTCGCCATCCTCATTGAATAAACCAAGACTATATGTAGTCAACATGTAGATACCTATTATTGGAGAAAAATTTGTTCCGCCACCCGGAATCGAACCCAGGACCTCTCAGTTTTGTATGCTGAGCGCTCTTTCCACCTGAGCTATGCCGAGATTCGACTCTCAATGTCAGCCGAACTCTCCTCCTCTGTATCATCAAAGGCCTACTATCTGCATTTTAGACATACAAGTGATGTATGGAGGAGCGCATATTTAAATGACTTTATGGCCATTTTCGACAACAGTTTTTTAATCACTGTTAACATCTCTATCTATATCTCTCCCTGTCCTCGTCCCCCTGTCCCTCTCTTCCATTAATTAGTTGACAGTATTACATAATACACGAATAAGAATTACTGTAATATTTAAAAATAGTACATTATGCAATGAGCCTATAATGGTAGTAATTAAGACGCAAGTATGTTTGTTTATGAAACGAGCGCAAGCGAGTTTCATAATTTTCATACGAGCATCTTAATTACCATTATAGGCAAGTTTCATACGACTTTTTATGCTCGACCATATTTCTAACTTGAAATTATTCATGAGTATTCATGTTATGTAAGTGAGGAGCGGAACTGACCTGAATTGTGAGATGTGCGCAGACGCAAAAGTATTGATTTTTTCCGAGGCACGAATGTCATTGACCTTGATATAATCTAGAAAATAACATGAAGATTAGTCTTGATATAACCTGGAAATTGATTTAGAATTGAAAAACGAGATGACAAATTGAATTTATTTGAATATTATTTACAATTAACGCTAATCGCTAATTATTATAGTAACAGAACATAACCTTCTACAACAGTATTGGATTTCCAGCCTCCGTGACTTTTCGCTAATTGTCTTTCGATAGCATATCCGAGAATAATCGATACTTGTGGTTTTATAATGGTACAAAGGTGATTTGTCATTGGCTGAACACCTGAACTTTAATGAATAGGTGTACTTTAATGAGGTGCATTAAAGGACTACTACCAGGTGTATAATTACTATATTTCGGCATGGTCGAGCATAAATAAATTTTCAGTTTAAACTAAATTACTTCTATTTCGTTAGCGTGTTTGGAAACCAGTTTTGTCCAAAATGAGGTAAGTGCTGCTGCTGCCACCACCACCACCACCACATTTAAGTTTCAATAAATCCTGTTCTAAAAATAATGTGACCCTGATTGTAATTTTTTTGTCTATTAAGAACATTATCAAACTTAAATGACTCCTCGATTTCTTCAAGATGCAGTGATAAAGATTATTTTTCCATGGGATTTGAAACTACGAGTACATATCATCACATGAAAGGGTGCTTCAAATGCTATTTCATCCCCACTTTGTGTAGTCGAGGGAAAGGATTTATGTACATCACAATAAAGTAGAACACATTAGACTTCTAACTTCGTTGATGTTTGTATCAGGCTACATTCACAAAAAGCTGATTCTGCAAGACTTAGCAGCCTTGTAAAATATGAAGTAAGAATATTTTTACTGTAGTTACCTTCTGCGTTTATGCTGTTATCATTATAGGTAAAATTCAAGATAAGTAATGTCCAAAGATTTCTTTAATATTCACTAAAACTTATTAACATTACCTACATGCTCCCTTGTCTTAGTGTGGGAACAACTGAAACATTAAAGAAGAATCCCGGCACTAAACAATGTGAAAAGGAAAACAGACTCACATTGTCATAGATAAGCTGTTACTTACTGCGTGTGAAAAGTTATTTTATTATGTTGAACTAGACCTCTACAGTTCTCCTGTGACCAAGGTCACAAAGAGCTCTGCTGAGCTATCAGTTGGAATGTTAGATAAGTGCAGGATTCTGTCTGGAGTCATTTTTAACGATCAAAGTTCGTAAATAGCAGACTTTAGTCACACAAGAAGTATTTAAGTCTCAAATTTAAAACTAATTTCTCTCACTATATACATAGTCTACATACTGTATGTTGACAATTTTTTATGCATTTATTCGTGCGTAAATTATACGTGTACAGGGTGTTAAAAAAAGTATGTAATATTTTAGGAGATGCTAGTATGCATCAAAACAAGAAAAGAATGTCTAATAAACATGGGTCCTACAACACACACTTTCTGAGATCTGAAAACTTGTTCATAGGAGGTGCTCAATGTGACGTCCATTCATGGCAATGCATTCCTTTGCCTTTCAGCATAAGGAATCACGCACTCTTTGAGATTGACCTGATTGTTCTTGATAACTAAAAGTCTAGGGGATTTAGGTTTGGGGAATGAGCAGGCCAAGGTGTGGGACCTCCCCAATCAATCCAGCGGTCCTGAAATGTCAGTGTCAGGTGTTCACGCTCATTGCAGAAAAAATGTGCTGGTTTGCCATCATGCATAAACCACATCTGTAGTCTTTGCTGACATGGCACGTATTCCAGCAAGGTAGGCAATACGTTAATAAGAATGTCCTGATAACGAGCCCCAGTTATTTTCTGTGGTAGCACGTATGGCCCTTAATCTATCACCAAGAATGCCTGCCCATATGTTGATTGAGAATCGGTGCTGCCTTATTTCTTCAAATGCTTTGGGATTTTCATCAGCCCACACATGCTGATTACGAAAATTCACATCATCTCTGCTGAACCCCGCTCATATCCACAACCAAACTTTTGTTTTCAGTATTCCTTGTGACATATCAGTATTCCGTGCCAGGGGTGTCACGTACGGTATGATTATCTAGTAGCCTGCTGTATTGTAGGGCAGAAAAAAGCATTGCCATAAATGGACGTCACATTGAGCACCACCTATGAACAAGTGTTCAGATCTCAGGAAGTATGTGTTGTAGGACCCATGTTTATTAGACATTCTTTTTTTGTTTTGATGCACACTATCACCTTCTAAAATACTGGATACTTTTTTTTAACACTCTGTATATTTCGATGGAAATACAATACTTTCTTTGTTCCTTATTCCTATACGAGTATTAGTTACTTAGTATCCAATGCTCTAGCCTCTGATAATAATTGAGTCATTTGCTGTATTGTTTTTAAATGTATTTTTATCTGCATTTATTTACAGTCACACTAACTTCTGTCGCAACTGTCTGTGGTAATTGGGGTCCAATCCAGCATTCACACATATGTTAATTATGTTCTCCTGTTACTAGACTTCACCTTTAATTCTACCTCTTTTTCGACAGCAAACAAGTCATCTGCAATATCTTCGAGTCTTTTTCCCTAATTACTCTTCTCACCGCTTCATTCATCACTATAAGCAATATAATTAGTGGAAGAATACACCTCTGTTGCACACCAGATCTCACAGCTAAGGGCTCCATAATTTTCCCACTAATTTGACATGTGTAACTAATATGCTGCTGCCTTGGTAACTTTTACCATTTTCTTGCATAGTCCATATGCCTTCATGGTTTCCCATACGTGGTTCCTTTTTGAGGGTTAAAGACTTCTTCAAAGCCCACAGACATGGTATATAGTTGTTTAGTCAACTGTCCGAAGACAGGTTTGACCCTCATAAGTGACACCAATAAGGCATCACTCATAAGATAACTAATACAGAAATTAATAGGGTAGAGTGGCCAGATTCTTTCCTCCTCCATTGATACATCGCTGACTAGTAATATATAATAAGATCTATACAAACAATTGAGGAGTGTTTAGCAAAAAACGCCAGTTGTCCAAAATGTGATAATTTTAGTTAAAGCGGCCATCTGATGCTACTTTGTGATATGCATGAACACATGTATTCAGTTCTTTAAAAACGTCAATAGTACAGTGTCGAATGACTTCTAAAAACCGTGTTTCTGTTAAAACGTCAGTAATCCACAATATTTCTTGTAAGAATGTCAGGTGTCCAGATTTCATTGATAGACAGTGTTGGCAGCACCAAAGTAACAGCTGCACGCACTAGTGTGTTTTGTTGCATTTTGCATTCTGAATTTATAACTTTTCAAGTAAAAATGTCATTTGTCCAATGGATTTTTTGCTTCCATTGTCCAAATATTATGTGTTATGTTTAAACAGCACACTGCAGATAATCCATTAACAAAGAAGTGTGTTCATACAAATTACCAATGCCAATAATTATTGATGCTGTGAAGTTTTTTCAAGATTCTCACAAAAATATGGTTTTGGACAACTGAGTTTTTGCAAAACACTCCTCAATTGTTTTTACTTTGACACATATCGTCAAGTGAGATGTAGCCTACTGCCTGTCAATAGATGTACATATCAGCCAGGACCTCAATCAGAGGGTAACAATATATAGATTGGTTTTAAAATCATTACTATTGCCGCATCTGAGTTCAAGTACTATCACATTGGTCTTCCATCCAGGTGGATATTGTTTACATTCTTTATGATGTTCTGTAATATGTATACAATTGGCTTAGACATCTACTTGTTCTGTGGGTACACTGCACTGTATTATGGTCTCATTTCTAAGCTTGGTTTTAAACCTTCCACTTATTATTGACCTCCATTTCATTAGACTACTCTCTGCTCTTCTCTTTCAACAGCATCCCAACACTTTCACGATATGGGTTCCCATCTGTTCTCCCCAAACTCATTCCATCTCACCTTGCTAATCTCTACAGTACCAGTATTATAGTCTTGTTTCTGCCTCTATCCATTTCAATTTCATAAAATTTAAGTTGAATGTCTAACTGTTCACAGATTTCTTTTGTGATTATCATTACTGAAGTAAAGCCATAAACTTGAAATTTGCTGAGAAACTTGATAAGTTTCTGTAGTAAAGACTGCCAGATCGAGTTACATGTCTAGCAAGTTGAGAGTTTTACTAACACTGTATAGTAGTTCTATAGTTGTAATATTCTATTTAACGACACTTTCAATACAAAGGTTATTCTGCCTTTGGATAAATCGCAATATAGCAAACGCCTGTAGGGGAAGTTATCCCCACCCACGTGAAATGTATATTCGACACAACACTCGCCTATCATGTAGTGTGTCTGATGAGCTAGTAGGGGAAAAGTGGTAAGGGTCGTGGGCGGAGCTTCTACGTTCGCTATATTGCGATTTGCCCCTGCCTTTAAATTCAATGGGACAAGAAATTGCCTAAGTTCAATGTCAGAAACGAAGTTATTTTATGCGACATAAATCTGTCTCCCTCCCAAAAGAAGCCATGGTAAGGATATTGCCTTCAGCCAGGTTTCGAACCTAGCAGCTATTGATATTATGACCTCAACATATATACATAACCTATTTAGAATTGTTTATTTTAATTCATGAGCAGGGAGGGGGGATTGCAATATTAAAATACCTAATAAAAATTCGTTAACTCTCAATATTGTTCACTGCAACGAAATGTCTTAAGTTATTACTAGACATCTGGTCCTGCTTCTAAGGTATCTCTCCTGCTTCCGGCCAGGCATTGTAGAAAATCAGTAATTGTCCTGTTCTTCTTTCTCGTCAATTCTCGGTGGACCAAAGAAAGAAACAGTCTCTGTCTGAAGTCTATTAGAGGAATTATGTTTGTAAAGTTTAATGTAAGATATCTTGTCTGTATTTCCAAAAGTATTTACTGGATGACAACATTCCTTGCTCAAATTGGGTTGTCAGAGAAGTACAGTAAAACCTTCACTAATTGGAGAAAAATCTAGTCTGAATTAGTCAAAGTCAAAATTATAGAGAATTTACTAGAGGGGGTTATTTCGAAAAGTGAAAAAATGACATTGAATAGTTGTTTCATTACTCAGTGTTAATAGTTCTATTTTACAAACACGTAGAACAAAAAAAAATTAAAGTTCTTTAGTCCATGTAAATAAATAACTGCACAGGAAGTACTAGCTTTGAAATTTTCAGACTGTGATTTAAAGAAAGAGTGTGTTGTCTGTGTCTGTTTGCACTGTTGTTCTTTATGTAAATCATAATGCATTTCTTTTAAGGCAAATTTAAATTTCTGATAGTTTGGATTACAGTTAAAAAAAATTAATGTATCTAAACGAATCTTGAATGTCTAACCACAATTTTCACTCTCTGCATTTACTTCTACCTTCAATGTGTGGAATGTTAATCTCCAAGTGTAGGGTGACCAGATTCACATTGATAAAAAAAAAAAAAAAAAAAAAAAAAAGAGGACATTGTTCGAAAAAAGTGGACAGAAAATATGTACTTTGATTTAGGCCCTAGGCTTAGGCCTATATTATACTTTAAAGTACGTCAATATACAATACAGGTTTAGACTTATATCATACTTAAAAGTATGGTATGTTAATATCTATTTTATTAAAAAATAATTATGATGAAATAATAAAGATTTTACAGTTAGCTATATATGAAAGTCAAGGGAACTATGATTATTAAAGAGGACAGAAAATAGTCTATTTATATTTAGGCTTACGCCTATATTGTATTTAAAATTATGTCAATATCTATTTTATTATAGCATACTTATGATAAAACTTACATTCCTTGATTTTTTTATAAATCTGCCCAGACCCCGGACAAAGGCCTGAAAAGGAGGACATGTCTGGATAAAAGAGGACGTCTGGTCACCCTATCAAAGTGTCTCGTGTTAAGGGGGGGGGGGGGGAGCTGTCCAAATTAGCAAGGTTTCATTGTACTAACAATAACAAAATTAAACAAGGTATATAAGCTTATTTAGCGAGGTGAGCAGTAGCTTCGCAGTTAAGGCGTAATGCTGCAAAGCTGGAAGGTCACAGTTTAATTCTCAATATCATCATGAATTTTCACCATTGATTACCTACAAAATTACAGGCAAAATTGCAAATGATATATAAACAGAATGCCTCGATCTAGAATTTCACGCCTAATGTTGCATTATCGTCCTGTGGGTAAGAAAACCTTGGGCAGACAGTTACAGCATTGGCAACAGACTGTAACAGACCACTAAGCCCATTATTGGAAGGATGATGATCTGATCCTTAAGGCTGCATTATAGCCCTAGAATTTACTCAGTCTGTAAGAGAAATGAATACCAAGGGCATTTTCTTGGGGGTAAAGCAGTGGGACATATAGATTGACATCCCTACTTCCATTAATAGTGACTGCCTATAAAGGTGGGCGCCTTAACCACTCACCACCCTTTGGGTCAATTTGACTTGTAATGGGGTTACTTCACCATAAGTTTGTTTATAATCTGTACAGTTAAATTGTTAATTAAGGCTTAACAATAGTTTTGTATCAATTTTATTGTATACTTACTGGCGTTTAAGGAACCCGCAGATTCATTGCCGCCCTCACATAAGCCCGCCATTGGTCCCCACCCTGAGCAAGATTAATTCAGTCTCTACCATCATATCCCTCCTCCCTCAAATCCATTTTAATATTATCTTCCCATCTACGTCTCGGCCTCCCCAAAGGTCTTCTTCCCTTAGGCCTCCCAACTAACACACTATATGCATTTCTGGATTCGCCCATACATGCTACATGCCCTGCCCATCTCAAACATCTGGATTTAATGTTCCTAATTATGTCAGGTGAAGAATACAATGCATGCAGTTCTGTGTTGTGTAACTTTCTCCATTCTGCTGTAACTTCATCCCCAAATATTTTCCTAAGCACCTTATTCTCAAACACCCTTAACTTATAATTCGAAATTTTCTCGGGCTTCCAGCCAGGTCATAAGTTGGTGATCCACCGACGTTTCGAGGATGTTCATCTTCCTCATCTTCAGGGTTAAATGATATCTGAGGGTACCTAGCTCCTTAATTTATAGTGCCAGAGGGAGTCAGCCGAGGAGCTGTGCGCCGATTGGCTGTTATTAATGCGGACCGCGGCGAGAACGTTGCCGACGTGTTGTCTTGCTTTGTGCTTTCCGGCTGAATGACCTTGGGTCTCACGGTGGGCTCGGTGGACGATTTCTCCGCTGATGACGGCCTGTCGTCCAGGCGGTGAGAAATTTAATAGCCGGTGACCATGCCGCGCTTAGTTGAAGACCAGAGTCCTGGTTCAGGTTACCGCGTTCCGCCGCTATGGCCAGGGTTTTAAGGAGCTAGGTACCCTCAGATATCATTTAACCCTGAAGTTGAGGAAGATGAACATCCTCGAAACGTCAGTGGATCACCAACTTATGACCTGGCTGGAAGCCCGAGAAAATTTCGAATTATCACGTCGCCAGGAAAGCTTCAGTAGTTATCCTTAACTTATGTTCCTCTCTCAAAATGAGAGTTGAAGTTTCACAACCATAATGGACAACCAGTAATGTAACTGTTTTATAAATTCTAACTTTCAGATTTTTCACAGCAGACTGGATCATAAAAGCTTCTCAACTGAATAATAACAGGCATTTCCCATATTATTCTGTGTTTAGTTTCCTCCCAAGCTCAGACATGAGGATGGCATGCAACAATCAGCAATCACATTGTTGCAGCGGGGAGCAGGATTTGTTAAAATTTTAGCATATGAGGGTTTTGGACATTATGATCCTAATGAAAATATTAAACGTAAACAAAAAAAAAAATGACAATTTGTATTTCTGGGTACTATAAATGATTTCCTAAGAAACATGCTTCTCACTTACACCTTCTGCTGCATTATAGTTATTTTTTAACACTTTTCGACAATCAGATACATTCTACTCGTGATTTTTTGTGAAACAGCATTCGCATGTCATAAATTTTTTTATGAATTTGATCTTGGTTTACTGCTCCAAATTAGGCTTATAACTGAAAAGATGTTATACTGATAGACCTAATGAATAAAAATAATCTGAGTATCTACCAACTTAGCTTTGATTTTGGTATCTTGAACAAAATACGCTATTATGTAATACAAAGCCACACATAACAAGCTTTTAACTCTTTATTATACAGATTATTACAAGGCATGGAATGGATACTTAACCTTATTCTTTTTTTCATACACGAAATAATTCACTGTATTCTATCAAGCAATTTACTCTTAGGCTTTTTCTTTTTTTCCCACCTAAGCAAACATATCTTATTATTCGTCTTTTTTTCGAGGACAGCCTACAGTGAAATTCTTGAGTACCGAATGGCAAAGCAAGGGTATGAGTACAAGGGCAGTACATCGTTATTATGTAATGGCTGTACAGCCTAGATCTTTGCAATTCCAACAACTCCACAGGCAGAGCGAGCACCAGCATTTCCTGTTGTTTTGCTTAGTTCATGGCCACCTTTGCCAAGGTCGTCTGGATCAGCGTGAATCTATAATAAGAAAAACATTTGTATGAAGTTCTGACTACAGAACTGATGTCGTGTTACTGTCGTATTATGTATAAACGTTAAAGAAAGCTACATGTTACTTATGAACACTATTTCCCTATTTTTTAGTAAGTCTTTTTCATACCAGTGCAAATTATTATAAAAAATATGCTGACATTTAAGTATGTTCGAAATTTTTTCAGGAATAATCAAACCTTTAAATAAAGCGTATTTGCATGTACATTGTCATTATCATCAACAGACCTATCTACAGTGTACCTTATGTTTAATTCAATACCATTAAGTTTTATTCGGAAAAATCACTATAATGTAGGTAATGCAGTAATTCCATTTCATTCTTCTTAAAGTTAGAGGCAGAAAAACTAAATTTTAAGATACATATTGGAATACCTACATATGTTATTTCAGAAAATTGTAGGCTTATGCTGTATTAATGTTGTAAAATCCATTTCCCAATGTCAATATGACAGTGTCATTGAATTTGACAACACTTCGCAGAATGATTTGGAAGTATGTAACTAAATTGGGGATCTTTTTTCAAACTTACCACCAAAGTTCTACCAACAATGTTGTGAGCACCAGTTAACGAAATCATTTTATCCGTAATATCAACTTTAGCTACACCATTGGCGCTGGCTTCAACATTTCCCAAATCACCAACATGCCTCTCTGCATCAGCTGGAGCTCCATGTTCTTTCTGATAAGGATTAAAATGGGCTCCAGCACTCATACAACCTATGGATTATTTAAGACAAACATTACTTATTTTATCTACCCGACACAACATAATTATTACGCAAGTCATCTAAGCTGCGTCTTACCATTTGTATTATCTCCAAATTCGTGAATATGGAAACCATGCAGACCTTTTTGTAGGCCAGTCACTTCTCCTGTTACTTTTACTGGAGAATCAGGGCTCTACAAATGAAAAATATAGAAAACATAAGGGAAAACTCCAGAACACGGTAGATGCGGTGGGGGTAGAGGGGAAGGTAGGGTACCGTGTTCTGGAGTTTATCCAAACATAAATTAACGTCTGTTAAGATTAATATATCGTAGCTAGCACACTTTATAATTGTGCAATTATTTTGTGTAACAAATGCTAAACAGGGTAGGCTATACCCTAAACAGCACTCACCGTGCGCTCTTATCACTTAGGCCTACTTAGATACCCATATGTTGTTACGTAACAGTATTTTATGATGCTTTTTTCACATTACGTCTGTTATGTAACGGCACGAACATCAAAATATCAGTAACATAACACCATGAATGCAAAACAGTAGTGTTTGTTCAAATAGAGATGGAGTAGCAGAGAAATTAACTACTAAGGTCTAATGAAAAAAAAAATAACTTCAATCTTGTAACATTTATCATAATTTTCCAAAATAAATATTTACATATTGGGTGCTTACGCATATGTTGATCTACTGAAAAACAAAGTATAACTCAACATACTAATGAATTTCATATTATAGGCCTATTGTTGAAAACAGCTTACATCTTGATCGAAGAAGACCGTTCCTTTGACCACTTCTCCATTTAGGACACACACAGCTTTCAACGGCATTTTAATAAAGGATAAATTCTACGAAGTCCTTACTCCTTGGAGTGAAGAGGGGCAACTGAATGAATTAACAAAATCGTATCGCTTTAAAACCACTCCTACCGGCTCTTATAATGACCAGCAATTTTATTTCTTGCGAGTAAAATAATAGCTTGACCTTGATTATAATTGGTAGACAGGCATACCATTGAACGTACGAAACGAAGATATGCTGACAATACTCTACTCGCAATGTGAATGAAGATAGTGACCAATATGGCCAGATGGCTCTGCCTACCATCATTTATCATGGCCTACTAGAAGAGCATGTTGTTTTAAAGTCGTGACGTCTACAGAGAGAATGGGAATGCAAGATAGTATTTGGTTTATTCAGTGATGAACGTTTTGTTTCAATACATAAAGACATTTAAGGTGTCTTACTTGCAGTATTCATATAAATTGTTGCAAAAGTAACAAATATGGCTGAGCAGGTTTTATTGGAATTAGAATCAGCAGCACAAATAATGCTGGTAAGAAACTTCCTAATACTTCTTTTCAGTTTAGGTTAAGGTAAGTTAAGGTTAGGTTACAGATCTAGCACTACTTCCTTTTTTCCAATATTTTAAATAACATGTAATTTGATATGAAAAGTTTGATATCTCTATCCTTACTTCTCTCACAGTGGTTCACTATTTAATTCGTTACAACGTCGAATAAATCGAGTTCTGAACTTGGCCTACAATAGAATTCTAAGAAAGGAAACAAAATAAATACATTTTAACAGGAGAAATTTCAGAACACTTGTTATCTTCCTTCCCCTCTACCTCCACCTTGTATGCATCTACTTTCCCTCCAATCTTCCCAGTATTTGACATGTCTTAATTATGAATTTTGTTTACTTTTTGTTTTTGTTTTGTTTTGTTTAGTCAACTGTCCGAAGATAGGTTTGAATCTAATAAGTGACACCAATAAGACATCACTCATGAGGCAATTAAGCCAGGAGATAATAGGGTAGGGTGGCCAGTTCCTTTCCCCCCCTCCATTGCATACACCGTTGACTATATAGATGTTACACTACTCAGATTTCAGATGCATACAAACGATTATTGTTCTTCTTGTGACACATATCGTCAAGTGAGATGTACTGCCTGATAATAGGCCTAGATGTACATCTCAGGCAGAACCTCTGTCAGAGGTTAGCTACTGATACTTGATATTGCTTTTCGAGACTGGACAATCTCTGTACCATGGTGAAACTTGAGAAGAGGGGCCAAAAGTAATACATTTCTAGAAACACATGCCCAATTATCTATTCACAGAAACAAACCTAACCGCTTAGCGAAGAAGATAGCGCAGGAAAATTACCTAAATAAACTTTTCAAAGGTCAACAAAACGGGTGGGGGGAATTTTATAAATATGTGAAGAGACGACGCAAGGAAAACTATTCGAGCCTCCCCCTAAAAAATGACCGCAATCAATTTATCGTACAGGACAGCGAAAAAGCAGAAAAATTAAATTCCTATTATGCCACTGTTTTTGGGATAAGGACAATAGTACCACACTTAGCTTCTGTGGAAAATATGGGTCAGTTTTCTATCAAGCCTAAGGACATAAGGAGAAGGATCTCTAAATTGAAAACTCATAAATCAGTAGGACCTGATGGTATCGCCGGAGACATACTAAAATTGGGAGGGGAAGCCATGATTCCCTATCTAGTGCGTATTTTTTAAATATCAATTAACAATGGTACTGTCCCGCGAGATTGGAAAGATGCAATAGTGGTGCCAATTTATAAGTCAGGGTCTCGCTCAGATACAAAAAATTACAGACCGGTCAGCCTTACCTCTGTGGTTTGCAAACAGATGGAACACTTGATTTCAGCTTATCTAAGGCAGCATTGGGATGACGCAAATTGGTTACATAACTGTCAGCATGGATTTCAGGGGGGCTATTCATGTGAGAGTCAATTAGTAACAGTATGTCAGGATTTAGAAGACGGAATAGATTCCAATAGCCAAGTAGATGCAGTGATTATTGACTTTTCACGCGCATTCGATGTAGTCCCACACGATATATTGTTGGTTAAACTACAATCAATGGGGATTGACTTCAGAGTGGATCAAGGAATTTTTAACTTGTCGCACCCAGAGAGTACGTGTAGGGGAGGAATTATCGAACCCAATTGAAATTAACTTCCGGGGTCCTGCAGGGGAGTGTCTTGGGGCCTCTTCTATTCTTGGCTTTTGTAAATGATCTGCCAGTTAATATCTTGTCTAGGGTTCGCTTATTCGCGGATGATTGTATGGTATATAGGGAAATAAAAAGCCGTGAAGATACTACTCTTCTCCAGAGTGACCTCAATAGAATAAATGATTGGGCAATAGCCAACAAAATGAAAATAAATTCTCTAAAGAGCAAAGCCATCAGCTTTACAAGGAAAAGAAATAAAATAGTCGCATCGTATACGTTAGGGGGTGAAACCATTCCGGAATTTAACAAATGTAAGTACCTCGGAATAACATTTAGCAGCGATCTCGGCTGGGGGGAACACGTTACAGACACAGCAGGAAAAGTATGGAGAGCGTTATACTTTGTGATGAGGGTACTAAGAAAAGGTTCTGATAAATCCAAAGAGATTGCATATAAATCACTAGTACGTCCAGTAATGGAATATGGTGCTGCATGTTGGGATCCTTACAGATTAGAACATATTAAGACACTGGAAAAGATTAAAAAACGGGCTCTTAAGTGTTGTCGGAAGAATTCACCATTAAAATGGGACACACTCACGGACAGGAGAACGCGAATTCGATTATGCGCACTGTTCAAAACATACAGAGGTGAGCCTGCCTGGAGAGAAATAAAAAATAGGTTGCAGCCGCCAAATTACTCTTCAAGGAACGACCACTCATATAAATTGAGGGAAAGAAGGCAGAGGACGGACACTGGAAAGTTTTCTTTTCTCAATCGTACTATCAGGGACTGGAATGCTTTACCTGCAGACTTACTAAAGGCTTTACCAACAACCAAAAATGTATTTAAAAAATAGGCTTAAGGACCTTACTAATAGACGGTAATTATACACAGTATTTAAAGGGTGTAAATGATATGTTGTTATTGAAGTGTTGTATCAGTGAAGAATTATGTTGTGTCAGTGAAGTGTGTTGTATCAGTGAAGAAGTATGTCGTGTCAGTGAAGTGTGCTGTGTAAGTGAAATGTGTTCCTGTCAGTGAAGCTTTATAGTTTATAGTTTATAGTGGCAGTGCATAGTATTTGAACAGTGAAATGTTTTTGAAGTGTTAGTGAAATCAGGATAGAATCAATGAAATGTGTCGTAGTTCCATTGCAGTGAGTGAGTTGACAGCGAAATGAGTGTAATTTGAAAGGTACTTGTGCAGACATGAACATATCATACTCGTGGGTTTTAGTTCGATCTTAGTTTTAAGATACAAATTAGATTTACTTCAAATGTTATTTTAAGTGATCGTTTCATTTAATGTAGTATATTCCCTGTTGTTGTTGTTATTATTATTATTATTATTAATTATCGTTAGTATTAATCATTAGTATTATTATTAATTGTATTTTTAATTAATAAGTTTATTATTGTCATTATTGAGTGTAATTAGTTACCACTGCCACCGGGTATATACCCACTGCTGTGTGAATAAATACATACATACATACATACATACATACAATAATAATTATTAATTACCTATGACCTCTGAACTAAAGATTGGCACTATTTCTGAATATTGCGGATTTATTCTTATACATGACATGCACATAGTATATGTGGTTGTCAAATTTGAATGATACTGCTCTATAAAGTATTCAGTCATATTTATACTGGGAACATGAAATTCAGTGTGCGTTAACTCAGGTTTGCTTGAATGCTCTAGTCAAGGGATATTCGACACTAAGCCTAGTCTAAGGACAACTAAGAAGTGAAACATTTCTTTTAATGATAAAAAAGCTTGAGAAGCAAAATTAACTCTCGGTACACTATGAAACTTCCATATCTCCCCACACTACATATGGGAAAAGGTAGGTACTTGAAACCTTGTCACATACATTGGCCTCATATCACTTAGCTATCCCCTCATTTAACCCATCTAACCCATAACGAAAAGCAAATCAGACGTCAATCCTGTGCGTAGTGTGAGGAAATATCGAAGATTGACCAGTATGGTAAAGAAAAGCTACCGGTACTGTATTGTTAGAATTGCTGGATCATGTTGATGGCAATGACGACGATGTTGCTGCTGCTGCTGCTGATGATGATGATGACGACGACGACGACAATGACGAAGACTATGATGACACTGCAACTACATGTGAAGCGATCTAATGCAAATTATCATATCTTTTTTTTTTTCTCTAGTCACTACCACTAAGTTAATTGGTAGGCCTACCACCAATATGTCTGAAAAAAAAAAGTCTCATTTACGCTCATTTAAAAATATGAAAAAATTTGGACATTTCATAATATAACAGCATACTGTACAAAAACTTCATTTTCTTAGGCTACAATTAAGATATGTTCAATGAAATAAAAGTGTTTCGTTCAGAATTTGATTAAGCATTTATATGGTGTTGTAAGTAGATAGTATGAGGAAGTCAACGTTTCAAATTTACAGACTCATCATTTTGAAACTTATTTCGATTCCCCCTCCTCTTCCCCCGAAAAAAAAAGTACAAATACATTTTAAAACTTAAAAAACATTGTAGAACTGTTGTAGGACAAGAAACTAGTTTGATTAATTAAAATATGTCTCAGTGAAATGTACAGCAGAGTCCGTATAGGCCAGTTTCTATCTGATGCTTTCCTAATTCACTGTGGGCTAAAGTAAGCAGATGCACTATCACCTTTACTTTTTAACTTTGCTCTAGAATATGCTATTAAGAAAGTGCAAATAACAGAGAGGATTTGAAATTGAACGGGTTACATCAACGGGTTACATCAGCTGCTTGTGTATGCAGATGACGTGAATATGTTAGGAGAAAATCCACAAACTATTAGGGAAAACACGGGAATTTTACTTGAAGCAAGTAATAAGATAGGTTTGAAAGTAAACCCCGAAAAAAACAAGGTATATAGCTATGTCTCGTGACCAGAACATAGTATGAAGTGGAAATATAAAAATTGGAAATTTATCCTTTAAAGAGATGGAAAAGTTCAAATATCTTGAAACAACAATAACAAATATAAATGACACTCGAGAGGAAATTAAACGCAGAATAAGTGTGGGAAATGCCTGTTATTACTCGGTTGAGAAGCTTTTGTGATCCAGTTTGCTCTAAAAAAAACTGAAAATTAGAATTTATAAAACAGTTATTGTATATTACTGGTTGTTCTGTATGATTGTGAAAACTTCGTAATCTCACTTTGAGTTAGGAACAGAGACTAGGATGTTTGAGAACAAGGTGCTTAGGAAAATATATTTGGGGCTAAGAAGGATGAAGTGGCAGGAGAATGGAGGAAGTTACACAATGTAGAACTGCACACATTGTATTCTTCACCTAACATTATAAGGAACATTAAATCCAGACATTTGAGATGGGCAGGGCATGTAGTATGTATGGATGAATTCAGAAATGCCTATAGAATGTTAGTTGGGAGGCCAGAGGGAAAAAGACCTTTAGGGGGTCAAAATGTAGATGGAAGAATAATATTAAAATGGATTTGAGGGAGGTGGGATATGATGGTAGGGACTGTATTAATGTTGATCAGGATAGGGACTGATGGTAGGCTTATGTGAGGGTGGCAATGTATCTCCTGGTTCTCTAAAAGCAATTTGTAAGTAACTAAGGACTATTTAAGCCTTAATATTTGAATATTGTATATATCAGAAAGTATATCGAATATAAAATTGAGATCTCAAAGGAATCATAGATATTCAGTAACTTAAATAGAAATATTTTGCATCCTGTAGTTCAGCTGAACACTTTCCCTTTGAGGAAATAACTAGGCTATATACGGAATGTATGCAGTTATCATTTGCAAAACGTTACAATATTAAATTTATTGCATAAATTGTTCAAGATTTACTATGACATGACATTAAACAGGATAGGAAAATATTTTACATTTTAGACAATCACAGTGAAACCTACAAATCACAAATTATCTCAATCTCAAATGATTGATGCCTTTGGTGTTTACTGCCACAAAGTTTTTTAATGTCGAGAATTATGATAACAAATGGATCCTCATGTCAGGTGTGCCAGCAAGTGTTTTATTGCAAAATTCCTGTTTGACATAAATAGGTCGTCACAAAAAGAAGAAAAGGTAACTCGTATTGCTCGTCTAGCATTTCCCCATAGACTGCATTAAAAATAATTCAAAAGAAGGTTTTTGATCCTCTGTTTTAAATTAGAATCAGAAATTAAGTCAACTGAACTTTCATAATCAGTTACTCTGAAATAGACTGGCTTGAGCATAGTTATAAAGGGGATTCGTACCTGAAAAATTGCATTTACAAAGCAATATTCTGATAAGAAATTCTGCTGTAAAATGCTGTTTAAAACCTTCGGTCAAAAGGATTTGTTTCAGTTAGAAATTCGTTGACAGTAAGAAAGCAGCAAAAGTTTTTCTCATCTGCAGAAGGAATACAGAATTCTATCTTATGTTTTAATGACAAAATTTTATCAAACATGTTTAAAATGGTGACATTCTTCCCTTAGAGGGAGATATTAATGTTATTCAGTTCTAGACTAGTTTCATTAGCCAGGATGAATTTGTAACTGATACTACTTTGAGTTCAAATCTTCAAATTTTTTATCCTGAATTCTCTGAAGTGAAAAATATCAGCAGTTCCCTTCAACAGAAAGTTGAAATCAATACAACTATGAAATCTGCATCGACATGGGGAACTATTAATAATGGAATTCCTCAAGGATCAATATTAGGTCCCTTACTTTTTCTAGTGTTTATGTAAATGATCTTGCCCCCCTAATAAAAGATGTAGGTCATCCCATATTATTTGCAGATGACACAAGTATAGTAATTACAGCCAATAACCCCAACACATTCCAATCTTCAACAGAGGAAATTCTCTTCAAAATATGTGACTGGTTCTCAGTCAATAAATTAGTATTAAATTGTAACAAAACTAACATAATTCAATTTAAATCATGTCCAAATTCAACGTCGCAAATTTCTAGCGCAATAATTAATAATAGATCCCTATTATTAACAACAACAACCAAATTTCTTGGCTTAAAAATCGACAATGTGTTAAATTGGAAAAATCATATTAAAGAAATTACCCCCAAACTAAATTCAGCTTGTTTTGCTATTAGGTCTATGCAAAAGATAGTAAATATCAATACCTTAAAAACAATATACTTTGCATATTTCCACTCGGTAATGAGTTTTGGAATAATATTCTGGGGAAATTCCACAGATAGTAACAATATATTTCTATTACAAAAAAGAGTAATTAGAATAATAGTAGGTGCCAAATCTAGGGAATCGTGTAGGACTATTTAAAAAAAACTACAAATAATGCCCATGGCATGTCAATATATCTTTTCATTAATAACCTTCCTCGTATGTAATCGTGAAAACTTTGTAACTAATTCAACAGTTCATAGCATAAATACACGTCAAAAAAATGACTTTCATACTCCATCGGCAAGTCTATCTTGCTATCAAAAGGAGTGCGTTATATGGCAGTAAAAATTTTTAATAGCCTCCCTATCGATATAAAAAATGAAACTCAAAACATAAAATTATTTAGGGCCAAATTAAAGAAGTACCTAATTTCTCACGCCTTCTATTCTGTAGGTGAATTCATGACATTCAATAACACTTCATGAAATTGATACTAAAACTTTGTGTTGTACTAGTAGACTATATTGTAAATCTCTTCTGTATATATTTCATCTAGACTGTGACTATAAATTAAGATTTTATCTTGTTCCATATTCTAGCTGTAAGCATGTATGAATACCATGGAATGTTAATAAATACAATACAATACAATACAATACAAAGCTTGAACAGTCTCACAAGCTTTGTATCCCTAGGTGGCACCTCACTTCCTTAAGTAGCAGAAGCACTTTGTGCTGACTATCTATTATGTCGTACAAAATTTTAAATAGCATGGATTGAAGTGGCCAAGATTTGACAAAATTAATAATTTGTACTGTTAAGTATTGTTAAGTACATTTTTAGGAGTGCTAACTTTCTTTTTTGCAAAGGTTTCTGTATGTAGCTTGCAAAGTCTTCTAGTGATTGGTGGAGGTATATTCAGGATTCGTCTTATAGCCTCAATTTTTCTGACCACCATTGCTTGTGCACTATCACTACAAACGTCATTGTATTTATCTCAACCAATTTCGTGCTTCGTCTTAAAATTAGTGACAATGAAATATTTCTCTCTTCTTTCTAGGCACCACCATCAGTAGTGACCAGTGATCAGCGTCACTCAGCAGAAGTAATGTTTTTGAATTTTCGCAAAACAAAAACTCCATATGCATTATGTAGACATATTCTAGGTAATTTTAATGCTTTTTAAAAGCACTTTATATTTTATTTATTTGAATGCGTATGAATTAAGAAAATAAGTTGTTATTATTACTGGAAGGATTTATTAAAAACACTATATATGTTATTAAAAAAAATTGTAACTAGTTTATTCAATTTGATATAGCATGCTTATACTGAGTGTCTTACTCTTTATTTTAAAATTGCTTACTCTATAATAATTAAACATTTATATTTGAATTTAATAATTTGCCTATAAACATAATATCTGTTCAAATATACAAAGAACACATAGTGTTCTAGATGATCTAAGTTATTTGTATTTCTTAGCGTGTGAGCATAATATATATTTTTCATACTGCAGAAACCAGCACAGTGCCATATGTTCAGTTTGAGGCTGCAGGGTTGCTGAAGGATGCGCTTATAAGAGAGTGGTCATTTCTGCAAGAAGCAGATCTTGTTTCTCTTCGACAATACCTACTACAGTACATCATACAGAAACAGCTGCAGCCATTTGTTAGAGAGAGAATATTGCAGGTATATTGAAGAATGCGATTTTTATTTTTTAGTGTTTCTTTGAAGTCAAAAGTCCCTTTAACTTTCACGAAGTATTAAGATATGTTTCAAATTTAGGCATTTTAATGCCTTAGAGTCGACAGCAGTTTGGAAGGCGGTCAGCTGCTATATGTGCCATAACATTTCTGACATGTGACATCATAAGTATGTATTGTAGAACCAATTGGAATCAGTCAGTAATAAGTGCTTACCGAGTTTGTTCACGTGTGAATGTTTCAATACATTGAATAAGTAAAACTAACATATACTATGTGTGTAAGGTAAATAAATGGATTGAGAGAGTGTAAAAAGACGAGTACTGCACAGGCAGACGCGGGAAATAATATCTAAAGTGTCTAATTATTTTAAAAATGTTCACGAGCAGAACACTGCCAGCCATTATGGTGTTGGCTGCAATGTTGTCAACGCGCAAGAAATGACTGCAGAAGCATGTCGTATGGATTTGCGAACTGTGCAAAGAATTGTTAGTGAAGGAAACAGGATTTGTTTGGTGTCATGCGTACAGTAATAAAGTAAGAAGTCATTATTATCTTTTGAGAAATTAAATTCTCTTCAGCCTTATTTGTACTGCATGTGCACGTGTACTACGATATGGCAATGCTGTATGCTCCCTCGCTCTGTCTCTCTCGGCTCTAACTCTAGCAGACGACCGCCTTCCGAAATACCATCGACTCTAGTATATATTACTAATTTATTTTTACTATATAACACATTCACTGCTGGACATTTAAATCCCTAGCCTTTATAGAAACCAGAGGTTTTTAACTGCAACGTGCTTTTACACAGTAGTTCAGGTAAACAGCTGTAATTTTTACAATTTTAAATGAAATAAAATGAAATTTTGACATTATATACAGTAGACTTCGAGAATATGATAATGTGTGTAGCAGTCACCTGGATGAAAAGGAATACCATGCCGTGAGCACATAAACAGGGCTTCCCTCTTGATGTTGTTTCTTATGCACACTCTTTATCATCTTGTTGGAAGTTTGTCAATTTTTGTAGCAGAATGTGAATGAGCTGAAGTGCTGTTTCGTTTTGCCATCAAGTCTGTACTCAGGATCGTTTATTGGGACTCTTCTTGGTGATGGTGCAACTGTACTTTGCAGGAAATAAGAATCTGAGGACTGTGTATTGTCATCTGTATGAATGAGCCTCTCAATCACATCACTCAGATATTCTCGAAGTCTGTGGTTCCAAGGCAAAATGTAATATGCCATTTCTTCCAATTTTTCAGGGCGAGCATTTAAAGTTTTAATGACTGTAAAAAATCATAGTAATCATTAGAGCTCGGATGTTTAGGCATTTATTTTAGTTAAAATAGGCATGCATATAGGCATTAAAAATAGTAAAAATGGGCTGTGAAATAGGCATTTATTATTCAAATAGACAAATACTTAATAAACTATCCCAAACTCACTTTCCTTGGTTACATGTCACAACAAGATGCTTTTTTAAGTTGTCAACTGTCATAGTGAGCCGCCTGTCAGAGAGTTCTCTCTGACAGGCGGAAAAAGATGGTGGAAAAAGATCTGTCTACTTCTACTGAAGTGATTGGAGCAAACTTAAAACAACTTATTTCAGAAGGACTTGTCTCTACTTTCTTTCAGAGAGCGGGAAAAACGTACTGTGTATTGTCTCAAAAAAAAAAGGGGTGTGAGAAGGGATTAGAGACTTTAAAGTATACGTGACTTGTGCGTGCAAGTGACAACAGTAACAGGACCTGGAGACTTGCTTTTAATATTTTCCTCATCCCCTTTCTTGTGTGTCTTGTGTGTTTGTGTAGTGTAATGTGGAGTCAAAGAGAGTGTGTGTTCTGAAATTCAGTTATGTGTTGAGAATTTCATTTGGATGTGTTTTTGTGTGTCTGTATATTTCGTATTGTTCTAGTGTGTTTAGTTTCTGGCTTTTTGGTTGGATGTGTAGAATTTCCATGTCTGTGTTGATGTTATTTTTATCTCTTATTATACTTATGTCCTGAAAGCAAGCAGGAGTACATTCTTAAAAATGTGCTCCCCTTGCTTCAGTTCTTTCGACATTTCAACAAAGGGCTTTGACAGGCCTTGGTTAGAGTGAATAGATCCACAAATTCCACAAACACAAATCTCTTTTTCAAGTAGGGATTAAGGAAGCTGGACACTATCTTAAAATAAGTCTTGGTGGTTATGGTACGCTTTATCTTTATATTGTTCAAGTAGGTGATCCACTGTTTTTGCTGAGGTACCACATTTACAATCATGTAGGCCTATCTTTATATTACAATTAATATAATCTGACACACTTTCATACACCATATGAATCAATATATCATACTTCGTAATTTTGCTGAATTTATACACATGAAATCGAAATCTCAGTGCCAATATATTTTCATCCAGTGACACTTCTTTTTCAGGATAATAGTTCAATTTGAATTTTTGAGTGAGAAACTCAAGAACAGTAGAATTTTGTATAGGTGAGTGTCTTCTGTACTGTGTACAGCAGTGTTGTCGTTGAAATAGAGGGAACTCTGTATTGTTTGAATCCTGTTATATGATTGTGGAAAAATAAAGATTGTGAATAGCTTATGTTTTTTGTAGACCAGAACAATTCTAATTTCGGTTTCCTAATGAAGCCAGTCAAAATTATTAGGCCCAGAATTTTTTTCATTTCAGTTACAGGTCGCCACTGTTCACTGCGTCTATGTTGATGCGCATACAAATTTATTTTGTGCACAACATGCTGAATTAGTTCAGGAGTGAAAAAATATTCCAAGTGCTTCATGACATCCGTCAGGTCTCGAACTATATACTGTACATCAGGTGCAGTTACAAAAGGTGGTATTGTAAGTGGTTAATCTCTTTCTGAGAAGTCTTGGTCCTCTATACTGCCTAATGTTTCTTCAGCTCCCATGTCAGTGTTGGTGGTGGACTAGAATCAGGAACCATTATCTTCACTATCTCTTTCATCTGCAATTTCTTTATCCATTTCCTCGATAATTTGCATTTTCGCCAACAAAACTTTTTTTTCCAACATGACTTTATACTCAGGAATGAAATCACAGCTTCCCACGAACTAAATCACAGCTAGACTGAAGATAAGTCGGGAAGCCACTGATGTAGCTCAGGCAGTAGCCTGCTGATCTGGAGCTGTGTTCAAGTATGAATTCGATTCTCACTTGGACTAATTATCCGGTTGGGTTTTTTTCCGAGGTTCTCCCCAACTACAAAGCAAATCCTTGGTCTCATCTCGCCAAATACTATGTCACTATCACAATTCCATCGACACTAAATAACCTAGTAATTGACACAGCATTTGTTAAATAACCCAATTAAAAAAATAACTCAGTTAAAAAAAAGAGGAAGATGGGCTCTGGCTGGTTTGAATAAGTTTGTTTATAGCAAAGTCTGCAGAGTTGGAAAGAAGGTTGACAGAAAAAATTTATGGCATTTATTTTTTCTTGGGGTTCTAAGCATTTTATTAGTAGACAAAGTCCAGATACACATACTACTCCAAGTAGAAACAATAAGCAATTGAAAAGGTAAATGTGCTGATTCGACATAAGTCAGTGCTGAAAATTTTAAGAGTAGAAATCAACAACATATTTCGATTTCGGCAGTGAATGTGTTAGCCTAGTGATATTTTCAAGTGTTGAGGTCATTGTTTGGAAACAAGCATGGTGAAGAAAAGTAGTTAAATTATTTCATTATTTTTTATGTTTTTGTTCTAATTATTTGATTGATAATGTGATCAGAAGCATGATGTGAGTAGGAAAATTATCTACATTATGGGGAGAAACCTCTGAAGTCACTGTCTTTATCACGAATCTTATAAGATCCTTAAGAAATCAATCTAAGCATTTTGTAGTATTTTGGCACTATAATGATGATGATGACTACGACAATGATGTCTATGATGGTGGTGGGGCAGGAGCAGCGATGATGATGATGATGATGATGATGATGATGATGATGAGGACGACGAAGACAATAATGATGATGATGACGACGACGATTGGTTATGTCGACAATGACAATGATGATTATAAATTTCAATCTCTGTGAAAAAATCACAAGTAATTTTTTAATTATTTCTCATATCAGTTCAATTCTGATTTGTTCAGTTTTGGAAGTCTTCAGGTTTGACATTCTTGACATCAATTTTCCATTTAAATTCCCATTACATTTTTAAGTTAACAGTTGTGTGCTTTGTTGTAGTTACATGAATTGATTACTGTACATAACTATGAGTACAATTTGAACATGACTGTTGCGATGCAAGAACATGATTTCCATTTGTGATGTGTCTTGTATAGTGTATCTTCAATTTTAAGACTATATCAGAATGTCATTTGGACTATTTCAGGTAATTGCCATAATGGTAAAACGTGGCAGTGTGGAAGATTTTGGAACACATCGTGGTCAGATATTGACAGAAGTTGAGCATCTCATTCTAAGTGGGGACCCACAAAGGGTAAGATACAGGCTAAGATCATACGTCTACTTTCATGATTTTTTTACGACAGAGTTGAAATTTCAGTTATATTACGTAATTTTGTACATTGATACCTAGTAGAATATAGTCAACTCCCGATAATTTGCATGTGGTTAATTCGCAATTCTTTTTTTGGGGTGGAGGCAAAGTAATGTTGTCATTTCCGTTTTTACTCTCTCTCCCTCTTAAGAAATTTTGCGATCTAAAATCGTAAAAAAAGAACAATCATTTAAGAAACAAAACAAAAAAAAGAGTGCATTATTTTTGTTAAATTAAAGTGTCTTAAGACATTTTGTAAAGCTTGTGTTTCTTTTTTTTAAGATTCTATCATCTATTCCACTCCAGTACTGTTTTGCATTGTTTCTCATTTTGCACTTGATTTTGACATGTATTTTGTAATTACACCTGTCAGAGTAACTTTTACTGCATTATATGAGCCGTTCAGAGCAGAAGCGGTGTAAGTCAAAATTGGGTAATGAGGTTTAAAGTAAAAACTCTGTAAAATATAGCGCAAAGTAGCAGTTAATATGTCCTTCGTGCTATCCACTGACTACTAATAGTTTAAATACATTCAATATTAATTGCTGTTTTGCGCTGTATTTTACAGAATGTTTACTTTAACCCTCATTACTCATTTTTGACTTACACCACTTCTGCTCTCAACGGCTAATATATGATAATAAAAAATCTTGCAGATAATTCGCGATTTTTTATATTTCGCGGAAGTTCATACATTAATTAAGTTACCGTGAATTTTCTGGAGTTGACTGTATATTATTAACTTATAATACATCTTCTGCCATTTATACTATACCATCAGAATTACATTTGTCTCTGGTATAAATTCGTGATAAATTTAAATAAAAATATCAGGAAATTAGCCAGGTCACGAAATTAGCCGAGTTTGCCCTACTTTAGTGTGGCTTTTATCTACCTTGGTCTCGTGTAAATAAAATGTCTGTTGTATATGACCACAAATTTTAATTTGGTACACAGTACAGATAAATTTTAACCAAGCTGCAACAATATTTGCCCTGACCAGGAGAAATTTGTTCTCTTTTTATATATGTGATCTACTTTTTTTCAGTGACTATAAAGTGGAGTCTTTATATGAAACTTTTTTTTCTTTCAGACCTACAGTATTTTTTTTTTACATTGAGACATTTGTGACAGATGTAAAACAAAAAAAGCAGTTCTCTGTAGTCATATGAACTACTTGCTATTTTTTGCATAGTTATGTGAATTTGGGGTAGCATAAATGCTAGAGCATCTGCTGATTTGTACTTTATTGATTCAGAACACTGTGCCTATTATGTACTGAACAAGTTTTACAAGTTAAGGAACAGGTTTTACAAATTAAATCTTGACTCTTTTTACTTCATATTTTTTAGAAGTACTACTAGGTTCAAAAAGTTCTCGGAATTTTACTACCATTTTTCGTATTAATATATAAGAAGGGATATTATACATTTGTTTTGTTGGTAACATTCATGATGTCATTTCCTTAAAGTTTGTTGATAATGGCAATTATTGGTTTTGAGTTGTAAGCAATTGTTTATCATAGTGTTTCGTTTGTTCGTCGCATTTTGTAATTATGTCCACAGAGCAAAGTACAAACATCAAGTTCTGTGTTTTGCTGGGGACATGATCAGTATGGCTGATGAAGATGGTGATTTCTTAAACAAAATGAAACTGGTGCTACTTGTACGACCCAGTCCCTAAACGACAGTCATCTGAGTGGAAATCGAAAACATCTCCTCGGAAGCAAAAATTTCCTAGGGACACTTCCAAAGGCAAAGTTATTTTAAATGTTATGTTTTATTTAACGACGCTCGCAACTGCAGAGGTTATATCAGCATCGCCGGATATGCCGGAATTTTGTCCCGCAGGAGTTCTTTTTCATGCCAGTAAATCTACTAACATGAGCCTGTCGCATTTAAGCACACTTAAAGCAAAGTTATGTTGGAAGTTTTCTTCGACTCTCAGGGTCTCATGCACCATGAGTTCATTCCAGAAGGTCGTACTGTAACGAAAGAATTGTACGTAGAAACCCTCCGTCGCCTCTGGGACGCAGTGAGAAGGAAACGTCCAGAAAAGTGGGTAGAAAACAACTGGTTCCTTATGCATGACAATGCACCTGCTCATCGCGCAATTATTATAAAGAATTTTCTTGCCAGGCACAACATAACTGCTTTGGATCACCCACCATACTCTCCTGATCTCTCACCACCTGATTACTTTCTGTTTCCCCGTCTGAAAAGTCATCTGAAAGGACGGAGATTCAATGCTGAAGAGGTTATCGCAAACGCGACGAGAGCACTAAGACGGGTTTCACAAAATGGCTTCCAGGCCTGCTTCCAGGAACTCTACACGCGTTGGCAAAAGTGTGTTGTTGCGGAAGGCAACTATTTTGAAGGAAATGCTGTAGAATAGTGTTTAAGGTACGTTGTTTCTATGATGCTAGCAAATTCCGGGAACTTTTTGAACCTAGTATGTATAGGCTATATACGGAAAATTATTTTCTCGAGTGTCTGTATAAAACAACATTTTTCCTCATTAACGGCCCCCCAGTGAGTAGAATACCCTTCGCATTTTTTTCACCTGAAAATGAAGATAGAACAAATCTTCCAAGTGAATTCTTTATTAATTAACAACAATGGAAAAAGTTGAATCTTTACTTCTTCTTAACAGTGCAGTGTTGCTTTTCTCCCTCTTTTAGAACTACATTTTTTCTTATTATTTAATATATCTCTCACTTATAAGTGATTACTCTGTGACATTCATTTAATTCTAATAAACGTGAAATATACAGCAAGAGTGAACTGTAAAAGTACAGGGGAAAGAAGAATATTTTTGTATATGTCCACAGGATCAAGACAGTACACTGTGTACTGTCCTGCTGAAAACATATATCTTACTTATACTATACAAAACAAGGAACATCATGAATTTGTTCCTTTATCGTTACAATATAAATATTATCCATTTTGTGCTTTTCAAATCGTAACAGACATCTATATAAATATGTGAATTGCTTAATAAAACTGAAAACATATAAACAAGCTTATGTTATATAATACATAATCATTTTTAGTACTTGAAATAAAAACACACACACAAGCATGCACTAACACGCACAATATGCCACATGTATTACATTTTCGGAAAGATTTTCTGGTTTATTATAAGAGTGCTGTGAATAAAACACGTGGAAATATTTGACATTCACTTAAATAAAAATTGTTGATCTTTTTTTTTCCTTTCAGGTACATTTGTAAAATTAGTATTATAATGTCTAATATTGTGTGGGGTATCGAAGGTCAATATTTTGTTCGAACATTTGAAACAGCAATTTTATTCCTGGCACTCAGTGGCATTGTTGCATGAAATGGTCAGTGATAGGTGCAGTGAACTTTCTCAAGGTCAGATTGTTCTTGTTTTGGAAAAGGAATAACAGTGTTCAGAATAATATTAGTTTACTTTATTTATTTGTAAAGACACTGTCCAAATTTTGGTAACATGAAATTTCACTACAAATTTTTTATGATTTAAATTTTTTTTTTCCTGTAGACTTGTTAGTTGTAGAGTGTATATTCATAGTTATATAATTTTATCAACTTACAGCAAATCCTTGGCTGCAATATAATTTCTGCTTTGATGCAAGAATATGCAACAACTGTCAAGTCTTCAGATGTTGGCCTCACCTGGGAAACACATTTTAAAGCGAAGAAACAGTTTGAGGTACAGTGTTTTATACTGAATTTAATATGTGGACTGACCTAACAATTTTATATGATTTCTACTTCGTTAATTGGGTGATATGAAGTTCATGTAGACATGAAATTTACAATCATTGTTACTAAGGCACTATTCATAATTTGAATTCAGAACAGTAACATTTTAGTGAAAAGATGTCTAAAACTAAATTTCGTTTCCATGATGATGATGGATTAAAGTTTCGAAAGGCTATCTTATTTTCCATGAACTCATTAGAAATGTATGTTGTTTTACCACTGAAATAGATGGTAGAAATTTCATTTTTCTTTTTCTAAGATCATAGTGGTAGAAATGAGATTATTATTATTATTATTATTATTATTATTATTATTATTATTATTATTATTATTATTATTATTATTATTATTACAGAGTATTTTCTTACATAATATAGGTCGGCAGGGTGGCACAAGACTGGCATGAAGGCCATGCAAACACAGCAGACAGTCTCCCACACACTGACAGTCTTTCTGTAGGAGTGGTTTTGTTGAAGTTAGAATCATGTTATTCTTCTGATTGTATTAGTGAAATGTTTATATTTAGAAGTGGTTGAATGAATGAATCGGAATAGACTTTCAAAAGCCATGCTTCAATACCGTTTCCAAGGGAAGAGATTTTTAGGCCATCCAAAAAAAAAAAATGTTGACTGAGAATGACTTACTGAGACCGTAACGGACCTTGGGCCTTATACTTGTTTGGATGATGATGGTGATGGTGATGGTGATGGTGATGATTGTACTGACGCCATATTGCGTGTTATTCTTCTGATAATGTTAGTGAAGTATTTAGATTAGCTTGCTTACATGGCACTACAGAAATTTACATTTACATTAGAGCAAAAGGATTTTCATTGTAGAGATTTACTGAAAAAGAGTGATTGCAAAAAGGTAAAAAGACAATTTGCAAGAAAATTTCCTAATGTTATCGTTCCACATAGCAATAGCAGCAAAAGACTACTCCTAAATCTAAATCTAAACACTTTACTAACACAATCAGAAGAATAACACGCAATCTAACGTCAATACAACCACTACTGCAGAGAGACTGAACTGGACTGCTGAGCATGCAGGAGACTGTTTGCCGTGTATTGCATGGTCTTCGTGCCGATCGTGCATGGTCTTCATGCCGATCGTGCAGTGCCCACCCGATCTACATTACGTAAATGAATGCTCTGTATTATTATTATTATTATTATTATTATTATTATTATTATTATTATTGTTGATATTGTTATTGTTGTTACTATTGTTATTATAGTAAAGTAATGACCTCTATTTTAAGGTGACAGATCTGAAGCGCATTTTCCAGTTCTGTGTCCAAGCATTGGGTGAGCTGTCAAATATGAATCCGCCTTATTCTGATGAAGTATTGGCACTTCTGAAGCATTTATTGTCGATTGCAGAAGGTGTCTTGAGCTGGGGATTCATCTCTGCCAATTATATCCTTTAACATAATAAAATTATCTGATTTTAGTGCTGATCTAGAAAGGACTTTTTACTGCTACTTCTTTCATTGTTTGTTTTTGTTTATTTTTTTTCCTCTCTCTTCCTTTTCTTTTTTCTTTCTTTTCTTCCAGTCTTTATTATTATTATTATTATTATTATTATTATTATTATTATTATTATTATTATTATTATTATTATTATTATTATTATTGTTGTTGTTGTTGTTGTTGTTGTTATGTTGTTGTTGTTGTCCAGTAAGCAATGCTTGCTTGCACATATTGGTCACACAGTGTTCACATTCACCGGCCTCATTGGAGTGTCTACCATTGGCTGATGTGTTTCACCCTCACTTTTTTTTATTTTCAAATGCAGAACACTTGTCTTTCATGTAGAAAAAGAAAATTATAACTCCGTCACTTGTGATGTGTGGTCTGTTATTCTCTTTCTGAATGCACAAAAATGTTCAACCAATTGAAATTCATTGGGAACTTGTTGCAGTTTATGGAGAGGGAATAATACACGAAGTCAATGTGCGAAGATGGTGCCTAATGTTTAGTAATAGAGGAATAAATGTTTATGGTGATGGACGGATGAACATATCTTTTGTCAGAGAGAAGCTCTAGCAAAAATCTAATCCGAGGTAACAGATAGTTCACAATCAATGAATTGCATTTTCTCATTCGTTAATTCACAGAACTGTGAGTGAATATCTCCATTATCACATGATTTGTCTGAAATGGGTACAGCATTAACTTCTTTGGAGCATTATGAAAGAGACAGAATTGTTATTAGAGATGAAATATTGGTGTCACACTACACTCCAGAAAGCAAACATTCGACTTCTGATGGCACCATGCTAAGTCACCTAACAAATCAGAAAAGTCCAAGTAAATGTTGCCATCACGAAACATAATGGCTTCAGTGTTTGACTGTAAAGGTGTTCTATTGGAATTTATTTCTGTACAGGGTGAAAAGAGGAAGGGATAAGTATAGTCTGAATTGGGATTATAAATGTTTCAAGGAGATTTCAATGGAAGATCAGGTTTGAAATTTTATCCTCTAGGAGGTTGCGTTATCTTCTGCACTTCCCTTACAGAAATAGGCAACTCTGCGTATGAGTGCCTAGGAATATTAGTACCAGTTGATATTTGACAGTTCCTTCTTTGTTTTAAAAATGCTAATGAATGAAGCACTATGATAAGTTAGATTGTCCTGGTAAATTTTAACAACGTGTTTATTTGTAAGTATTTAAAACATTATTGCTCATTGTCAATCAATTCATTATACATGCTCAAACTTTGGCCTAGTTCTGCAGTGCATTTACGACATCTCTCCAACATGCTATATTGCACCTGATTAGCCACAAATTGTCGATTCCAGTGTAATTCCAGTTGACAGTGATTGTTACTTCTTTAAATGTTTCACATTTCAAAGTCTCTGGAATAGTGTAGAACAGAAAATTTCTACTCATGATGACATCACTGGATGCAAGCCACAATACCCATTATGTAATATCAATCGATGAGTTCAGTGCACTCAAAAAATGAGTACAGTGCACTCAAAAATCCTCATGAGAGCTTTTGCATTGCTTAACCAATGCATGTGAGAAAAGGAGATCATCTCAATAATTAAATAATTAGCATCTGTGTCGTTTGTAAGAAATTTTCAAAATGTTGTGATTCAAACTTGCTCAAATTAAAGTGTTTGATAAATTTCAAATTTCTGAAAAAATCTGTTTGCATACTTACTGATATAATTAAATATGTACCAAATCTATATGCACATAGAATTATTCCAATTCAGAAACAACTAAGTAAACTAAAAGAACTCCAAAAGGAAATAACATTTCAATGGATACCTAGTCATTGTGGTATACCTGGAAACGAGAAAGTCGATAATACTGCAAAACAGGCAACATATTTGCAACCAAGACCTCTTCAAGTGATATCTCTATCCAATGCTTTTGCTTCTGTAAAGTCTCATTTTACAAACCTATGGATCAACAGTGGCTCTGTTCTGACAAAGGAAAATTTTACAGTCTGTACAAAAGAAACCAAATGACCTGGAAATGTACAAAAACTTGCCCAGACATGTTCAAACATTTTTAACAAGAGCCAGAACAGGTCACATTGTCACACAGTTGTACCTATACCGATTTCACATTTCTGATAATCCTACTTGCCTTTGGTGTAATAATCATGATGAAGATCTAGAACACATTCTTCTATACTGTCCATCCATAAACCACAAAAGAAGTAAATTAAAATCATCAGTACCAGTTGCAGAAAACACAGCCCTGCAGTATATATTGACTACACCCCAACTCTGGCTACTAGCAACAGGCATCTATAATGAACACCAATCAAAATACCCCTTATTTCTCGTGAAAAACAACAACTGAATAGACTACGGTGGACTATAGTGGACTTCATGTTGTCAGCAAACAGTTGGATACATTAAGAAGATTGATAAGTTTCACGACGTTATCAAAACCGGGAAATTTAGCACAGATTTTCTTGCTGGTTGATGCAGTGGTAGTTGATAAATCTGTTAGCCTCTGCATGTGCAACATAATTTGCTATACAGTAATAAGTAGTTCAGTTTTATTGTATATAGAACATAATTTATCTCACCTAAACAATTGACATTCTAATTAGTTTCTGTTGATTACCACTAGAACTTAGAAAATGAATCAAAATCAATCTTCCTAATTTTGTTGTTGTTGTTTTCTAATGGCAGGCATTTGACAATAAAGTCATTTGACCTCTTGCACTTCAATATTTTTCAAAGATGTTATCATTGTCAGCCACTGAAGCACAGATTGAAAATGGCAAGTTGTAGCCGATTTAAGTGAACACCATATTTTAACGTTTTGGTGGCTACTTCATCCACACATAACCCCCAGAATGTCTGGAGGACCACACCTGCTGTTGGTCGATGGGTCCATTGGACCTAGCTGGGAGATCTTGTTGATCACCAGCTTTCCCTCCTTAAGCCACTGGAGGACGATTTTAGTGCCATAGCAGGTCAGCACTAGGAACAGAAAAGTAGAAAGAGGAGGAAGGAAAGTGAAATGAACCCTTAGGCCTCGAATGCTCTAATGTCGTCGGGGTCGAAGAAAGTAAGAGTTCAGTCAGAGGACTGGATAGGAAAGGGTAAAGAGGGAATTAGGTATTGAACAGAGGAAAATTATACCAAATTCAGTCATTAACTCATCAAGCTGACCAGTGCTAATTGATGAGTAGCCCCTCCCTTTAGTTCAGCTCGTAAAATTATGCTTACTAACAGCTGCACCACGGGAAGGTAGGGATGGGACATTGGGTATTTGTCCAGGTTGGTTCCATAAAGCCTTCAATGGGAAGGATTAATGGCTCTCCCCCCTGTATCCGACAGATATCCTTTTGCAGCCAATCTTCCTAATGTATCCAGCTGCTTGCGGACAACATAAAGTCCACTATAGTCCACCGTAGTCTATTCAGTTGTTGTTTTTCACGAGAAATAAGGGGTATTTTGATCAGTGTTCATTATAGATGCCTGTTGCTAGTAGCCAGAGTTGGGGTGTAGTCAATATATACTGCAGGGCTGTGTCTTCTGCAACTGGTACTGATGATTTTAATTTACTTCTTTTGTGGTTTATGGATGGACAGTATAGAAGAATGTGTTCCAGATCTTCATCATGATTATTACACCAAAGGCAAGTAGGATTATCAGAAATGTGAAATCGGTGTAGGTACAATTGAGTGACAATGTGACCTGTTCTGGCTCTTGTTAAAAACGTTTGAACATGTCTGGGCAAGTTTTTGTACATTTCCAGGTCATTTGGTTTCTTTTGTACAGACTGTAAAATTTTCCTTTGTCAGAACAGAGCCATAGGTTTGTAAAATGAGACTTTACTGAAGCAAAAGCATTGGATAGAGATATCACTTGAAGAGGTCTTGGTTGCAAATATGTTGCCTGTTTTGCAATATTATAGACTTTCTCGTTTCCGGGTATACCACAATGACTAGGTATCCATTGAAATGTTATTTCCTTTTGGAGTTCTTTTAGTTTACTTAGTTGTTTCTGAATTGGAATAATTCTATATGTTGGTACATATTTAATTACATTAAATATAGCCCCCTTGGAGTCAGTAAGTATACAAATAGATTTTTCAGAAATTTGAGTAACACACTGAAGAGCAGCATCAATAGCTAGCAATTCAACTCATTTTTTATCATAATGATACAACAGATAATGCTTTTACAACTGAAGAAATAAACTTGGCAATATCAGAGCTACACAATTCTGCTACAGGAGAGGATGAAATCCATAACAGCATGTTATTAAATTCCTCTAATAAAATTAGGCAAGAATTTTTTGGAAAATGAACAAATGTTATATTATTATTTGTCACAGTTTCCTCTGAATACATTACCTGTTAATGTACATACACAGATATCATTTTGTTGCTCGTTCATTTATGTTTTTGCATTAAATTCCCAACGACTACATGGTAGTGGAACATGGTTCCCTCAGGCGTCACATGTTGTTTGTTTAGTGCATGCAATATTCCTAAATTGAGGTGGTCAGAAGCAAAGGAATATAAGTGCACTTAAGTTACTTTCGAGAATATGTGATTAAAAGTTACTAAATTTTCGTAAATTCCGTAAAGTTGTAATTTTAAATGTTAATTTGTGATATGATTAAAAGATATATCCCTTTACAACTGAAAATTTAAATGCTTTAGTTTATTCTGGATGCACTTAAATCATTTTTTTTTTTAGAAATGTCACAACCCTTTGCTTCTAATCACCTCAATTAACAAAATATGGTAGAAATTATGAACATGCACAAAAATAATATATATATATATATATATATATATATATATATATATATATATATATATATATATATATATATATATATATTCTTATTGGACTAGAAACGTTCTGTGGATTTTCAAGTACTCTGGTGTACTCTGTAATGAAATAATGTGTGGAGACAGTGCTCTTGTATGTTTGGACATCTTGTGTGGATCTGAGGCATAGTTAGAGGACACTGAAAGACTGCCCATAAGTGCTTCACTAAGCAGTTTTAGTCATAAAAAGAACTGATTTAAGGATAGTATTGGGACTACTGACAGAGCACTATACTGTGAGAAAATATGTTCACGCAGTGAGATTACAGTATAATGGAAATCTCGAATATAGGCTTTGTTGACGAGAAGAAGAGACTGTGTGGCATTGCAGTCTAAGAATGTAATTCATAAACCTCAAAAGGAATCGGTTATTTAATAACATAAATCCGTTATGAAAGCATCGAGATTTTGAGTTAACTTCTGAAACTGATTTAAATTTTTTGGGGCTAACTCTATTTTATGTGAAGATGATAGAGACAATGGGTCTATTGAACTGAAGCTCAATCCACATGCCGCTCCATTTTAGTATAATGTAATTAAATCTGATCAGGTCTAATCTTTGTTTGATGTTTATAAGGTGACCATTTTTATTGAATCTTAATAAATTGTACTTAATTATTACATTTCCATTATAGATTTTAAGATATATTTTTCACAATTTTAATGTCCTATCATAATTTCTCCCTCTTACATTAAACATATGGACACCCCTTTTCCATTCAAGAGCATCTTTCGTGAAGAATTCAAATATCGTAAAAATATGCTTGGAAAACCCAATGTCGTTATTGATTTCTTCTATACTGAAAAATGCTGATGATTCATCTGATGACAAGAAAGATGATCTAGATTTACTGTCTGATACAATTAGTGGAGTGCAAAATACATAAAAAATTTAATTTATGTTTTATTTAATTACTTTCACAGCTGCCGAGGTTATAATTATCAGTGTTGCTAGTGTGTTGGAATTTTGTCCTGCAGGAGTTCTTTTACATGCCAGTAAATCTAGAGCCGGGATCGGACCCGCAACCTTGGACACAGAAGGCCAGCACTATACTGACTGCGCCATCCAGGTCGACGCAAAATACATATATTACGTTTATTTTTTTTACATAATATGTTAATATTTTACGCACAAAGATTATCATCATCATTCAAGGTTAGCCAAAGTCAGGCTGCCAGTATGAGAGCTGACATGCAGCAGAACCAAGAAAAACAGTAATTACTTAGATTGATTGTTTGATATTATTTATGATCATTTTATTACCGATATTTTATTTTCAGCACATAATTCTCCCCTTTGATTTTTTTTGCCTCCGAATTTTGTGGAAAAAAGAGGAGGGGAATTACGCGAGTTGCTATATTGGTGTTCTATTAGAATATACAGTTCATTCACTGCCTTTTCAGCTGGTTAAGACAGAAGGGGAAGGAGTTTGCACCTCTCCTTCCTCCTGTTTTGTATACTCCAGGAGGCACATGGCACATGCCAGCCTGTAACCAAGAGAGTTTGCAGAGTTGCCAGATGTCGTGCAGTGTGTTCCCGAAATGGATTGTTTTATAGCCATAGGTTGTTACCAACAATTCAACACAATAACAAACAGATACAGGTATATCTTTGCAATAGTACACATAATTCAGAGAAATTCATATTAATGCTACATATATTTAACTGAAATATGTTCAAATTACATAGTACATTATTGTTGGTGTACTTGCCACAGGAATCAGTATCGTTAAATACTAGTGTAGGATTATTGTTGTAAAATGTATCAAGTCAATTTAAATAATTATTGTGAGCGTCCTTCATTATTAGATATTAACAGATATATCACACCTAATTCAAACATGTTTATGGCAATAATGTTACAATTATTTATGTATGTATGGGTTCAGATATGTCTACAGGACATTGAATTAACAATTCCATTACAAATAATACATTCGAATCCTTTCCTTCTTCCAATGTGCAAAATCAAAAGTCTTTCCCCCTTTTCGGTAGAATTAGTACCATCAGTCCATCGACAAACTATACCAGTATGCGTATCGTATTATCATGTCTCATCTAAGTACAGATCTTGATACTCTTTCTGTCCATAATAGTCAATTTTATTTAGGTACTGGGAATGCCATATTTGTATTTTTCGGGATTCCATTGCAGGTATTCGTCTGTTCTGTGCCTTGAATGTAATACCCATAGATTGTAGAATTTTATGTAGTGTTGTCCTGGCATACAGAAATTTATATCCCATGTTGTTTGTTTTCGTCCTCACTGCAGAAAGAATGTTATCAATGGTAGGCGCTGTCTGTTGTTCATTAAGTTGGTACACGGTTAACGAAATCAAATCACGATCGAAATCATCTATTTTGGACAGTTTTTTAATACCTGGTATTTCTTTGTCAGGGTTTCGAAGCCTGACAAGTCTAGTGAAATTATTCTTTTCACTGTCGATAATGGTACTTCTGTCGCATTAACTGTCTCTGTTAGTGGTGATTGGTTTCCAGCATTTTTAAAATATGTGAAAACATTTTGAATAATATGCACAGCTTGCTTCTGAACAGGTTTTCCCCTACCTATGGGGGATGCATTTGATTGGCACTCGTTACTATTATTTACAACTATTTCACTTGACGGTTCTTCCATGGATGCCACATGTTGCACCCACTTCGACTGTGTGCACTGACTCACTGAGTATCACGAGACTGCACGTCGCAACGCCACCTGCTCTGTTTACTACTGTGCTCTTTTATGGAACGAACCTCCTAGTACAGAACCCCCTTCCATGTTTCACGCACCTTGTTCATACCCTTACTTGAAGCTGAAAAAGCAGTGAATGGGCTGTAAACAATTAAATTGAACTGTATTAACCTTCTCTGGTAGTTATCATTTTGTATTTTTGAGTTTGAAGAATGAATTTTTAATGATCCTTGACTAAACTTGCACTGCCCAAACGGCTGATTGGGGTGTTTGAAGCTGTGTACGAGTCAGATCAGAGCCCCGCGTTGCGGCTGGGAACGCACTGGAAGGAAGTTATTCTGGATCCTAACGTGGTCAATCTCTTCTTTACTGTAAGTAAAATAATGATAATTGTATTGCCTCTGCCTGTTCATTGAATTATGATTTATTGGTTCTTAGTTATCAAGTGCATAATAACGACAAACTGTATTTAAAAGACACATAGTATGCCACTTCTGTGAATGCTAGTGCGCTGGTCTTCCAGGTAGGTGGCCTGGGTTCGACACTGGGCAGTCATGATGAATGTTTTTCTCTGTAATTCCACTAACATACCATCTATCATCTGCAATAGTAAAAATAGACTGTGGTGAAGTCTTGGGGGTTAGATTCCAAAGCTTCATATAGGAAAGACATAGGCCTTTGGGCCTCTGGGGCTTATCAGACAACTCTTGTGCAGGCAGAACTGGCTCTGTCAGGGGCTGAGGCAGAATGGCCGACCTGTCAGCATCTGTTGCATGATGCCAATTTAGGAAGAGCTTGAGGCTCCGGGTCAGTGGGGCTTATCAGGCTACTCGTCTGTGGATGAGACCTGGCTCTTTAAGGGGGCTGAGGGAGGTTGTCCCACCTGTCAGCATTGCATTCACGAATGTCACCCAGGCCACCTGTAGAACATAGACAGTCATGGCATATAATTATAGGACAAATAATGGGCTAAATGGAGTAAAGTATGCCTAAGTATAAGGATCCAATCTGGACCTAGCCCTTGAAAAGCCAAGCCAAACACACGTTGTATGATTGTATTAATAACAATGGCAACTCCACGCCATTTTAAAGTGATAGACTTTTGATTATATAAACAGCAACAATCATTATGATGATGATGGCGATGGTGAGCCATTGGATGTATATGCAAATGCATATTTAGTTTGTTTTTATAATATATGGAAACTGAAATCAGAGCAAGTTTAATGTTTTGTTTTCATGTGTAGATTCTCATAGTGCATATATTTGCATATTTTATGTTTTTTGGAATAAAAGTAAAACTAAATTTTACGAGGGTTGTTTGAAAAGTTCATAGCCTGACAGAATTAAACTAGGAATACTCTGACATAATCTTTATTTCTCAACATAATTCCCCCTGAGATTCACACACATGGTTCACCAGTGCTGCAGATGGTTCAGTACCCTCCTTGTATACAATGATATTTGGACTTACATACATATATACATACGTGTTCTGCCCATGGGCAAGTCTTTTACTACAAACCCAGCATTCTCCAATCTTTCCTATTTTTTACCTTCCTCTTAGTCTCCGTATATGATCCACATATCTTAATGTTATCTATTATGCCATGTTTGCAGTTTTTCTTGGGAAGGATAAATGCCGTAGCTTCCCGTTGCTTTCTGCACACTACTCTCTCTTTTGCATCTTAAAAGACCCTAGGGATCCCCAGCATGGAGGAGAGGAGAGTAAATTTGACTAATTGGGCCCTGTAGACCAGGAGTCGTCAGCACAGAGCAAGCTGGGGCTAGTCTTTCTTACCCGCAGAAAATGCAGTGCACTATAGTGCTCTCGTAGCTGCTAGTGGGTATGCTCTCTATCTCTCCCTGTTCCTCGACGCACGACGGTTCACACGGGACAGCACCACGTACCAATTGCACATTTCAGCGAGTGCTAACGACCACTGCTCTAGATCACCAAAATTCACCACAAGGATTAAATATCAGTTTTATCAGGGTATTTGATCAGTCAGAGATCAGGAAATCCCAATGAGAAATTTAAAATCTGGAATGACAGCATAAAAATACCGGTATGTAAGTTTCAATTTTACAAATTGCCTGTATTTTTTCTTCTTTTTAGGAAAAATGTGAAATGTGCACATAGAAATATGTTCATATTTTACTGAAAGAGCGGCTTTTATTTTTTATTTTTATTTTTTTGGTAAATGCTGGAGAACATTTTGAATGTAATTTATTTCATTCTTTTATTTATTGTATTCTCATTTCATTTTTCTCAGATTCATTGGAAAGTCCGTGAAAACCCTCAGCTCGCTCATCATTCACTCAACTGTTTAGTGCAATTGGCTTCACTCAATGGTGCAGTGTTTGCAAGCAAAGATGTTCGTGTTCAATATCTTGCAAGTTACATGCAAGGATTCCTTAATCTTGTTACGAGGTTGGTAGTTGAACAGTACTAGTGATTAACAATAATATATTGTCAAGGTATAAATGGTATAATCTACTTGCTGAACAGTGATGATTGCAATATATGTGATGTGCTAAAGTTATCTACTTTATGATTTATATTTTTTCTTAAGATGGACTGAAAACATTTTAGATTTTTCTTACCACACACTCACTCATTCATTCGCTTACTCATTCTCACACATCCACTTATCTACCCATCTATCCTGCCATCCTTTCACTTTACCTCCTCTCTCCACTTAGATGCATATTGTACGTGATCACTCAGACAGTGATACAACTTTCATATGGAGGGTTGTTTCCGATTTTTGGTGACTAATTGTGACTGTGATTGTGACACTGTTGTGTGTTAGTCTTCTGGGCAAGGAATAAGACATCAAGTCTGGATAAGTGTGTAGCTGTAACAATGCCTAAGAAAGTAGAGCTGTTTTGGAAAGGCTACATCACTGTCATTTATGACTCAAACTACTGTTACTCTGCAGTTATAGGAGCATGCAAGAAGTGGAATTGTACAGTATCAAAGCAAGTTATCAGCTGTGTGCTAAATAAAAAGGTAATGGCCTGCAGCAGGAGAAGCTAAGCACTCTGAGAGCGGCTGTTTGCCGGCCCTGATTTAGACTAATGATATTTTCAGTGTCATGGATGGTCCCAGGTGAGGCTCCAACTCTTTCCACGTATTCTCCCTGAAGAGCTATGTGTCATTGCTACTACTCTGGTAGATTTTGTATGACCACACTGTACCATTCTCTTGGGTGTCATGCATCCAATCTCTGACAGCTGCTTGCAGGGTTTTATTGTCAGGAAATGTGACACCAAGTAGGGGTTTCTTCATTTCACTGAAGAGGGCGTAGTCACTGGATGTGAGGTCTGGTAAGTACAGAGCAATAGCAATGGAAGCACAAGGGCAGTCCTATACCAAAGAAGTTCCAGTCCACTGGATCCTGTGGAAAGCAAATGGCAGCAGTCTTCTGGGACGAAAATGGCATCTTGATGGTGTATTGGCTCCCTCCAAAAACCACCAACAACAGCAATGTGTATTGTGGCTCTAAAGAAGTTTCATCGCCGGATACAGCAGTATCGCAAGAGGAAGTGGGCCAAGAAGGTCCCGTTGCTTCATGACAGTGCTCATCTGCATACCAGCCAACAGACTCAGAACGAGCTGTCATTGGGGTTCACTATGTTGACACATCCTCCATACTCACCAGACCTTGCACCCAGGGGCTATGTTCTCGTCAGTGAAATGAAGAAGTCACTTAGTGCTGTCAGATTTCCTGAGACTGGGTGCAAGCAGCTGTCAGAGACTGGGTGCGTGACACCCAAAAGAGTGGTACAGTGAGGTCATACGAAAGGTACACATGCATCGATGCATAGCTCTTCAGGGAGAATACGTGGAAAGGGCTGAAGCCTAACCTGGAAGCCTGGACCACCCACGACACAGTAAATGTCATTAGTCTAAATCTTTTGTAAACAAACCTCTGCGAATCTAACTTCCTGTAAAGCTGGTTTGAATAATATTAAAGGGAAAAAATTGTTCTGGGACCAGGTATCGAACGTGGGATCTTTGGCTAAGCACGCCAATGCTCTAACACTGAGCTATCCAGGAACGATACACAATTACAGTCCAATTCTTCCCTTTAGTGTACTGTATTTATGACATGGAAAATTTCTGTCTTTGAGACAGAAATGATGAAAATTACCTACTGTTCCTCATAAAAATTCTCTTACATTGACCATGATTATCAGTATCACATTCATTCATAGTGGTAATAATACATCCTATAGGGGCATTCTTCAGACATACAGAAATCTTCACATTGCTGTGTGACAGATGTAATGGCTAGTGAAAACACGCCAATAAGCTGGACATTAACAGTTAACCCAATATTATTGCTGTCTCTGTATCTCTGAAATAATTCTAGAAATTAGATTGCTTTAGTGCTGTGAAATTCTCACAAATAAGTTTTTTTTTTCTTTTTTCCTTGCAGTGTGGATATTTTAGATCGTGAGGCATTGGGAATATCTAATGTGGTTCGCAAGCTAATACTATTCTTTCCACCTCCGTTGCTGGTTGGCATGCCTGCTGACCTGTTGCAGTCCTTTCTCGAACAGCTAACACAATTGACATGCAGGTTTGCAGAGGGTGCTGCCCAGGAAGAATCAGTGAGTTTTATTCGGAGTTTGTCCAGAGTATGTATGCAATAGGTATAAATATGACGAAAACAATTTGTAATTTAGCATATAAACAAGTTGACCAAAATATGTAAAAAAGGAAGAAATGGGACGAAGTCTTTCTTCTTTTAATGTATTTTTAGTTGTTGAAGGATCTAACTCATATAGGACATTCTGCTATGAAATATCAAGATCATACCATTTAGTTCTAGCGCAGTTCTTTAATAAAAGTAAAATTCTCATTAGTTATCATGACATGTAGGTATTTATAGGATGATTAAAAGTCGTCTTAAGTGATAATCATTGTACTTATATTTGGATATCATTATCACAAGTTAAAATATTGCTGGTTGTGACATATTTTTAAAATGAAGTATTCAATGTATGACATTCCTTCAGAAGAATGTTATGCTAATTGTAATGCATATTGACCAAGCATCAGATTCTTGATAGGGTTAATTGTTATAAATGTGAAGTGTTTTGTTGTGTTAAGTTGAATCATATGTGCAAATGTGTTTGTATGCTACTGAGCAGGATATTTTCCATTTTAGTGTGGCAATTAAAACAAATAATGCTTGTCCAATATCTTTTGACTGGCAGGGTATATACAGGGTGGAAATGAAATAGCCTTGCAGATTTCCAGAGTGAATAGCTCATAATATCATATTGGTGGAAAGTTCATAGTTTTTTTTTTTTTTTTCAGAAAAAAAAAATGTTTTTTTTTTCTAAATGTTTAACAATCCCTTATTGGGTAACTATTGCGAGATAGGATTGTGACTTCTGTCCATATCGATAGGAAATCTAAAAAAGATAATTTATCTCTCTGGTGTATTTCAATAGCGTGAACGATTTTCGTGTAAATTTAATTTAAAAAACCCATAAATTCAAGCCATTGCATGAAACGAGTGAGTGGCAACACCTCAGCAGAATGCAGCTTACGTGTGGAGACTCGAGTTCATTAACCTCTTACATTTGTATCACAAGTAAAGTGTATTAGTGACAATGTTGCCGGATTGCTCAAACTTCAAACTTAATTTTCTAATTAACCGTGCATTTAATCACAAAACATAATATAAGTTTTCTATTCATTTATGTGTACCCTATCGTCCCTTTCAAGCTGCAAGGTTATTTCACTTCACTCTGTATATCTATTCAAGGTCTTGCTTATGAGTCTACAAGGACAGTTAAAGTAACTACACTGTAACCTTCTAAATTTAGGATATGAAAACTCAGCTGAACTACAGATGTGGTTTCAAAGAGATTTACAGCTAGTGGAGTCATGCATATAAAATTAAATGCTTGATGCATCATCAGGTCCATATTGTATTTATAAATTGAACACATTACTGATAAATAAATAAATTTAAAAATATGTATCTCAAAAGATATTAAAAGTTAAAGATTAAAATAAATTGACTTATGTATTAGTCAGACTTTTGCACCTTATTGGTCAATTTATTTTAATCCTTAACTTTTAATATCTTTTAAGATGTATATTTTTTTATTTTATTTATTACCAGTAATGCATTCAATTTATAAATACAATATGGACCTAATGATGCTAAATGTAGCGAAAATGTTTGTCCAAAAAATATATACTACTTTAAGATGGAATAAGAAAGCATTCACCTACTGATAATATTTAATAAGAAGTATTATTCCAACACTACTTATCTGAACAAAAAATGATTTTGAAAATTAGATAATAGATAATAGGATTTACAAAATATGAATAGCATTCAGTTCATTATCTGTTATACATAATGAAATTGGCATGATGATAGGTTAATGTTTCTACTTCTGATTTTTTATTTTATAAATGCTTGCAGTTATGTGCTGAAGACAGATTATATATGGAAGCATTCGACCACATGCTTGAAGCCTGGATTTCTGTCCTGCACGATTCTCAGGTCTTCCCTAAAGATTTCTGTAAACAGTCATCCATGCAGATTTTCAACACATACCTCAAGTGTCATCTTTCGCCGCCAGATGGCACACGAGGACAGGTAATAATTTTAAATAAAAATTATGTGTGTGTGTGTGTGCGCGTGCATGCGTGCATGCGTGAGTGAGTGAGTGAGAGTGTGTGTGTGTGTGTGTGTATTTTTTTCCGCATATTGCAGATAGATGGCAGGACTGTGACCCACTTTCAATTTGTACACCACTTCGGCAGGCCACACTGTACATGATGTGTATCTGTGAAGAGTTATGTGTTGTGCTAGGATGAGTGTATGTGTAAGTGTCCGTGTAAATATAGTGTAGGGAATGGGTGAGGATGATGTTGAAAATGAGGAAGGGAGAAGGGGAAACTCAGTGCCGGCACATAGCCTACTCCTGTTGAATAGCACCAAGGAGGCTGCCAGGCTTAATATACACATCCAACAGATGAATCACTATCAACAGTGACATATGCCTCCTCTTCATATGCACTACGGAGAGATTTGGGATTAACCTAGGCATATTGGTGCAGAATTTAGTGATTAGAAGTTGTGCACCAGCACCTCTCGTAGTCCCGAGACTAGGCTGGCTAGTCTGGAGGCAGACACACTGCCACAGAGCTGACAAATTATATGTAAGTTTTGGTATCTTCTAGTGTAGGCGAAAATGAATTATGTCGTACAGATATTCCTATCTCAGAAATTAATAATAATAATAATAATAATAATAATAATAATAATAATAATAATAATAATAATAATAATATTTATTTGTCAGAAACCAGTGTACAAGGCCTGAATATGACATCGTCAGGTTTGATAATATACATACGCACACATGCACAAACAAATTGAATTATTCACAGTGAAATTTTAGTAAATCTGTAAAGGTCTTTGTTGACCATAACTGGAGACATTGGAAACCAGTAGACTAATCAATTGGTTCTCCTACATTTTTAATATTACCTTCTCTGTTGGAAATGTTTGTTTATAAGAATATATTCATAATGTTTGAAATACAAGCTTGTTATGTGTTATTCTGTCAGTCACAGATATTGAAGAACAAAACTCTTATCATAGTATATTATAGAAGTAATTACAGTTCTACTTATTCATTCTAGGAAGAACATTTAGAGTCAATTTGACTGTGTTTGAGAGTGACAAATTATGAAAAGTCTAATGTAAACTAGGATGGAAGTGGACATTTTTAAATTGCTGAAACTTCCAGAATGACTCTGGAGTCCAAATATAATAAAACTGAGTATCAGGTCTTTCGAAGGAGTAAAGGCAGCTCGAGTTACTGCTGACCGCTTAATTTCCTTCTACAGAGTCTTCTGTATATGATGTCAGGGAACATACAGAAACGTTGCCTTCCAAGTACACCTGTTAGACATGCTGAAGTTCAAAGGGCATTTGTTGGGCATTGCATACGTGTAGTTAACTTCAGTTTATTTTAAGCTACTGAAGAGATTACTCATTCGTGTGTAATGTAGTGCAAACTATTGTCTTCTTTTTGTAATTGTTTGAAAATAGTATAGGCCTATAACATTTTATAGCAAGTTTCTATAGTTTTAAGTTACGCAAAATGTGGAAAAAATATCTGATAAGTCATTTTGAATGTTTTGCAAGAAGGGATTAGCCAGGAATTTTAAAACAATCTTTCGAGATGTAAAAATGTCTTGAAGCAGAAGGAGGATACTTTGAACATTTCTTGTGACACAGGTTAGATGCACTTCTATTTATTTTTATGTTGTTTATAAACATTTTCTCCGCCAAACAGGTTTTAGAAACTAAAGTTACTATTGCAAAAATGGCAGCAGATTTTGCTGTAACTGTGTGAGGTGTATTTAACAGAAAATGCCTCTGAGGTTGCAGTGTGAGAGTAGTGTCATATATGGAGGACCCTGTAGTAGCAAGATCCAGAAAGCATGGGAACTCTAATTCCCTGTTCCTCTACACCTCAATGGCGTATATGTGGACAGTTCATATTTTAGAAATTAAAATTTTGCGATTTAGTCTTCATATGTATAAGATTACTTACAACTATTCTTACTTGATTTTCCTTAGGGTCGAGAGTTGGATGTAGAAGAAATAGACGAAACTGAAGAGGATGACAGAACTAAGTTTAAAGACCAGCTGCAGACAATTGGGTCCTTTGGGAGACAGGTATGCTTGTTTTGTTTGTGTTTTTTCACATAATGATTCAGTGATGGTTTTGTTCTATTTAATTTATATGGTTCCAGCAAAGGCTATCATCACATTTGGTGAGCTCACACACTGTGTGACTAATCTGCACTTCAGCGAAATATGTGCTATGCCTTTTCTCCATTGAGCAGAATGTGCGGGAATCATATCTTCCACATATTATGGCTGGTCATGTTCTGCTGATATTACTGTGATGTTGAAAATCACGTGACTTCATCACACAGTACAGTTCTGTGTTCCCTCACTTATTCATGACACATGATATCTTATACAATAGAAGAATTGCAAAGTACATTTTCTTTTACAGTGTGAAAGAAATGTCGAATCATTTGGTACAGATGCAGTACTAGTAGTTACTATTTTTCATGTGAATACAAAAGTTAAAGAAAGACAAGTAAAAGAGGGAATGTCAACTCAATACAAAAAAAAAAGACACAAATCTGCCAATTTGTTAAGCACTGGGAGGAGAATTGTTGCCACATATGTATAATCAGTAACATACAGTCATTAAGATATAAAACATTTTAGATATCACTACTACGTGAATAAAGGGGAATATTAATCCAGAAATACATACAGAGTGTTAGTTGGAATGCCTGATGGACAAAGATCTTTGGGGAGGCCGAGACGTAGATGGGAGGATAATATTAAATTGGATTTGAGAGAGGTGAGATATGCTGGTAGGGGCTGGATTAGTCTTGCTCAGAATAGGGACCGATGATGGAGTTATGTGAAGGGACATTGAACCTCCAAGTTCTCTAAAAACCATTTGTAAGTAAATAATTAATACAAAAACAGTGTATAGTCCGGGTCAGCTTACTTCATACCCTAAGGGTGAAACCTAACCATTTTTCCCCCATTACTACATATGCTAGTGGATTGTGGTGATTTTCTAGTTTGCAGGTTGACTTTTCTTTTGTCAACTTCATTTCGAATTTCGATACTGACAAATACTAGAAATGGTAGTGATTTTGTAACTGGTATGTTGGCAGCTGAGATAAATATCGGCAATATTTGTCGATACTGGAGTTCCATGAAATTAAAATTGTACTAGATTTCTGAGCTGTTACTGGAAGCTAGTGAAATTTGAATATACTAATAATTAATTAATATCAGTATTAATATTAATACATAGTTAGTACTAACTATGTAAGCTTCCCATTCAGCTCTAACCAGTCCTAACCCCTGATTGTTCCTTGATGTATATACCATATCTTTGGGCAGTCATGAGGTAAGCCATTTATTTCTTTTATTGTCGTCCTTTACATCTTATCATCATCATTTAGGAAAGGGGAAAGGTTCTTGTTTAAAGGTGTACTTTGAAGAGAATAAATTAGGCCTGCCATACAAACTAATTAATGATGTTTAATTTTTGATCTGCTTCGAGTAAGTTGAACATTGTTAACAAATTTAAATCATTCTGTACATTCTTTATGATTTTCTTCATATCAAGTTGGATTTCATCAGAAAAACTTACACCAAGATACTTGTCGGTATCATCTGTCTTAATGTGTGGTAAAATTTTTTTTCTCCAATTAAATAACAGAGGTTTCACTCAGCTCACCATTCTTGATGTTAATGACATTACACTTTAATGGATTGACAATCAAGCTTATTGTGTACAAGCTACTGATGGTCATTAAGTGACTGAGCGGATGATTCGTTCTTTGGAACTGTGGCAATTTCATTAGCAAATGCAAAGTTCAAAGCCATGTAATTCTTCAATCTCAGTATCTGTGAAGTCCTTAATAATGTCATCATTTGCTAAGTTAAATAACATAGGAGAAAGAGGCGAGTCCTGAGCAAAAGCTTTATGCAATTAGATATTTGATGTTTTGTTAATTCCACTTTCTATGGTTATGCTGTTACACTGGATGAGATCAATAACACTGGTCTACAAAAAAAAAAAAAAAAAAAAAAAAAAAAAAAAAAAAAAAAAAAAAATTGTTGTCTGCTATTGAGGAAATTTCAAGTGTTGTATACTGAAATTGATGCGCTGATTCCAGATCTGTAATCAGATTTATCATAGCACATCTGGTTTTTGAGTTATGAGACTGTAACATTAATTCTAAATCCTACTATTCAGTATATACCTGTAACATAAAGTCAGAGCTGTAAACTGAGCTTAGTTTATATATTCTTTGCAAATTGTTATATTATATTATTTTAAATACATTTATAGGCAGATACACACTTACAATATCTGCATAGAATTGGATTATATCAGTCTCCTAACTGCCCATTGTGCAACTCAAACCAAGAAATGGATTCAGAACACCTCAAAATCTGTGCTTCAGTGGCTGGCCATGATACTATCTTTGAAAAATATTGGAGTGCAAGAGATCAAATGACTTTATTGTCAAATGCTTGGCATTAGAAATCAACATCCACAACACTTACAATATGTAGTAAGCACTAAAAATTCTGTTAAAAATGCTTGAGACCTTTGCTTTTCTGCTTATGTTGGCATGTGGTTGATCACTGTAGGAACCAGCAGAAATCACCCATCATTCTCGGACTGTATTGACCTGGTACCTGGATTCCATCGTTGATATGTCCTAATGGAACCTCTCACCATGTTCGTCACTTACAGTGCCAAGATTTGATGGAAAAAAGTCAAGGTGCGAATGAAGAAAGTTAATTTTTAAAGACATGCTCTAAGCATGTTATATACTAGCTCAGCATAATTGTCAGCTCGATAATTTCCTAAAAACCTAGTTGACATTAGTATAAATGTCTCCCTAGCTTCGAATTCAAGAGCACTTAGTTTTGACCTGAACATAGTATCACACATCAATTGTCGGATCTCTGGCTCAATGAAAATTCCTACCTTCAATTTTGCATCACTTTTCACTCTCCCAAACATCTTCTTCAGATACTTAAAGCCTTCATCATGATTGAGAGCCCATAGAAAGTTTTTCATGAGGCCAAGTTTAATGTGAAGAGGTGGAAGAAATATCTTCTTTGCATCAAAGAGCACCTTGTGTTAAAATTTTAAAATGTTATTATTTTTAAATTGTGACATGATAGAAAAAACGGACTTCAGATCTGTAATCAACACACTCAAATTAGGGTTGGTACACTTGTTTTTGTCCAGTAGCAAAATCACAATGAAATAAATAAAATGGATCTATATATATTAAAAATGTAAAATTTAAAAATGTTATTATTTAAAACTAGCCATACCCATGCGCTCCGCTGCATCTGTTAGAAATAAATATAAAGTAATTACATAATTAAAATAGGACGTTTGATCCAGGGAACAACTTTTACAACAGCGCAAGATAATCTGCTTCGCTCATTACCCAATTTTTTTTGCATTGCATTTATTGCATATATATTTTATGTATTTTAACACGATTCAATTTAGCATAGTTAAAATTTGAATTATAAAATAATGGATTGCTAAGCTAACGTACTATTACTGCATACTAAATCAATACACTCTCGTTGTTCGTTAATTCTCTGAGATTAAAATGGGCGTACATAAATATTATTTTAAGAAATACAGAAAACGAATGTACAAAATAGCCTATCAGATTTTCTGTAGGCTATATTTAATAGCTTTCGATTGTTGATGTCCAAGGCCCCTGTTTTCGATTGTTGTTGTCCAAGGCCCCTTATAGACGAAGTCATTTGTTCTTAATTCATTGCACTGTCTTAGATGGCGTTATTTTAATTTTAAAACTCCTTTATCTCATTAAATATCAGTCCTATCAAAATTTTGTAAAGAATAAAACTTATCGGAAATCATTTTCAAAGAAACTTTTGTTATGTAACATTTTTCACGAAAATCAATAATAAGCGAGATATTTCGATTTATTTAATTCAGGCCCCCTTATAACCCCCCTTTTAAATAAAGTATTTTGAATGCCATATAGCCTAAAATCTAAGTTACAACGAACTTAATTTATATTCCAATTTTCATATAAATCGGTTCAGCCATTATCGCGTGAAAAGGTAACAAACATACAGACATACAAACAAAAATTTCAAAAAAGCGATTTTCGGTTTCAGGGTGGGTAATTATATATGTTAGGACCATTTATTTTTGGAAAATCGAAAATTACCAGAAAAATTTCGGCTACAGATTTATTATTACTATAGATTGTGATGTAATAGAAAAAAAAAAAAAAAAAAAGGACCTCAGATCTGTAATCAGCACACTCAGATTAGGGTTGGTACACTTGTTTTTGTTCAGTAGCAAAATCATTGTAGACCAGTGTAATCAGTTCTCTTATTTGGCATATTAGTCCGTGCCAAACACCTCTTGAGGTATTCATTCATGACCTTCATTATCGTGAGCCTTGGAGATACCCAAAAAAAACAATGGAGCAGTTTTCTTCATAGCATTAGATTATATAAGACAGCCTTAAATAACTGATGTATTGATGTGACAACCAAGAACTGTAACAAAACCACGCTCATGGACAGAGAATTCAAGAAATGGTCACAGTCTCCTATCAAAAGTCTTTTAATGACATGTGTAATTACAGAGAAGATAGTGATAGTGCACTAGTTTTTAACTGCTTGAGAGCGTTTTTTAAACTTCAACATGGCATTTGCCAGAAGACATAATAATTTAGTAACTTGAAGATCTTTCAGAACTCGAACAATAATCTTATCTATGCCTGTTTTGATCTGACTAAAGCAGAGTTAATTTCTTCTTCACATACAGTATTTCTATATCATCTTCAGTACAGACCAGTACAATCTCTGGTATAGGAGTTCAATCATTTTTATTAGAAATTGAAAATTAGGGAAATTGAAAAAAAAAAAAACAGGAGTTTGTATTCAACGTTCTTATGATTTTTCATTATATTCCTGACTACTTTATGGCGCTGGTTGTAGTAAATATATTGAGACACTTAGTATAGATATCTTCTTCTGTTATGCTCTTGCCGATGTTTTAATAGTTTCTCAGAGTTTTTATTAACCGAATATGAACTGGCATGACCCGTTATTATCTTTGTCCTAGCATTATAATAATGAAGAGCAAGATGTTTCGGACTAGAAAGAAAAGGTAATGTGTCAACTAAGTACTTAGCTAATTCTTGATGGAATGACGCAAAGGAATTCATCCATGTCAGAATGCAATAATATGTCTGCCAGTCTTTTCTCAAATTCTGTAATAGCCAATGGATTTTAATTTGTTTTTTCATGCTTGTTAATGAGCATGGTCTTGATGATTATCAGTCTTACTATTGGCATAAATTTCTTTTCTCTGGTTTCAGAACATTATGCTTTGGATTGTCATACTCAGAACTTAACGTTTTCCTGTAAGTATTGGTGTTGCTCACCTCTGTTTGAGGTTCTGGCTGATATATACATCTAACTATCTGACAGCACATCTTACTTGACGATATGTGTCAGAGGAAGAACACTTGTTTGTATACATCTGAAGTCTGATTAGTGTAATGTTACTAGTCAGTGATGTATGCAATGGAGGGGGAAATAACTGGTCATCTTATCCTACTATTTCCTGGCTTAGTTGGCTCATGAGAAAATTTCTTCCCCATGAGGACTGGAACCAGCGTGCATTCCAAACCATGAGTCTTAGGCAGGATGCCTTAGATTACGACGAAGGATATAATAATAATAATAATAATAATAATAATAATAATAATAATAATAATAATAATAATAATCCGTGGTGCTACAGCCCATTAAGGACCAGACCGACCAGCCAGCTGCTGGCCTCACGTCCTCATACCAACGCAGAGGTGGGCGATCATCCAATCAGAATGGAGGTATCGTGTGATTAGCACCATGATCCCTCTAGCCATTATAGCTGGTTTTCATAACTGGATTTCGCTATTTATCATAGCTCCCAAAGTGCGTCACTATGCTGAGTGGACACTGGGCCCATACACTGGCCGAAATTTCGTGAGAACATTTCTTCCACCATGAGAACTAAAAACCAGCGTGAATTCTATAACCCAAGTCCTAAACAGGATGCTTTAGACCACGAGAGCCACCAATATAGCTCAGTCAGTGAGATGCTTGTCTGCCAATCCAGAGTTGCGCTTGGGCGTGGGTTCGATTCCCGCTTGGTTTGGTTACCTGGTTGGGTTTTTCCGAGATTTTCTTCAACTGTAAGGCGAATGTCAAGTAATCTATGGCGAATCCTCGGCCTCATCTCGCCAAGTACCATCTTGCTTTCACCAATCCCATTGACGCTAAATAACCTAGTAGTTGTTACATCATCGTTAAATAATCAGCAAAAAAATACAACACAACGTAAGATTGGAGAGTTAATTATATTATGAAATAATATATAATAATAATGAATGTGCAAATTTCGTTGGTTGTTATGTACGTTATGTAAACTTATGTAATAGTCATTCAGTAATGGAAGAAAAACGCAGATGTATAATGATCATAAACACCAAGACACCATTATTTCAAAACTACAAACAGCACTACAGATTACAAGTTTATTGTTACACATATGGTCACGAGAAGGCAGTGATTTCTATTAGAATTCTGGTTCATTTCTATTAGAATTCGGATTTACGTTGGATTACTTCATGTTTATAATCCACATAGGGAAAAAATTAAATAAAGAATAAGAAATTTCGTGGTATGGACAAAAATAGTTCCACTAAGGATACGTCCTGATTGCATCTTTTGTATTTTGCTTTCCAGATTTATACTGTGAGGATAGCAGAGTCGAGAAAAGTCTAGGAGTCACTACAGACCAGCCATTCATTTGAATTTCTTTCACTTTTATCGTTCCTAGGGTGACCAGATCAAAAAAGTTCAAAAGCAGAACATTTGAAGGAAAAAAGCAGGACATTTTGAGAAAAAGCCTGACAACACATTAAATTCCTTTTCATTCACTGAGAACAATAAAAACAATAGGCAAACACAGTACCAAAGCTATCCATTGTTATTAATCTTACAGTTTAATTGTTCATACTTCTGTGAAGAGGAAATGTCCTTCAGTAGCTTTGGGGATTTCTATAAATAGCTGTGAAATTCTTTACATGTAAAATGCTTCAAATATATTGTACTGTTACAATACCCTTTACTGCTTCTACTGATAGTCTGTTCCTTTCGTCTGGCCGTTGGGTATTGATTAGTGAAAATACCCTTTCAACATTTGCATTATGTGCAATTATTGAAAAAAAGAATTAACATATATACTGCAAAGTATTCATTCACAACCTGCTCAAAAAATGTACTCCACGAAAATCTGTTGTTTCCAAGAAAAATGCTTCATCTTGCTTCAAAACAAATTCTTTTAGAGCACAGAATTCATAACGTGATATAACGTCAGAAACACATACTTTTGACCTCAGATTTTATCTTATATAGGCCCTACTGTATTTCAGTATTTGGTACATTATGTTGTTGAAAGGCAGAAAGCCGGGCATTTTGACTTTATCATAAAAAGCTGGCTGGACGCTCATAAAATACTAAAAAAGCAGGACATGTCCGGTGAAATCTGGACGTCTGGTCACCCTAATCCTTCCCCCCCCCCCTCAATAATGGATAATGACATCTTGACAATATGCCAAAGTTATAAATCACTTTGCCATTCTAGATTTTTTCACAACACACTATACAACTGGATGATAATGATTAGAGGAGAAATGGTGGAATTATGGAAGGAGAAAGAAAGTACTCTGCACAAACCTACCGAAACACCATTTTTGTCCATCACAAATATTATTTGCACTTCCCAGGATTTGAACCCAGACATCCCGTTTCATCAATGATCTTGTCATTTGACCAATGTTGGAACTGGCTGTTACTTCTGAAATCCTTTAAGCTACCAAAGGCATTTGGCATTAAATCGTATGATTTTGTAAATATGGGGCAGATTTTCTTTGGATATATTGTTTTCTCCTGCAGTTCTCATTCCATTACTCCATTATTATCTTATCTCATCTTTTTCGGATAGCCTTTATAGTTAAAAAGAACATTAAAAAATGATTACCAGTTACCAATTTCATATCTTTTTTTCAGGTCCCTGCTCACTCATTGCCACTGCTGGCCAAACTGCTGGAAAACCGAACAAATAGACTTCAAGGGCAGCTGCAGAGGATACACTCACAATGCATGAACATTTCAGACACCAACATCTTGAACTGTTTGTTTGAAGATATACACTGGCTGGTACTCATTGCAGGTACATTGAGTTTGATACAGACCAACTGTACAGTTGAGCGATGTAACTCTACTTAAGTGAATTCTCCTTCTTGCCTACTTTGTTTGGTTGTTTGTTTATGTCTTTCATTCTTTCCTCCTATCTTTTTTTCGCTGTTCTTTTCTTTCTTGATCTTTCCTTTGATTCACTTCTTTTTTCCTTCCTGCTTTGCTTCTTTCTTTTGTCTTTTTATTCTGTCTTTCCTCTTTCTTTTCTGTCATACTTATATCATTTCCTCTTGTTTCTTTTCATTCTTTCTTCCCTCCTTTCTTCCTTTTTGACATTGCATAACTTCAGATCTGTTCTGACTTCACACATTCTACTCATTGCTTCTTATGCCATTCTACGAGGGTTGGATAAAAAGTAATGGCAGCACTGCTGCTATGTTAGCTGTGTAAGTCAGATAGCCTAGGGTCTTGTGGAGCTGAGAATGGAAGGTCAGATGAGCTAGTGCAGGGAGTGGTATTGGTTGTACTAAATTCAGTCAAATATCGCAACGTCTTAAAGTACAGGAGTATAGTGCAAGTGTCCTAACAACATGTTTACAAAGCTGGAATAACGTTCGTGAATCAAAATTGAAGTTACACGAAGTCATGGTGCACAAGACTGTTCCCGGTTTTGAATTACTTCCCCGGGAAACAAACATCCCCGTTTTGTCTCTGGAATTTAATTTTATCCCTAGAAGCTTTAATTTTGTTTCAATAAAATTTTACACAAATATTTAAGTGTCGTGCTGGAACTGCTGCGATTCGTGCACATTTCTGAACACTTCTAAGCATCAGATAGAAGAACCAGTGAGCACATTATGAGATATTCTGCACTCTTTGAGAAGAACAGAGCATCTTTGTCTTTGGTCATTAGCATTCGTATTGCGTGGAAGTGTTATAACTGCCGCAGCGTCCATTTGTAAGTAGTTAAAAAATGAGAAAATTTGTGACAAACCAACAGGTGAAAAGTCGTATGATATTTTTCAACATTTCAAGAAAAAATTCATTCCATTTGAAAATATTATCGTCTTTTCAAAATACTGTCATTAATCATGTGTTTTTCAGTCAGTAATTCATCAGTTGAAAGACTTTTCCCCACAGTGAACTCAATCTGGACTGATAAAAAGTCAGAAAAAAGTTGAAATGGTTAAAGCTTTGTTAGGTCTACAAGTGAAAAAAAAAACTTTAATTCCTCATTTGAAGAACATAGTGTGAAACTGTATAGGAATGAATAGATCCTTAAAAAGATACATTCTTCAGACAAGTAGTTGTAAAAGTGTGTGTTAGAATTCAGTGTGTACAATAGGCCTAACATGTGGAAGACTTCATGCATGCATCAGTACTGAAATTGAATTCTATAGCTGTAATTGTCTATATACAGGAGTTACGTGTGTTTATGCATTTAATTCAAACCTGTAAGATACTCTATAAATTTAATGTGTAAAGTTCTATCGTTGTATCTACTGTTACATGTAGGCCTATATTCTTTAACATTTCAATGGAAAGTGACTAAGTAAGCGTTTGTGGTTTTTTTTTTAAATTGCCGATGTCCCCTGCTGGACCATAAAAAATCTGGTCAGCCAAACAGTAGCATGATGGGCGAACGTGTTTTGTGAAGGCATGGATGCTGTTCAAGACAGACCCCCATTCAGAATAATCTCAAATTGACTATTCAGCTTCTTGCTTCTCTGCTGGATGTTGATTGCCAATGGACTGCACGTGAATTAGCCGCAGAGATAGACTTGTGCCACAAAACTGTGCTCCACATTCTGCATGATATTCTTGAGTTCTGCAAAATTGCAGCACATACCCTATCAAATGACTCAGGTGCAACAATGACAGTGCACAGGAATTACTGAACCGCTACCAGAGGGAAGGTGACGACTTCCTTGGATAGATACTCACTGTGGACGGAACTTGGACTTGGTCATATGAGCTACTCTTGAATCAAATGAATGAAAGCATCCTGGCTTTCCTCTTCCAAGGACAGTCTGCTCTGCACAAGGTGGTGTGAAGCTGATGTTCATTGTGGCGTATAACGTCTATGGGGTAATACTACACCATGCTATATCACCAAGGTGGATGGTATTGCAATTTTCTGTAACAATACCTTTGTTCAGCTTTAAGATTAAAGCGATGGCATCTTCTGGAAACGACCCTATCACCCTTTATAACAATGTGAGGAGTGTAGCGGTCGTCGTCGCCCTCGGCTGCCAGCTCCGAAATATGGAAAGTATCTCGAGGATGGCACGTCGATGTAAATAATTAACTATGTACACAGATTAATTTGGGCGCCAGCCTCCTCGAGATTACTCCGATAGAGGTATGAGGTTCCCAGGTCAGCTGCAAAAACGGTCGGGACATGGGGTTTGGGAGACGTGCTCGTAGGTTGAAATGATGTAGGCGCACACCAGAAGTTGTTGGTAAGAACTATGAAAACGTTTATTATTATTATTATTAAGTGTTCGTTTCAGGTTAGCAGAAATGCGCGTCCAAGTGTATAATATCTCGCTCTCACTTCCCGCAAGTTGGTATACTAATTTCTGAGTTCACGTAATTATATCTTTTGTACTATAAAACACCAGTAATATAACGGACAGTTGATAACGTGATGAGAGGAAAGAATTCAGACTTATAATGATAATGCAACACACGACTTCTTACTACACCCACTAAAAAATTCTAAGTCCGTAAATTGTTATACTGCCGAGTTAGGTTTGCCGAGAATATGTGGAGTGCAACCTCTCCGTACGCGTTGTATGTGCCTTCTGTCTATCTGCCAAATCTACCCCCTACTTTCAACCACCAAACATAGAATTTCGCCCTCCTATCTATATATCACGTGTCTCTATTAAGAATCCTGATTGGCCATGATTACACTTACGTCACTTAAGACGCGTTCTTCAAAAATTGTTCGTTAACTAGAACATCTCCTACTTCCGGCGTCCTATTCTCTGACATATACCAGATCATCTCTTTTGGAACCTGGCTTGGCGTCATCCTACTGACCACCCGCAGGCAAAGTCCATACATTCCCTCATCAGTCAACTCCACGCCTGGACACATGTTTCCTGTTCCCCTAGCTTGGGTTCGGCCTTCCTGTCCACCTGTTACTTCCGTCTCAGATTTTGAAACTAACTTACACGTCCGCGCATCCTATCCATATAAGAATATTAACACGAAATACTAATCTAATGAAAATCTCCTTATCCTATACGAGGAACCGTCTCAAATGCCCTCTCATAACAAAGAATATTCCCAAGGGAATATTTGTTGTTATGAGACGCCCCAAAAAAAAATACCTTCGCTACTAGTCTCCGGTGTCCCCTAATTAGTCACACTTGGATACACCTTTTGCTATGCTTATAAACAATGTACAAATTTACACTTACAATTATTACATATTTACAACTATTCACATGTATGAATCTATATACACACCTCACGCCTGCTTACATCTCACACGCCAGTTTAACTGACTTCTACCTGACATATATACAGCATCCAATCGGAACATTCAGGGCACATCCGAATACAATGGCGCTCTCTCACTCACATTCATGATCGGTTCCTTGATACATACTTATACTTATAACATAGAAATAAGAATTCTGAACCACAATAAAAAAATACACTAAACAATACACAATACATTTTAAAATACCAATTAACCCTTTATATTATACTTCACACATTAGCTTCAGCCTTGAAAACACATTTACATTCATAAAACCGAAATAATTATTAACCAGAATCAAAATTATACCAACGATACATAATACTTCTGAAATACTAACTGACGCTATTTATCATATCTCATACATAGTTGCAACCTTGAATACACATCTCGAATAACGTCCCCTCAATATAGAGGACCACTTTATGTCTCGAACTAAAAATGATGGTCTGGCACTTAATATTGATTCTAAAAAAAAATGGATACATATTCAAATCGAATCATTCAACCTCTACAAATGAATGAACATAAATGAAGTTAATTAAAAAAAATATTCTATCATTATTATTAATCATTATTAATTCTTATTAATATCATCTTTAAATTACTGCCACAGGGAATACTACTTATCGCATGATCTTATAAGAAAACACACAAAAACAACTAATTCTGAAGGTGGCAAAAAGAAAACAAAAGTAACAAAATTTTCAGCACTGACATTAGTTCTTGGTTCTAGTTGCTTATACCGCTCAAATACTACATGCACAAAACAAACACATTCTTATTTTTCCTATAATTAAAATCATATTATTTTCAACTTTACACAAATTCTCGTTTATTAACCTGGTACGTCGCCTGGATGTCTATCATGAATCGGATCGTCATTCTCCGAATGGGATTGTCTGCGGCCTTCCTCATATGTCATTGTGCCATTCTTAAATTGACAGTTTACACGTGGAGACACACTTCTCCTCACATTAAATCTACCAGCATGCTTCCACTTAACTTTTTCTCCTCCTGCCGAAAAATGAGGCCTCCAATAGCCCTTCCTATATTCACTCCTTTGATCATTGCAGTACCGCTTTGTACCATTGTTAGAAAATCGGTCATTATTGTAGGGTTGTAAACCATGACCGCCAGCACTGTGTGGCCGATCCCTGCTCCAACCGTCATTATGGTCATTGCTATTGTACCCTCTGTGGGGTGGGAAGGCTTCTTCTGCCCTCCGCCCCATGTTTGTGATGGTTTTAGCATTCTCTTTCTCGCTCCCAAATTCATAAAACTTTTCGATTACTCTATTTACTTGCTCCTTGAATGCTCTATAACTTTCTAACACCTGGCTCTCTAACCTGATACTGTCCTCGGCTAGTCTATACTGCAATTCATTATTATTCTCATCGAGATTATCGTCCAATCCATTAATATCCATAGTTATTTTACTTTCCAGCTCATTATTATTTTCGGCTACTTTAATATTCAATTCCTCAGTATTCTCATTAATATCCTTAGCTAATTTACTCTCCACTTCATTACTATTTCCTGCTATCGTATTATTCAATCCATTAATAATCTCAGCTAACTTATCTTTCAGTTCAGTACTATTTTCATCTAGTTTCTCTTTCAACTCATTGATATTCACAGCTAATTTAAATTCCACTTCGTTACTATTCTCAGCTAGTTCATTACTCAATTCACTAATATTCTCAGCTAACTTATCTTTCAGTTCAGTACTATTTTCATCTAGTTTCTCTTTCAACTCATTAATATTCACAGCTAATTTAATTTCCACTTCATTACAATTCTCAGCTAGTTCATAACTCAATTCATTAATATTCTCGGCTAACTTATCTTTCAGTTTAGTACTATTTTCATCTAGTTTCTCTTTCAACTCATTAATATTCACAGCTAATTTAAATTCCACTTCGTTACTATTCTCAGCTAGTTCATTACTCAATTCACTAATATTCTCAGCTAACTTATCTTTCAGTTCAGCACTATTTTCATCTAGTTTCTCTTTCAACTCATTAATATTCACAGCTAATTTAATTTCCACTTCATTACAATTCTCAGCTACCATATTATTCACTTCATCAATATTCTCTTCTAATTTATTATCCGATTCATTACAATTCTCATCTAGATTATCTCCCAATTCATCAATATCCACAGCTAATTTATTCCTCACTTCATTACTATTCTCGGCTATCTCATTATCCAATTCACTAGTATCCACAATTAATTTACTTTCCACTTCATTACTATTCTCGGCTACCTTATTATTCAATTCACTAATATCCTAAATTAATTTACTTTCCACTTCATTACTATTCTCGGCTATCTTATTATCCAATTCACTAGTATCCTCAATTAATTTACTTTCCACTTCATCACTATTCTCGGCTATCTTATTATTCAATTCACTAATATCCACAATTAATTTACTTTCCACTTCATTACTATTCTCGGCTACCTTATTATTCAATTCACTAATATCCTTAATCAATTTACTTTCCACTTCTTTACTATTTTGGGCTATCTTAATATCCAATTCACTAGTATCCTCAATTAATTTACTTTCCACTTCATTACTATTCTCGGCTACCTCATTATTCAATTCACTAATATCCTCAATTAATTTACTTTCCACTTCTTTACTATTTTGGGCTATCTTAATATCCAATTCACTAGTATCCTCAATTAATTTACTTTCCACTTCATTACTATTCTCGGCTACCTTATTATTCGATTCACTAATATCCTCAATCAATTTACTTTCCACTTCATTACTATTCTCGGCTACCTCATTATTCAATTCACTAATATCCTCAATCAATTTACTTTCCACTTCATTACTATTCTCGGCTACCTCATTATTCAATTCACTAATATCCTCAATTAATTTACTTTCCACTTCATTATTGTTCTCGGCTAGTACATTTCCCAATCTATTATAGCTCTCTTCTATCATATTTCCCAATCTATTAGATCTCTCGTTCATTATATTTCTTAATTGACGAATTTGCTCTTGATATACGTCAGAACTTTCCATTAACTGGCTCTCTAGACTACTACTATTCTCAGCCATCCCACTCTTCAAATTACCGAACTGGCTCTCTAGCCTGCTACTATTCTCCGCCATCTCACTCTTCAAATTACCCATCTCACTCTTCAAATTACCGAACTGGCTCTCTAGCCTGCTACTATTCTCAGCCATCTCACTCTTCAAATTACCCATCTCACTCTTCAAATCACTCTTCAATTTATTACTAGTTTCTATCATTTCGTTCCTCATCTGATTCATCTGTTCCAATATCCGCTCTAACACACTATTCGACATGACATTGTCCGAACCTCGCGAACTTTCTTTATCTTGGCTAGTACTCGTCCCTGCTGTAGTCTCCATTTTTTTTTTTTTTTTTTTTTACTTCTAGTCTGGCTCCTTAGCAACATGTAATATATAATATATCTTCAACAATTCCCCTTAGACTCAAAAACAAAATAAACCCTACCAAAATGAATTACACACATGTACATATATATGGACACAACAATTGAAATGAAACCCTTTATGCTTACGTATCGACGTCTTCTAGGTTACGCCTGGTTGATCGTCTCCCCCACCGTCCATCATTGTTCTCAGCTGTTTGGAGTCTGCATGGTGTTGTGGCTGTCGGTCGATGATACTGCAAGCTGCTCTACGAACACTGCGTTGGCTGTCAGCTCTAGCGTCGATCCCCGCGGCGGTCATTGTTGCCATCAGCCGCATTAACCCTGCGTCGGCTGTCGGCTCTCGCGTCGATCTCCGCCGTGGTCATTGTTGCCATCTCGAGCCGCATTAACCCTGCGTCGGCTGTCGGCTCTCGCGTCGATCCCCGCCGTTGTCATTGTTGCCATCTCGAGCCGCATTAACCCTGCGTCGGCTGTCGGCTCTCGCGTCGATCCCCGCCGTGGTCATTGTTGCCATCTCGTGCCCCACGTTGGGCGCCAAATTTTGTAGCGGTCGTCGTCGCCCTCGGCTGCCAGCTCCGAAATATGGAAAGTATCTCGAGGATGGCACGTCGATGTAAATAATTAACTATGTACACAGATTAATTTGGGCGCCAGCCTCCTCGAGATTACTCCGATAGAGGTATGAGGTTCCCAGGTCAGCTGCAAAAACGGTCGGGACATGGGGTTTGGGAGACGTGCTCGTAGGTTGAAATGATGTAGGCGCATACCAGAAGTTGTTGGTAAGAACTATGAAAACGTTTATTATTATTATTAAGTGTTCGTTTCAGGTTAGCAGAAATGCGCGTCCAAGTGTATAATATCTCGCTCTCACTTCCCGCAAGTTGGTATACTAATTTCTGAGTTCACGTAATTATATCTTTTGTACTATAAAACACCAGTAATATAACGGACAGTTGATAACGTGATGAGAGGAAAGAATTCAGACTTATAATGATAATGCAACACACGACTTCTTACTACACCCACTAAAAAATTCTAAGTCCGTAAATTGTTATACTGCCGAGTTAGGTTTGCCGAGAATATGTGGAGTGCAACCTCTCCGTACGCGTTGTATGTGCCTTCTGTCTATCTGCCAAATCTACCCCCTACTTTCAACCACCAAACATAGAATTTCGCCCTCCTATCTATATATCACGTGTCTCTATTAAGAATCCTGATTGGCCATGATTACACTTACGTCACTTAAGACGCGTTCTTCAAAAATTGTTCGTTAACTAGAACATCTCCTACTTCCGGCGTCCTATTCTCTGACATATACCAGATCATCTCTTTTGGAACCTGGCTTGGCGTCATCCTACTGACCACCCGCAGGCAAAGTCCATACATTCCCTCATCAGTCAACTCCACGCCTGGACACATGTTTCCTGTCCCCCTAGCTTGGGTTCGGCCTTCCTGTCCACCTGTTACTTCCGTCTCAGATTTTGAAACTAACTTACACGTCCGCGCATCCTATCCATATAAGAATATTAACACGAAATACTAATCTAATGAAAATCTCCTTATCCTATACGAGGAACCGTCTCAGGAGTCACACTGCTAATGCCATGACAGCTCTTCTGAATGCTGGCGATGGAAGTACTGGAACATTCGCTGTACTCACGTAATTAGAATCTGTGAGATTGTGATCTCTTCCCAAAATGATAAGCCACTTAGAGGTAAGCATTACAACACAAGAGACGCCATTATTCATGCTATATAAGGTGGTCACTTCAGGACATCAACAGAGATGGATGCTTTCCATAAATCTAGCAGAAGATGGAAATATGGAGGGAGAGGGAAGAGATTACGTTGAAGGAATGTAAGAGGTGTTTTCTCTGATAATAAAGCCATTTCAAAATTATAGCACTGTTGCCATTACTTTTTATTCAACCCTTCTATGTCTTACTGCAATGCAAATTTTATTTGGTTACCTGGTTTGTAAAACAAAACTTATTGCGTTATTAGGTTTGTAATACAATACTTACTTAGTTCCCTGGTTTATAATACAAGACTTACTTGATTATTCTGGCTTCTAATACAAAAGGTAACTGGTTTGTAATGTAAGAATTACTTGATTGCCTGTAATAAAAGATTTACTTTGTTACCTGGTTTGTAATAAAGACTTAATTGTTTACCTAGTATGTAATACAAGACTTGTTTACCAAGTTTGTAATACAAGTCGTACTTGGTTACTCAGCTTGTAATACAAGATTTATTTGTTTACCTGCTTTGTAATACAAGACTTGCTTGTGTATCTGCTTTGTAATACAAGACTTGGTTATTCAGTTCGTGATGCAAGACTTGCTTATCTGGTTTGTAATTAGACTTATTTGTTTACCTAATTGGTATTACAAGACTTACTTTTTACCTGCTTTGTGATACAAGACTTACTTATTTACCAGCTTTGTAATACAAGACCTACTTGTTTACTTTGTAATAAAATAAGAATTACTTGGTTACCTAGTTTGTATTACAAGACTTGTTTGGTTACCTGGTTTTCTGGCGTTATTAGATATGTGATACAATTGTCTCAGGCTTAGTCACCTTGAAAATTACTTGTTTCCGTTTTATTTCTTTACTTGTTATGTGATCTTATAGTCTGCAGTCTTGTATTATTCGCAAATATCTCATATTACTAGCTTCAAATATCATTCTTGGTCATTTAGTGGAGATAATGTTAGATTGGATCTGAGGTTTACAGATTCAAACTTGGCCAAGGGTGATGAATTTTAGAGTGAATTAAGAATTTTAGCATTACTTCCTCCTGGAGAAAAGTGAAGTTGGAAGGCTCGTGTCATGTGTTTACAGCACATAAAAGAATCCTGTGCTGGTAAAGAGCTCCAGTCAGAATTAGTTGATCATTTCTCATCCATATTAAATTTTGGTTCTAAATAATGTCTGCAGTGGAAAGTGTTTGTTAAATAAATTACCACCCTCATTGCCATCACCACCATAACCACCATCCCCACCTCTGTCACCACATTGCTACCATCCCACCACCACCACTATTGTTGCTGTACTGATACTACTACTGCTGCTACTACAGTACTACCACCACTACTACTACTGCTACTGCTGCTACTACTACAGTACTATCACCACTACTACTACTGCTGCTACTATTTCTACTACCACCATTACCAGTACACCACCACCATTACCACTATCAGTACCACTACTTGCTGAAATCTTAGAATTTCAAGCTTAATTTCCCTTGCCAATTATCAAGGTGATTTCTCAGGATATCTCATTATCTCATTACCAAACAAAAAGATATACTTATTCTCTGCTTAAAAATCTTTTTGAGTTATAAATCAAGCATATGTTACTACATAACCAACCCTGTGTATGGTCATCTGATACAATGTATGGACACAAGTTACCAATGTATTTGTAGCTATTTCTGCATATTGGGTAATGAAATAGCAGATAAAATAGCGAATGGTGCTTAAACAGTGCAACAGGTTACAGAACCAAACATATTAATAAATAGGGATACTGTAAAACGATGAATAAAATTACATCGAAGTCAGTAAATAAAACTACTGTAATTCGTGAAAGAATTCGTTATTTAAGTATATAAATTGTGAAAAAAGTCTAAACATGTAAATCGTGAGGAAAATGTTTGAATTTAATTATGCAAATCACTTTATCGATCATCATATTCAGTAGAACTTCAGTCATTTGGTTTTGTCATTAGCATGGCATGGCTCCATTCAAATTTAACCCAGAAAGAATTTCTGCTAACAGGAAAACAGCAATCTCGACGAGCAGACCAGTATTAATAAGGCCGGTTACACTCTAATTCCAGATGGAGGAAAGTGTCACATGAATATCAAAAACATTAGGCCTGTGTTCATTTGCACACTATGACAGGTCTTTTGGTTGCTGAATTATTAAAATACATTATTCCTTAGTTTTCATTAACATACTCTTGCTGAAAATCTGGTAAATATCTCTTACATATTTCATCTCATTGTGTTAGTGTGTAACGAACCTAAGCATTGTGCATGCGTGACACACAGATTTTCATTTTTCACAGCTGAGTAGCCATGCTTTTCACATAATAAAATATGAAAGACAAACCATTAATTTCGTACTTTTTTTTTTAATGTTTCATTTTCGAAGGTGGAATTTTATGACTGATAAATCTATGATTCGGCAATATTCATAAAAAAAATCGCAATTAGTGCAAAAAATTGCCAGATTCTAAAAAAAAAACTGGAAAAAATAAGCAAAATTCGCGACAAATTGCGATCGTAAAACGTGTCTACAGAATGAGTCTTGTTCATACCTATAAAAATTTTAACACCCTAGCAGAAATTCATGAAAAAATCATTCACGAAAATCAAGTGTCCTATCGAAATTAGAAACATTAATTACTACCTTCAGAAATGTACTCTGAAGTTGCAAAATAGTGAGAAAGATCGCATATTGCATTCAGTTCAGACATCTTCTAACGACATTATAGTCTACAAAATTTTACAGTGCAAAATAAAATTTGTCTTGAAAACCAGTACAGATTACATTATGATAGAATTACATTTACTTCAATTTAATATCTCTGATGATCCTACCTGTAAAGTCTGTAGGAAAAAGAATGATCGTTGGAACATAATTTTCTTAACCTTTCTAGATTTTGAAACCTTTGAGACAAAAACTGAAGGCTCTATTACAATGAAAACATTATAGTCTCTTGCTGAGCAAATACATAGTGGACATTGCGAAATTTGCATCCTATGTGAAGCCAGTACCACGTAAAAAGAAGGAAAGAGTGAGTAACATGCAGTATTTGGAAAATTAGTTTGTAAAATTAAATACCTTAGAAGTAAATATTGATGACTCTACGAATTAAGATTTGCAGTTCTCTGATACTAAACTGTGTTAAGCCAAATTTGAGAATTAAGTGAATATGTTAGCAGATGGTTGGATTATGCTGTTTTAAAAATGTGACAACCTTTTGTGTTTGCAATAAAAGCAAAAATTTTATGATACATATTATGGGTATTTATTTACACCCAAGATCTTCAATTTTATTATAGATCCTCATATTGTAATCTGAATAGGATTCTTATTTCTAAGAATGGTAAACAGTGTGAATAAAAAGGGGAACTTTTTCAGGTTACTGCATTGTTTTGAAATATTAATGCCTGAGTGCTTCATTTGCAATTGATTGTTACCAACTGCTTTAGAAAATATTTTGTTCTTTTCACTTTTTGTTAAATTTCACTGCTTGTGTATTTTGTGATATGGTAGAGTGTAAGAGAAGACCCTCTGGCCTTAACTCTGCCAGTATAAATAAATGAAATAATAATAATAATAATAATAATAATAATAATAATAATAATAATAATAATAAATTTGCTTGAGACAAGAAAAAAGGAAGATTGAAACTTTGTCTTTGTTAACGTTTTTTTTATTTATTTATGCAACTTGAAGATGACCAGAGGTTATTCTTATATATTTAAAAAAACACTATAATAAATAAGCTACTTAATTAAACAGTGTAACAATTTGGTTAGGAAAATCACTTTGTTCGTGTTTCCCAATAGTGCCTAGGCGTTTGTGGAGCTAAGTGCAAGGTTAGCATTATAAATACACAATGTTAATATATTCTTCCATCTTGCAATCCCTTTCGGTGATATTCTCTGAATCACATTTATAATGCAAAACAGATGACACTTTCTGAGGCTTAATGAATTTCATTCATAGATTACATCCCAAACTGCCTCATCTTCTAATCCACAAAGCCTACATTTCTGACTTTCATCCTAGTGTCTTGTCCTGTGCAGGTGTTTTCTAAGGGTACATTGTTTCATTATAGTCCATAACAGTCTTCCAGTCTGTCCTTCATTTGCCTATAGACTTCAGTTATTGATATCTTAAGAAATCTTTTAATCATCCTGTTAGAACTTTAATGAAGGATGTAGATTAACAACTAGACATGTAAAATGTGAGACAATGATATTTGATAAAATTATTACCATTTGAAAAAATGAATTTTTCAGTAATTTTCATTTACACTGATACAATGATTAATGATTTTTGGTGCTCTTTGTGTAGGTCACGTGATTTCAATGGATAGTGAAGGCGAGACAGCACTCATCCCCTCTGAAATCATGCACTACAGTATTCAGCAGGCGAGCTCAGGACAAGTGAATGTCGAGACAACTCTGAATCTCCTTGCATCTCCAGGACACCATCTTCTCGACATACCTGGAGCAGATGAGTCTTCAGATCATGTTGTAAGGTAATGCCTGGGTTTATTTTAAGTATAAAATTGTTTAAAGCATTATATTGGGCCAGATTTAAATTTAGTGTACGTTCTGGCAAGGAGTACATACTGTAATCCTCTATACACATATCTGTTGATTTTTTATGTGTCTGGATACATAACATTGTTAATTCATTGATCCCATTGGATTTGATATTTCCGGATGTAGTGCATTATGGAATCTAATTTTAATTAAGTGGTATCTGCAGAGGTACCGGTATGTTCTGTGAAGAGGTGTCCATCTCTGTCATGAACAGCAAATGTTGCTACCCATGTTGTTTTAGAAATCGGACTGTGGAAATTCCTGTAATTGCATGCTTTTATTGTTTTGTCATATTGGAAAAGTAAAAGTGGATCTTTGCTGATCATGGTTTTTATGTTCGAATGAAGCCAACTTATTTTGCATAAATGCATATTTCGCGAGGATTTTCCCTTATAAACGCATATATATTTTTATTTTGCACATTTAAATGCATCTATTAACATCTTTCGTTGTTTTACTCGATTTATTATCTAATTTCAAGATTTCTCTCTGATAAAAATAAGAATAATTCCCAAGAAATATAAAAATTATGTCAGAATAAAACCAATAATTAATTAATAAGTATTGAAGTCATGAAATTGCTGCGACAACAATGGATACTTGTCTCTAGTGTATAAGTTGGGTTGCTTTTCACTTTAACATGAGGCTAGCTGCTGCTCTGTGTACGTACTATCCATGTTTAATTTTTCAGGAGCCAGGACAAAAATACGTGTCGTCTAGATGTCATTCAGAATTTTACTGCTTTTACTTCAATTTAATAGAACGAAAAATGAATGTACATGTACATTTTAATTTCAACAAGTTTTACTGCACAATCAAGTGAAGAATCAGTACATGAACGATCTGCTTACAAGTTTAACCACCAACATGCTGAAAGGAAAAAGTAATAGAAAAGATTTATTGAAGAAATAGGTTTCTGAAGACAAATAATTGTTTTTCTACTGATGGGAAAATCGTCTTCTGTATAATATGGCTTCGTAACACTTATTGCTTCAAATTATTTTCATTTATATCGTAAATATTCTGTAAATTGCCATTGCTTGTTTGTGTACTTGTTTACTTTTTTTCTTACTCTGTTATCTTTCATTATCTATTTGTTCTGGTATTGTTTTGTATGCTTTGTCTAATGGCAGCCTCTAATTTGAGGAAGCTCAATAAAAGAATAAAATAAAATAAACCTCTAAAATGTATTTTTTAGTGCATATATTTCAATTTTTAGCGCATATTTCAACAGTTTTTACTGCATAGTTGAATGCATATTTTCAGGTATTTTTAATGCATAAAGTTTCGTGGTGTAGTCATATACATATGTATATTTCCTTGTTGGTTTCCTATCTTAATAAGAATACGTTTGTGTGTTGCAGATTAGTTGCTTCAGTATTCCGTTTGTGTGAAGTGGAAATGAGAGCAGTGCAGGTGAAACTTGGTCACCTGCTGAGTCCAGAGGTGGGTTCTACTATTATGTGGTTCCTCCGAAGGTGGTCTCTATCATATTTGCTTCCTGTTGAAACATACTACTCAGAGGTAAGTGAAGTCGTACTAATCTTATTTTTATAGCAGCTGCGTATGTTAGCAATACCTTCTTATTTACACTTAAATCTCAAATTATGAACAGGTATGTTAGTTATATGAGGCCTCGCCGTACTCATTGAATAATCGAAACTATATGTATACCCTTTTCGCTGTAAGAAAAATCCTAATGTAAACACAAGCATGTGGCTGTCATACCTGTAATTGGCTTCCAGTCGAAACACTCACACAACGAAGGAAAATATACAGCACCGTATTTGGAAATCATAACCTTATATTATTTTAAAATAAAAATTGAATTCTAGTTATTAAATATGACGAAACATATAACTTCACTCATATGTAAAACGCTATTTAAAAGAAAAGCTACTTTTTATATTTTGTTATTTACGTTGTAAGCAGATGAATACTAAGAATAATACCAAGGTAGTCTGTTCTAATACTCTGGTGTCACTTGAGCTTGTTCTCGTAAGCACGTGATAGTATGGCTTCTGCATCCTCAATGTGTGTGGTTACTAAATATGTTGTTGTTTTCTAATGCCAGGCGTTTGACAATAAAGTCATATGACGTCTTGCACTCCAATATTTTTCAAAGATATTATCATGGTCAGCCACTGAAGCACAGATTTTGAGGTGTTCCGAATCCATTTCCTGGTTTGAGTTGCACAATGGGCAGTTAGGGGACTGATATATTCCAATTCTATGCAGGATTACTAAATATAAAGTGAAGAGAAGAAATGGTGTTGAATGTATACAGTAAGTTAAGTGAGTTGAATCCAATTAATTAATTATAAAGTAACAGTTTCCTAAGCAAACAAATGCATATTAGTGAGATTAGGTCTACTTTGACAAGTAACGGGAAATGTTTAACATAAAACAGTATGTACAACAGTGGGCGGGATCACTTACTGAGAATATCTGGTGCCAGACTGCACCCAGTCAGGCCTTCCTTCTGGCACGTGCCATTGTTTATTGTAAGATTATTCTTGCAACGAAAAGATTATAGTCAACATGTAGATACCTATTATTGGAAAAAAAAATTCGTTCCGGCACCGGAAATCGAACCTAGGACCTCTCAGCTTTGTGCGCTGAGCACTCTTTTCATTTGAGCTATGCTGGGACCCAATTCATGGTGCCGGCTGAACTCTCTTACTTTGTATCATCAATGGCCTACTACCTGCATTTTAGACATAGATCTATAAGTCATGTATACAGGAGTGCATATTTAAGTGACTTCATGGGCATTATCGACAACAGTTTTTTAATCACTGTTAACTTTGATATATATGAGGGGCGTTCCATATTGAATTACACTTTATTTTTTTACACTCAACCAGAACCTCTATACTTCGACAGATACATCCACTTTCTCAATATAGTCTCTATTGAGCTGTACACATTTATGCCACCGATGTGGCAACATCTCTAGGCCCTCCTGGAACCACATTTTCGGAGTTTGTCACACCCACGTCAGGACAGCTACTTTCAGATCCTGGAAGTCGGTGAAATGAAATCTGCTCAGAGGTTTCTTCTTTCTGCATGTTTGAGCCCCCACTACACATCTCTCATACAGTCAGAAAGCATTGCTGTGTCGTTTATCCTGGGTGATGTGTTGGTTGGACATGGTGGCCCAGTGTCATGGTCATCACGATCACCATAACTTACTCGATTAGATTTTTATCTGTGAGATCATTTGGAAACCACTGTCTGTCATGTCAGCAAATGATGCATAGGACTTTTGGATACCTGTGTAGAAAGCTTGCAAGATGGTCCATACAAATCCTGAAGCTTATGAAAGACTGTGTCAGTCTTGTATTAGTCGTGTGAAGGCATGTGTAGAAAATAATGGAGGACACTTTCAGTACCTCTTGTAAGTACAAAAGGTATTGAATCAAAACTTTGAATTAAAAATTACTTGAAATCTATTTGTAGTAATTATTTAGAATAGAGAGAAATAGGCTGTCATTGTTAAGGAGGCATTAGCTAAACTTTAAGAGCTGCATGCCAGTAGAAGAAGAAGAAAAAGAAGAAGAAGAAGAAATTATTTAGACAAGAAAGCCTTTGAGACCTATTGGTCATATGAACATTTGTTCTTACCTTTTATCCAGGAAGATGTTCACTAAGTTTTAGAACACTTATGACTCAACTGACAATATAGCCTACTGTATATTATATGTTTTCTTAATGTATCCAGCAGGATGCTATTAGCATAATATGTAATGTAGCTTTCAACTAATGTTGAGGATACTTTGATCAATTTTATTATACAGTAAATGCCTGCTGCCAGTAGCCAAAGTTGGGACTGATTCTGTTTCAAAGTTGGAAGTGTTGTAAGAGAGAATTGTGAGGGGTTGAAGTGATGAGGGGGGAAGAAAAGAAGTTGGTTTGAAGAGGAGATGGGTGCTCTCTAATTATGGCTTTGGTTCGCTCTTTTATTAGAGGTGCTCCTCCCTGTCATGTGACTAGTGATGTCACGTTGGCACAAACCAATGGGGAGAAGGCAATTTTCTCATTTATGGTCCATGTCTCGCTTGACTGCTGTCTTGCAGATATAAAGTGAACTAAGTGTGGGGACATGCACTGGCAGGGTGATGCAATATCAGCGGGGAAAAAGTAGCCAGTCAATACGAGTAACGTGTTTCTTCTACCTGGGTAGCCCCCTTTCTCAAACAAGGGTGGTGAGGGTGGAAGGCAGGGAGGGATGACTGTCTTCTTTCTAAGATTTACCATGTGGTGGGCGGAACTAGAGAATAAGAAAGTCGAGGCAGGCTCACAAGGAGCTTTATATAGGAATCACAACAAATGTTTGCTAGAATATCCAAAAAAATCATAGAAGATACATCACAGATCAAACAGTAAAAATTGTATGTACGAGGGAAAGTCAAAAAGTAAACTTTAATAATTGTTTTATTAATTGAATATGTACAACAAGACTACAAACACTTCATCACTTTTCAGCATAGTCTTCAGTACGTTCAATGCAAGTGTTCCTGTTATACTATGTTCAAAAGTGATGAAGTGTTTGTAGTCTTATTGTGCATATTAAATTAATAAAACAATCATTAAGGTTACTTTTTGATTCTTCCTTGTAAAAGTGTTTCTTTAGTTTGACATAATAGGCCTTTCCATTTCAGATGAGCATGGCTCTTCTGGCAGCTTTTGGCAAGGACACTGAGGGTGCTACATGGACAATGAACTTTCTGCTGAGCAAGGTTGAATCGAACCTTTGTTCCTTCTCTTCAGAGCCAGGACTAGTGAAAGATACAGTGAGGTTATTCATTGCACTAGTCGACATGCGAGAGAAGTATGTATTGATATATAAGAGATTAGTCTTACTTAGATTGTTTGATGAAAGAGTGTAATAATCCTGAACTAACATCTGTTAAAGATTGTTTGGTGAAAGAGTGTGATAATCCTGAACTAAGTTAACTCAATGATAATGGAGAACATTTTATCTGTTCTATGAGTATATTAGAATGCAAAGTGTGTAAAGTGCACTGTTTCTTCAAAATATTTCTAATTATCAGTGCGTTAATTATTTTTATATGATAATTAAATTGTGCACTATAATAATAATAATTGACTGGAAGGTCCGGGGTTCGATCCCAGGCGATGACAGGATTTTTTTTCTCGTTGCCAAACTTTCAGAATGGCCCCGAGGTTCACTCAGCCTGCTATAAAATTGAGTACCGGGTCTTTCCCGGGGGTAAAAGGCGGTCAGAGCGTGGTGCCAACCACACCACCTCATTCTAGTGCCGAGGTCATCGAAAGCATTGGGCTCTACCTCCATGTCCCCCCCCCCAAGTGCCTTCATGGCATGTGACGGGGATATCTGTACCTTTTTTTTAAACCTTTTACTATAATAATAATTAGAATGTTCACATTACATGAAAAACTCCCTTTTTTTTTTTTTTTTTTTTTATAAGACTTGAAATAGTTTTCTGTACAGAATGCCATATCACAAATTTTGAAGAACAACTTTTTTTTTTTTTTTTTTTTTTCCCCCATTAGAATAATTGTCCCCACTTTCAATAAAAGAGCACCAATTCCTCTTAACATTCATCTGTTTCCCCTATGCTTATGGCAACTGCCTTACTCCCAGACTCCATTGTGTAGAGACATTTCAACTGTCTCATGTCAAAAATAGGACAAATCTGATATGTAAGTTTATGTACCTACTCAAATTGAATGCAATCTGCCATATACTAATGGAAATCTTATAGCTTTGGTTTTCATAAAAACTGTATGAAGCTTTCGCTAATATGTTTTCGCGGGATATCAGCCGAGTTAAGATTTTGGAATGCTCCAAGCTTTCGACTGCTATCTCTGCAGCCATCTTCAGGGAAGTGATGTCCGAACAGAAAGTCGAAAGGTTATATAGATGTGCCACATCTATATAACCTTTCGACTTTCTGTTCGGACATCACTTCCCTGAAGATGGCTGCAGAGATAGCAGTCGAAAGCTTGGAGCATTCCAAAATCTTAACTCGGCTGATATCCCGCGAAAACATATTAGCGAACCAACGCCGAGAAAGCCTCAAATCATACATGTATGAAGCTTTGTTATCGATTTTATAGTTTGGCAATCTAAGGCACTGTGTTCTATTGATCAAAGCATTGAAGAATGTGTACAACACATGTCCAGCAGGCCTAAAGGTACGATCACACGTCGCTACTTTTGCAGCGCTGCAGTACAAAAAACTGCGCAACTCTTGTACTGCGATGTGTGAACAACGGTGCAACCCGAAAAGTAGCGGCTGCCGAACCTGCTGCCCGCTACTTTTCCATGCTGCGCGCAACTTAAAAGTAGCTACGTGTGAACAGGGTTCTCAGGGTTGCAGCTGCAGCATTTTTGATATCGATTTTGTTGAAACTTTTGCTGTGGTTGCAAGCAGTGTTACCACCCAAATGTGCCAATGATACTTTATTGCTTGGATATATTTTAATGTTAAATGTGATGAAAATAAATTATTTGTAACTGTTATTAAATACACAACACAGTCTGAGCATAATTGGTGACGATATAATTCATTTTTAAAATTTTCCGTAGCGTAGTTCCAAACAGGAGGGTTGCCAACATTGATTACGTGAATATACTGTTGGTTATCATTTAAGTATATAGGCATTTTTGAAAGCTTTATAGTAAAAATAATGTCAATTTCTGAATACTAGATACAACAGAAAAGCAAATAATAGATAAGGAAGCTTTCGCATGAGTTTATTAATAATGCGAACATAACCACAAAATGTATATTGAGAAGTCAATACGGAGATGGAAACCTGCAGCATGACTGCGGCTGCAAAAGTAGCGCCTTGCGTGTGAACAGACTCGCAACCTCCAGTTGCAACTTTTGCAGCATTCGGGTTGTGCAGCACGAAAAGTAGCATGCAGCGCGCTACTTTTGGCTTACGTGTGAACACGACACGCAACTTTTGCAGCTGCAGTATAAAAGTAGCGCTGCAAAAGTAGCGACGTGTGACCGTACCTTAAGTAAGTCCTAGTAGGCTATTAAGGAAAACCCGAAAATTATTTTTTAAAAACTTTATTCCCATTGGACACTAAACATCTTAAACTACTTTTCTGTGTAGTTTCCACCATTGTTATGTTTTATGACACTTGTTATAATTGGGAACCAGTCTCTGTATACCTGGATTGTAGAAATACTACCTGTCATAAAATGAGATACATAATACAGCTTTTTTGACATTCTCATTTCCAAAGAAATATTGGCCATGAAGAATTTCTTCAGATGCAGGAACAGATAAAAATCACTTGGCACTAGGTGTGGGCAGTAGGAGGGACGATGAAGTTATTTTCAGCCAAATGTTTTGGCGAGCTCTTGAGTTTTGGCCTGAGCATTGTCATGAAGCAACATAAACACCAGGAGTAAGTATGCCACTTCTTTTGTTGTGGATCATACGACATCATTTCTTTAGTTTCTCATAGTAAACATCTCTGTTGATTGCCGTGTCTGTAAACAAGAATTCAACAAGCAAATCACCTTATCTAGTCCAAAACACTGTGCACAAGATCTTGTGAGTTGAGAAGATCTGCTTGATTTTTTTTCTGTTGGCAGTGATGTATGCCTTCCCTCTATGGACTGCTGCTTCGATTCAGAGTCATGTGTGACATCCATGTCTTGTCACCTCTAATGATGTGGCTCAAGAACTCGTCACCTTACTCACGATATTGTGTGAGAAAGGTTAATGCACTGGCAGCCCGCTTTTGTTTTGTGAGCAACTTTGGCACCCAGCATGAGAACAACTTCCGAAAATCCAGTGTTCTGACAGTTTCATGGAGAAGTGACCTTGAAATTTGTGAGAAATGTAGCAGGAAATGTGACGAAATTGTGACATGCCTGTCTTCATGAACTTTCTCTTTGGCCACATGCACCAAACCATCACTGACCACAGACAGTCAGCCATTTCACTGATCATCATGCACATTCTTACGACCTTCATTAAGGTTCATAGACTATCTCTTTACCATTGAATCACTTATTGCATTATTCTCCGTACACCTCACAAAGTTGACGAATTTCGATTTCGCATTTCTTGCATTCTACAAACAGATCAATTATATTTCACTGGAGGAAAACTGTTCTATTGACTTGGACATTTTAAACACACAATGGTAAGCCAACACGATTTTATTGTCTCCAAATAGTGTCTGTGGCTTGACAATGAATAATGCACAGATGTGTAAAATTGTCACCTCAGTGCTGTGGCAGCAATATTTGCAATTGGAACTTACTTTGTGGACATGCTTCATAAGTATATTAGAAAAATCTAAATTCAGAGTTACAGTCTGTACTTCTATTCATAATAGATAACTTCGTTTGCAAAGATAAACTACTTATTATTCAGTATTTGAAGAAATCACTAACATAAATGAAAAAAACTGTCACCACAACGAAATAAATGTTCTTCCACAAGTTGAATTGCATTAAGGAAAAAGAACACACACACACACTCACACACACATATACGCACACAAATCTGAAACAAATTATACTCATGAATCAGTAAACCTTTCAAATACAAAGGCTGAAGCTTATGTTGTGTAAATATTCTTATCAGTTGATATCAGGGAAATAAGTGAATTAATTTGTAGTCTTACTGATATTCATAATTATGAATACTTTTCAAAACATTTACACCTTTTTTTTCTGAAGTATTGAATTAATTGGACATGTCTGGTGCAATTTACAGACTTCATCCTGTTAATGCATACCACTGACATTGTCAGTATGTAGTTTAATGTCTTTAACTGTTATGTACTTTTGAATTTCAGAATATTTGCGAAATATCACATTGAAAAAGGCACATTTATTATCCTATATTAAAAGATTTTTTTTAAGACTCGTCAGGAATGGCTCCTCAGACGAGTATAAGGAGAGCTCACAATGAGCAATAACACTGTCAAGTCCCATTATATTTGAATGAATAATATTATGCTGATATAGGCTACAGTTTTTATTAATTTACTTTATGGGTTAGGAACTTTTGTATTGCGCAGTTTATTTGAAGAGTATAAGTTTAATTAATTTCATCTTTATGTAAATCCAGTGATACCTTTGAAATGTAATTGAAGAATAATCTGTATACTTGTTACTGTGGGTAATAAGGGATCCATCTAAGGGAGAAAAGATAATAAAAAAGTTACGGCTAGAACCATGACTTAATCTAAAACAGTCAAAAACACTTATAAAAATGATATTCGTTGACATGCCTTAGTTGACAACTTCCAATGCTTACTGAGCACATAAATATATTCGCTGGCTAAGTAGTGATACTAAAGACGTTTAAGGAGAAGATCTGCTGATTAACATGTTAACTGTAGAGACAAGTTGCATGCAATCCTCCTAGCAGCTGGACCTATAGAAGAAGCGGGAATTCAAAATAGGAATATTTTTAGAGCGACAATTCATTAACAAGATAAAAATTTATTGAATCTGTGTTGTACTTTAGTACAAATATTATTTTTATAAGTATGAATAATATTACACTGGGATAAATACACAGAAAAAAATACTGTCTCTTCTTTTATTAAGACAAGAATAAAACAACTTCATTGCTTATTCATGCATAATCTTCTATGCTTTGGGATTCTTGGAAACATGTTTCTGTCCTTTCAGTTTATTTTATTACAGCAAGTAACACTTTATCAACACATTGATGAATTTATCTGGAACGTTGTTTGTTTTAATGCTGCTGTCATTAACATTGTCTTCTTTCTTCCATTTGTGTAGACTGGTTCTGCTTGTTGGTGCCTATTGTGAGGTGCACCATGCAATTACTTGGCAGAATCAGGGATGGAACTACTAGGTTTTAGTCTAAAAATGCCGGAAGTAATGAAACCATATTTTAATAACTTTTCTTATAGGACAATTTATAACCTGCTAGATTCTTAAACTTATCCCTGACTGAAGAAGAGTTTTTAAAATCCTGAAAACTTTCTCGGTAATGAGATCTGAACAAACTTTATAGGTCTTGTATATCTTGAGAGGTTCTTCCTTTTATATAAAAAATCTAGATCATCCCTCCAATTCAGCATCCACAGATTATAACTGCAATTACAAAGCTTTGCTTATATTTGTTGTTGTTGTTTTCTAATTCCAGGTGTTTGACAATAAAGTCATTTGACCTCTTGCACTCCAATATTTTTCAAAGATATTGTCATGGCCAGCCACTGAAACACAGATTTTGAGGTGTTCCGAATCCATATCTTGATTTGAGTTGCACAATGGGCAGTTAGGGGTCTGATATATTCCAATTCTATGCAGGTGCTTGGCGAAACAGTCATGGCCTGTTGCCAGTCCAAATGCAGTACAGACGATTTGCGTAGTAAATCGGGAATTAACTGTGGATTTTGATGCAGAGAGTATCATTTTTTCCCTTAAGATTGTGTTATCAAATTTTGTTTGATGAAGTCTAAGTATGTATATTTAATAAATGCTTTCACAGAGTAATACGTAGATTAAATTTAGTAACAGGTCTATAAGTAGCAGTGCTGCCCTTCTTTGCTAAAGCATCCGCATTCTCGTTTCCCAGGATTCCACAATGGGATGGTATCCATTGGAATACAATTCTTTTATTGAGTGATATTAATTGAGAGAGCATTTTAGTTATTTCTGCTGTTTGAGATGAAGGTGTGTGTCTAGAGACTGTTGATAGAATAGCTGCTTTGGAGTCTGACAATATAACTGCATTTTTAAATTTATTGATGTGGCATAGAAGATTCCTGAGACTTTCACTTATTGCAATGATTTCGCCATCAAAACTTGTTGTTCCATATCCAAGTGATCTATAAAGTGAGAAGAGACAGCACGTAACACCTGCACCGGCACCTTGTTCTCTGGAGATCAAGGATCCGTCGGTGTATAAATGAAGCCAGTTTTGTGGAGGGTACCTAATATTAATTTCTCTAAAGACAATTGTTTCAGTATTTCAGTGTTTACTTCTGATTTTAGTATTTCTTCTGTTAAATTTAGATTATACTCTATATTTAAAAGAGTTAAAGGATTTGGTTTAATTTGTAAGTTTTCTTTTAAATTCGGGATGTTGATTTTCTGTTTTAATTCTTGAACCATGGATATGAAACTTTTTTGATTTTTAATCTATAGAGAGGACTGTATGAATGCCAATTGTTTCCTGGCAATCTGATAAGTTTTTCATATTCGATCAGTGTTTTTTCTTCTATTGTGATTTTGATGCGTTTTTCATATTGGACAAGTATTTTTTCTTCTATTGTCATTTTGATGCTGTTAATATTAGTGAGAAATCTCATAGAATCTACTGGAGTTGTTTTGATTCCACCAGTAATGAGCCTGAGAGCTTGGTTTTGAACATATTCTATTTTGTTTATGAAAGGTGAAGTAATTAAAATTTCTCCGCAGTATGTCAGCACTGGCTGTATAAACATTTTGTATGTAGTGTTCAGAGTATTAATTCTAGAGCGTCCCCATTTCCTTCCTGCTAGTCTTTTCAGAAGGGAGAATCTTTTACAAGCTTTTTCAGAAATATATTTCAAATGGTTGTTCCATGTTAACTACTGTCGAAAATAACTCCAAGATATTTGGATTCATAAGTCCTAGAAAGGTGTTGGCCATTATATTGAATATTGAATTTTCTTTCTTTTTTACCAAGTGAAAATATTTGGTAGTTATTTTTGCTTAAATTGAGTGTCATCAAATTTGATGTGTTCCATTCATGTAGTTGATGTAGAGCTTTAAGAGCAGAATTTTGAATTTTGTCTTTATGACTGTGAGATCCGGAAGTCCACAAAACTATATCATCTGCAAATAGTGCTGTTTCCATGTTTGATTCCTCAAAAAAATAATACCATGAGTTCTTTTCAGTCTCATAATTTCTGCACCCAAAAACTGCACAAACTTTTCCAGATGTCTGAGAAATTAACCTGGAGCCATAGAGAGTCTGGAGTGCAAAAGGAATTGCGAATCCTATGGAGAAGTAGAAAATACTGTATTTACAATATTATGATATACACACACTTAGCTGTTATATTCTCTGCACCAGGTCGAGCCACCAGGTGCGCTGTAGTCATTGTCCTGCAATATATCGAAGAGATGGGTGTCTTCTCCTTAAACATCTTTGGTGATACCTCGTATTTGTGAATTTGCAGGTGAATCAGAAAACTGTTTTAAAAATTAATTTCTCTCAAAAAGATAAACTTTGTATATATGTTTTGCAAGATCTTCTACCCAAGAACAAAATATTAGTCCAATTTTGTGAACATAACAATAACGTAGTTATTCTAAATAATAATGTAGTTAAACTGAATGACCATTTTTGTAGATATGAGATATCACTTCTTATCCATCGATATTAGTAACAATTTTTTGCTTGCATCTTTTTATATTTCTATAAGAAAAGACACACTCAGTTTAAACCTATTTAAACTCTCTTCAGATGGTATTAAGAATATAGTAAGTATTTTCTGTTATAATAATGGCTACAGGAAAATCCCACATGTGTGACTTAAATCCTTAGCCCACAAGTACGTCGTATCTCTCATGGATGAAAACTAACAAAATCCATATTAATAGATATGTTGTTGTTGTTGTTTTCTAATGCCAGGCGTTTGACAATGAAGTCATTTTTCAAACATATTGTCATGGTCAGCCACTGAAGAACAGATTTTGAGGTGTTCCAAATCCATTTCTGGGTTTGAGTTGCACAATAGGCAGTTAGGGGACTGATATATTTCAATTCTGTGCAGGTGTTGGCCAAACAGTCATGGCCTGTTGCCAGTCTAAATGCAGCTACAGACGATTTTCGTGGTAAATCGGGAATTAACTGTGGATTATGACGCAGAGAGTTCCATTTTTTCCCTTAAGATTGTATTATCAAATTTTGTTTATTGAAGTCTAAGTATGTAGATTTAATAAATCTTTTCACAGAGTAATACGTAGATTTAGTAACAGGTCTGTAAGTAGCAGTGCTGCCCTTATATAATAAAAACAATATTACTAGTAATATCACAAAACCTGAAATATTTCATCAAAATTTTACTTCCAAAGAATTAAATATAGCTATACAAAATTTAAAAACCAAGAAATCTCCTGGTCCTGGAAACATTCATTCCGAATTTTTTAAACATCTGGGGGAAAAAGCCAAGTCTGTACTTTTATCCATTTTCAATTTATCATGGAACACTTCAATTCCTGCAGCTTTAAAAGAGCAATCGTACCAATTCACAGAAAAGGGAAACCTGCTCATGATGTTAATAGTTATCGACCAATAGCACTATTAAGCATGATAGCAAAAACTATGGAGTCAATTATCTCAAACAGATTAACTTGGTATTTAGAATCCCAAAATCTTTTATCACCAAGACAAGCCGGCTTTCGACAACTACACTCTACTAATGAACAAGTCATATGCTTCGGCCAAGAAATAAAAGACAGTTTTAATAAGAAAGAAGATACCTTGGCAATATTTATTGACTTTCAATTAGCATATGACTCTGTTTGGAGAAATAAACTAATAGATATGTATTATGCTTTGACGTGAAATGGAGAATTAAAAAAAAAATAATAATAATTTCAGCACAGTATTCTCATTCCAAATGTCTGTTTTTCATGTTGCAGAGGCAGTGTTGTTTTGAAGAGTGAGGGCTTATGGAATATTTTAAGATTACAGTCCAGAATGGAAAGAGGTGCCCTTCCTGGTGCAGCTAAGCGAGGACTGTTTAAAGCTTTGGTTCTGGCAGGAGCAGCTGTAGACGATGTACAAAGCCGAGGAGAATACTGGATTCAGGTGAATTGTTTATAGAACACACAGCTGATCTTGTATTTAATTTATTTACTGTAATATTCATATGACTTTCCTGTAATAATACTGTTGCTGTTATGATGCTACAGTCCATATCGAACCTTGGCTTCTATACATTGTATCTCAAGCACTCATTTTTCAGGGCCTGATTTTCAGCATTTTTCGTAGTTTTTGTTATGGCCTCCTCTTCTAATGCTATATAATGTTTACTTGAAAATATTCTTTGGACTTCGGTTCTCATCCATTCTGGTCATCTAGACAATTTTATCTTCTACATTTAATAAAAGTTATGGCCTTATATTTACAAAGTTTTTAAATTTCGTAATCATATCTAGTTGTCGACTTGCGTTCTCATCCTGTTTTGGAGCATAAATTAGTCTTGAAATCTTATATCATATCCAGGCCCATATTTATCAATGGACAGATCGGGGCAGTTGCCCCAGGTCAGCAGAATTTAGAGGGTGACATTTTTTGCCTGAAAGGCCTGTGAAACATTCACGAATTTCGCTATTTATGAGCAAGGAAAGAAAACTAAAAAAAATCAGTACTGGTACTTAGAATTTTCCTTATGTAATTCTTTCTGAAAAAAAAAATATATATCATGATACAACATTCGAACAAGCCCAAAGCAAATACAAGAATACTTTTGCTACAACAAAGAGTGATTTCTGATTCATTTGTGAAATGGCGTATGATCTTTCTCAGTGCAACAATAAACATGTAGCATTCATTAAAACAGTCAGTGATATATTTATTTGGATTTTGCTAAAAATAGCGACAGTAATGACAATTAATATTCTACGAAAATAATGGAAAGGGATTGACAAGACTAACATTGGCCGTGCACTGACAGCTTAATATAGCATACCTGATGAAACAATTGTGAAGCAGAATGACCTTACTCATTTTTCAAACTGCACTGAACTGTGGTTAACAGAGTTTACTATTGAGTTATTTACGGTACCGTAATTTCCCATAACTATGGTCCAGGCACCCAACTATGGTCCAAAACGCATTATGTACTACTTAGTCTCACAAGAGTTCGGTGTTTGCCATTTAAGGTGCCACTGTTCCCCATAGATGCTTCTATCTACCATTAGACGTGGCAATGATATGGATGCTTAACAAGGTCAGTGTGCATCATTCTATTGAATGTGTGAAGACACGAAATCATTCAGTTTGTGATTATCTGTTTTATTAAGCTCTCCTCTGTAGAGCTGGTACGTTATAGATATATGATTCTTTGTACAATTAAACCTGGCTATATAGTGTTTACTTTCACAAAATAATTACACTGGCAGAGGTTAAGGACTCTGCGTGAAAAATGTTTAACCTGAAGGCTAGAAGTCAGTCCTCAGCTATGTACCACAATTTTTCGTGGACCATAGTTGTATTTCATTTTGAAATATTTTTTTCAATAAAATGTGATCAATGTGATTATTTACTTCTGCAAATACTGTATCTCAGTATATTCTAAAATATCATTTAACATTATAGTCAAGTAAACAAAGACACAGGCTGTTCCAGCATCAATAGTACTAGCATGAATGATGGTCCGGTAAAACGAAAACTTCAGGGTAGAAGAAAAACAACCGTCCCTGTGAGTGACTATGAGACCGATGAGTTGAATTGGATACAGATTATGATTCAATTTCAGAATTACAAGAGAAGTGGAGATTCAAAGGATCGAAATAAGCCTAATGAATGTAGTTCTCAGTACGATAAATAAACATTATCAGTGAATTTATTTGGATAATATTTTGCTAAGAATGTGTTAGTTTATTCTGATACCGTATTTTTGTTCTTTGATATACACTCACATGCAAAAAAACCGGGCCAACTACATTTTCTTTAAAATTTTTTTAAAATCGTAGGATTTCTTAAATAATTGTACGTGTGCTGAGGTTCATTTAGTTATTCATTTATTTTGTGATATGTAACACTGTAATACTGAATACGTAATAGCCAACAATGATCTGAAAAGAAGATTAGTTCTTCTTGTAATATTGTGTGTAAACTTCTCGGACTCATTTCGAGCTAAACTGAAGATGTCTACAGACTGGTAAGCTCTTTTGAGGCAGTATTGGAGTACTTCATTGTATACAAATGTCACTAAGTCCTACCGATTCAGCAAAAGTGGTTGCATTGATAGAAGGTGGGAATAGTCAGCATTATGTGGCTGCAGTTCTTGGGATTCCTCAATTGACCGTACGAGTGTACCATCACTTTAGAGAGACAGGAGGTTATTCCAGGAGAACTGGGTCAGGGAGAAAACGAGTAACTTCGGCTCGTGACCATTTTATTGTCCTAAACATATTAAGAAATCGCCATTCCACAGCTATAGAGACCAGAAGAGCCTTTCAGAAAATAAGACAAGTTAACGTGAGTGAGAGAACTATAAGAGGACGTCTGGATGAATGTGGGCTGATTCCAGAAGACCAGCTAAAGGCCCAGAATTGCTCCAGCAACATCATGTTGAACGATTACGTTTTGCTCACAGTCATGCTAATTGGAACCTGGAGGAATGGCGACGAGTGCTCTTCACAGATGAATCGAGATTTAGTTTACAGATGGACGTGAAAAAGTGTGGAGAAGAGAAGGAGAACGTTTTTCTTCATGTTCCTTCAGTTCACGTGTCAGTTTCCAAGGTGGATCAGTAATGGTATGGGGTGGCATTTCGTATGAAGCTCACACAGAACTTGTTTTCATTAATGGAGGTGCTTTGACTGCTCCAAGATACATAGAAGAAGGTCTAATTTAATCTAATTTAACATAATGGTACCATATGCCCCACTTATTGGTGACACGTTCCTGTTAATGCATCACAATGCACGCCCTCATGCTACAAGAATCGTGGATGGGTTCCTTCATGACGTTGGATTGAATAGGATGGCATGGCCAGCAAGAAGTCCTGATATAAACCCTATTGAACATGTGTGGGGACTGCTAGGGAAGCAAGTTAGAAGTCACCTATCTCCTCATAGCAACTCACAGCAGCTCCGAAATGTTTAAGTAAAGAATGGAATAGAATCGACCAGACTGACATCCAGAATCTGATCGAAGGATTGAATCGGCGAATGGTAACATTCATACAGTCACGGGGTGGTAATACCCGCTATTACCAATATCTGGGTGGCCACAAAATCAGTTGAACATTTGGAAGAAAATTGATATAATTTGTTAGTTTTTACACCTTTTAATTATATCCATTGTTTGATGTTGAAAATAATAGCGCAAATGATAATGAATAAGTTTTTGTTTTTCTGGGAAGCAATGTTTTCTTCATTTTTCATAAAGGAATTTCTGATTCTCACCTCATAAAAAATTGAGAAACCTTAGGTGGCCCAGATTTTTTTTGCCTGTGAGTGTAGTTGTTCATTATTGCAGAAAAATAACTTTCAGATTTCACTTGTTTATTGAGTGTTTATGTAATGTGTACTAATAAAAAGAATCCATGTACTTTTCATTTATTTTTAATATTTCTGTGCTAGATTATGTTTCTACCGTTAAATTAGAAACTCAATGTATTGATTTACGAATAATTGCAGCTCCAGCTATAGTCCATTCATGCTTTCAAGCATGAATATATGAGTGGACCATAGTTGGGCAACTCAGAATACAACTATGTACCAATGCTTATTATTTTTTTAACACTTGTAATTAAATAATTTCACAAATGTAATCTTCATCTTACGATGTTTGGATGACGTATATACGTCCGTTGATGTGACATATTAATGAATTAAATACTGTTATAGTCACAATCATGCCATGGTATGAAAGAAAAATTTCACAACCTCGAGCGGGAATCAACAGGAAGTCGCAGGTTCGATTCCCGCTCGAGGTTGTGAAATTTTTCTTTCATACCATGGCATGATTGTGACTATAATAGTATTTAATTCATAAATAATTTCAAACACATGTCAATATTTATTTAATATAAACTTACAAGTGTCTGAAGCCAAAATTTCACTTAATCTGGATGAATAGTACTGAATATACAAAGAAAAATGTGACAAATGTGGACCATAGTTAGGGGAAACTACGGTACATTTGTTTGCAACTTTGCAGTTGCATATACGGAATGATGGTAGCCTGGTAGGTTGTCAGTTTGTTTTTGATTTAGTGATTATTAAAGAATAAGTGACCATAGAGTTAAATTAAGTGGTGTGCAATACAAAATACAATCAAAAGAAAAGGTTGTTTGGAACAATGAATTAATCAGACAAATACTAAAACTAGAATTATTTTTTAAGAAATTCGATTCGAAAAGTTCGGTCCAACAACCTGGTATTTCTGTGTCCACTGCTTCTGACTTAACCCTGAAAAGGATACAGAAACTTCACACTCGGTAATGGATACATGGGGTAATTGGTTACCCAAAAGATACACGATTGTCTAAAAGCAATATATTCTATTTTGACAATTTATTTGTTGATATTAGTTTGTAGTGATATTTCCTTGCACATATGGCACACATCCAGTTGATGATCCTGACATACAGGCCTATTACGTTTAGAACACACAGTTTTTGTTTTTCTGTCTTTTGCTCTTGGCAGAGGTGACACCTGGCACTCCTGTTCATTTTCTTCGACAGTTCTAGCTCATTTTCATCCTCCTCAATGTGTAATATTCCTTGAATACTTGAGCAAAGATTTGTAGGTAAGGTTATAGTAACGAAATAATACATATATAGTTGGATACAGGGGTAACTGATGACCCCAACACTCCTGATTCTCAGTAGACCTAGCAACAATCTCAGAACAACCTAAAATGAGTATACACAAAGTATCGGATTTGCCAACATAAACGAAAAAACAGTATAAAAATAAAAAATTGTATGGGGTAACAGGTTACCCCTGTAACCATTCCAGAGTTAAGAAATAATATTATTGATTCAAATCATACAGATGCAGTAGATGGCAGGGACAACAATTTTTCGCCAATAAATGATAGTAATATTTTATACATCTTGATTACACAACTTTTAACACAACTTTTTAGCAATTCTGAAGATAGCCTACAACAGGCTGAAGCTAGTCAACAAGGTAACCTAGTTTTAACACGTAAAAGAAATAAATTATATATTCCAAAGCAATATTTTATTTCCCCTGATAAGTAAAATGTTTAAAAATACCTACATTAAATTAATTTATAAAAATTCTTCATTCTTGGATGCACTCTTTTAACACTTTCACTGATGAACGTCATTGAACAAAGTAGTAACTACTTCACTGTGTTAATATTGTAAATTTTGGTGGTAAATTGTCTGGTTAACTAGTTTCAACGTGGTTTTCGTCATCTGAATCCTAGAGAATTCCAGCACTCTCTTTTGGTTTCTTATTGTGGTGGGGTGTGTTCATGATTGTGTCGGAACCAGAAGGTAGTGCTGAAACTCACTAGGATTCAGAGGATGACTCAAATCACGTCGAAACTAGTTACCAGGTAATTTACCACCAAAATTTACAATATTAACACAGTGAAGTAGTTATTACTTGTTAAGTGACTTATCAATGGTTATAAAATATATTAGTTAATTGTTATTTTAAAAACTTATTTTTATAGTCATTTAAAGCTTTTTAAAAACATTTTCAAGTTATGCTGTATGACTTAATTTTTCATCAATTCTTCCAAGAACAGAACAGCTCTGTTTGAAACATGATTTATGATTGCCAGAATTTTCGAAGTATTGACCTTATTGTCTGTTTGTAGTGCAGTTAATCAATTAAAGGATGAGGCAGCAAAATACAAACTGCCCCGGGCAGCAGAATGTCTAAATATGGCCCTGATCCTATCTATTACTCTTCTATTATTAGATGGTGTAAAAGTTTTCTTATGCATATTCCTATTTAGCATATAATAATAATTATCTTCATTTATTTTACAGGTTTTGAAACCATTACAAGATAGGTTCAAGAACATAATTTGTCAAGAAAATTTTAACAGAATATTTCATGAAGAGAATATAAAAATTGAGATTATTGATATTCTGGAGTCATTTATAGGTAAGTACCTTATACAGGCAACAAATTTTCTTCTATCTTAATGCATCAGCTAATGAAATACAGGTTGAAGAAAGAAATTGAAGACGAAAATAGGGCAGAACTGAAGAAATAAACTACTCACCATTCCTGACAGTCTTCAAAAAGAAACTGTGTCCTTTGTTTTGATTGTACACAGGCTGTGATTTTTCTCGTCTCGTACTTTCACAGAAATGGGACTTTTAATCACGTTAATGTTATAAATCAGTGCCAGCCATCTACGTAGCTGACAATAGGGACAGGACATAACTTTCAGATCACTAATTTTTACGATTCTGTTACAGATGGGATTTAATAATATAAATCAAAGAATAGCAAAGCCAAATTACACAATGCTCAAAAGTTGCGGAGTTGTTGGCTACAATATAGTTATTATCTGCCACCCTTTGCTCTTTCCTCTCTACTTTGTGATAACTCAAAGCTTAAGTGCGGGACTGATAATAGTATGATCCTTACTTAGAGCAGTTATATACACACGCACACACACACACACACACACACACACACACACATGCTGATAATAAAATTTAAAAAAATACACACACACACACACACTCTCTCTCTCTCTCTCTCTCTCTCTCAGCGTGTTTTGGGAAAGCCATTGATTTGAATCTCAATATGCTCAGTCAATTTAAGAAAGCAGTGTACTATAATAATAAATGAATTTTAGTTCTGTCCTTTAAATGTGCAGAAATTTGATCCTAACAAATGTAACTTTTCGTTTTGAAAAGGAATTTGAAAATGTTACAGTTGTTCGAGTCATTTAAAGGACAAAACTAAAATTCTTTAATCATTTATGTCATAATATATTGCTCTTTTAAATTGACTCAGCATATTGGGAATTAAATCAATGGCTTTCCCCGAATATGCTATGAAATGTTTCACATAAAACATTTTTTTATCTCGAAAAAGAAGCAAAAACGAGCGTATTTAATTGTATTTTGTTTGAGATATCTTAAAGAATAACCTCCTAAAATTAATGACATTACTAATGGTTCACTCTGTCTATAGTGCACTAAATTTCATCTTCTTTATACCTTGCTTCAAAAAGGAATTCCACTCTGTCAGACGACCAGAATCTAGAAAGATCTTAGTTGACCATATCTGAAGACAATGAAAACCAACCTTAACAATGATTTTTAGTCACATAATATTTTGATAGTTACAGCAAGAATATTTGTTTTTGGCTGGTGAAGAAAATTGTATATTAATGTAATAGACGATTTGCAAGCTTATGCTTACTGCATATGTTCAGATGTTTAATAATAGGAAGTTTATTAGTCATGGGGACTATCAAATATAAGATCTATTCAAAAACATTCAGAAAGATTTTTAATTTTTTTTTCGGAAATACCCGGATCCTAGTGAGCCTGATCAACTTCGAAGTACTCCCTTTCTACCTTTATTCACCACTCCCAACACTTGCAACTTCTGGTAAGTCCTGGTAGACACTTTTTGGGATCGCGCATAGTTCTGTCTGCAAATTTTCTGTAAAGTCGTCAATTGTCTGAAAACGTCTTCCTTTCGAAGTACATTTCAGTTTGGGAAAGCTCAGGACTTTTTCCCGCGAAATTTTCTCTTAGACATTTCAGCACATCGAGATAATAGACCAGCAGTAGCAGTTCGCATTTTTATCTCTTAGTTAAGAATTCATGATTCACAACACCGGTCCACACCTGTGGAGTAACGGTCAGCGCGTCTGGCTGCGAAACCAGGTGGCCCGGGTTCGAATCCCGGTCGGGGCAAGTTGCCTGGTTGAGGTTTTTTCCGGGGTTTTCCCTCAACCCAATACGAGCAAATGCTGGGTAACTTTCGGTGCTGGACCCCGGACTCATTTCACCGGCATTATCACCTTCATTTCATTCAGACGCTAAATAACCTAGATGTTGATATGGCGTCGTAAAATAATCCAATAAAAAAAAATAAATTCACAACACCCTGGATGTCAAAAAAAAAAAAGTCAGCATGACTTTACATGACTTCCATGTTCGACCTGAATTGCTGTGCCTTTTAGGTCTTGGAGAATTTTTTCCAATCCATTGTGAGGATTGTGCTTTCGTTTTCACATACTATTTGCCAGTATTGCTAAGACATCGTGTTAGTGTGCTATTTCAGATGTTCTGAAAGTTTTGAATAGACTTGTAATTTGGAGTATTGAATATACATATATTGTTGTTGCATAATCAACTCACAAGTGGTACCAAGAAGGCACCACTTATGAGGCAACTAGGGCAGATGGTAATGGGGTAGGGTGGCCGGTTCCTTCTCCCCTCCATTGCATACATTACTGACATGATAAATATTACACTAATCACACTTCAGATGCATACAAACAATTGTTCTTTCTCTGACACATATTGTTAAGTGAGATGTACTGCCTGATAATAGATGTACATATCAGCCAGAACCTCAACCAGAGGTAATATACATATATGTAACTATCAAATAATTCTTTTGATAGTTCTCATTTGGTTTTCATTTTTTTATTCTAATTTATAAACAGAATTAATTTAACTGCTATTGTCTTGTTATCATCATCGTGGTTATTGCCTACTGATAGTGAACTCATTCAGTGTGTCTTTTGCATGTATGGTATCTTGATTAAAATGAACTTTTATTGAGATAGTATTTCTTCATTCTTCAATTCAGTTCTGATCATTGGCTAAAATTACAGACTCGAAAATTTCAATTTTGTTCACATGCAGTTGTGGCCTGATATCAATCTGTAAGCTGTCATAGTTTTCTCTGATGTGTTAGGAATTATATTTTTAGTATTGCATATCTTCTTGTATTTCTTCCTTAGGTCTTATTGTTGTTTCGTTGGTGTTTATAACATAATCTTGTAAATCTTTTAATTAATTTAAAATGCTCAATTAGTTGACAATGAAGCCATTCGCCATCTTGCAGTCCAATACTTTTTGATGATGTTTTGATCTGCCGGAAAGTCTTGCAGACAGCTAGATGATCTTCGTCATGTATATGTCCTTGTCACGAAGTACACAATTTGATGACTGTAGAACTCCAATCCTATGTAAATACTTTGCCAGGAAGTCATGGCTAGTTAGCAGGCAGAAAGCTACAACAGCTGATTTTCTTGGTTCTTCCAGGATTAGGTTTGGTTCCTATAGGATACTTTCCCATTATCTTTCTTTAGCTGATTCTTTCATTTTGTTTGCATTAATGTTTAATGTTAGATTTTATGTAGCTTTTCGTAAGTTTGTGCGAAGTTCCTTTTAGTCTCAGCATGTTCTCTTGTATTTCCATTTATTACACAAGTAATTGTAAAAGAATTCCTTTGTTGAATGTTGTAAATTGTGACAAAATGTTAGAATCTTCTGTAGCTTTAGATTGCTCTGATGTTAGTGTAAGGATGGCTGTTTGGGAGTGTGAAAGTACTATATCACTGTATTTTTGAATTCATCTATTTAATATAGGGATTTTTAAGTGTTGAAAATTATGGTATTATGTGTATTTTACTATTGAAGAAAATAGAAGCTGTTGGGCCCACTGAAGTCTAGGAATTTTTCCAGAAAAAAGGTAAATATATACTAAATCAAACCAGTCATTGGTGACATGTATATGGAGAACGAAAAGGAAATAGAAGTTTGGGGATACGGGGAAATACAGCAAAGAATATTTTGAAAATGGGAAATGGGAACTTCAAGTGCTATATGAAAATCCACAGATCATCAAAGAAATTGAAAACTCTAAACTTAAATGCATTAAACATGCTGAGAGAAGTGAAGTGGCACATATGTAATTAAAAATGTGTATGAAAAGAACAAGGTGGTAAGAAGTGCATCAGTAGACAAGGGAAGAAATTTAATTTTTTTTTTTTTTTTTCACATGCCGAATACTTGACTGTTCGTCATTCACCCATATGAAGCAGGGTGCTTCACAGATGCTGGTCCACACTACACCTGAGATGAGATGTTGATGGCAATTTTGTTGGGATGCCACAGTGAACTGGAGCTCCTGGAGAAAACACCTGTCTTATATGGACCATGGACTTGCTCAACACAAGTTATAAATCGGGGGTACACCGGGGATCGAACCCAGGTCCATAGGATTATAAGTCCAGCAATAGCCACTAGACCGCAATGACAACTAACGAAGAAATAGAAGATATAAGAGGACATAAGGAGAAGATGGGATCAGAAGATGGAATATACAGAGGAGAAGTGGCTAGGCTTAATCATGTGGCAGCTTTAGTGTTCCAAGGACTGTGAGCGCATTTTGTTTTCAATTCAGAAATGACCTGAGAATACTTAAGATTTGGGGTTTGTGTATTTACAGGAGTTGCACAAGGCTCTCAAGTGCTGACAGTTCAGTCACTCTTCCAGTTCCTTTACCCAATGTTGTCCGAGTTTGCAACTCTCGTTGGGGTGTATCACAACTACCAGCAGGTCGTGGAGCTCATTCTGGAGCTGTACTGCGAATGTGCACGTGGAATGCTGTGCTACCTCTCTCAGGTAAGCTCTCTTACTTTGCACACTCTGAACAACACAAGATGGTTGATACATAACAGCTAATTAAGTGGTGAGTGTTTTCCTGAACAGCCTTCATGCATATATTCAAAAGCTTTGTGTTATTCTGTTTAGCATGATTTCAAATATCTTATCTGCTAAAACTTTCTTCATAATTTACTTTATGGGTTCAAATGTATTGGCCATTTCCTAACTTAAAGAGAATTCATCTTGTCATGCAGTCAATAGGCATCTAACATCTCAGTATCCTCTATGAATTAGATTTATTTTGGGCAGTTTGCTTCGTTGGCATTCGTAAAATGTGTATACCAATTTTCTTTTTATTCTCTCTATTAAATTGAATTTATCTGGTTCTTTTCGTATGTCTGAAATTTTTTGGTCTAAAAGTGTTTATTCTTTCACCGAAAGTTAGAAAATAATTTTCCTTCTACCTGTTCTGTTCATTGTTATATTTTCACTTCACTTTCTTCAGCATCTATTTCTACAGAAAATTATGGGGATTTATTTCACACTAATAAGGATCGAATCAGTAGGATTCAATTTAGTTTCTTTAAACAAACTGGCTTTATTTAGTGGAGATCATGTGGAATTGAAATGAATTAAAAAATCACCATCACATAAAAAGAATGCATGAGTATACTTGTTGAGGCAGGATGAAAGAAACCCATGTAATCTTAATGGTTTCATATTCTCATGTGATTATTAAACCTTCGGAATTGTTACACTTACAGATGAGGTTTTGTGGACAGTTTACTGTAGAAGTTGTGAACATTCGTCATATTATTTTATACATTAGACATTTCTTGTTTTTATCGTTTAATATTTGGATGAATTTCGGTGAATTTCAATGAATTTTCTAGCCTTTTAAAGAGGTGGGTAGATATATATTTTAAAAACTATTAATTTTTAGTGGATGTTTGTTGCTTTCATATTTGTTGTTTTCATTTCTATCATTTAACATATAGGTTACTCATATTTAGGACAGTTTTTAAATTTGACACTTTGTTAAAAATAAGACTGAACAAGAATAAAAATAAGATTATTTCACAAAAGAATAGTTTTGTCACAATACTTATTTTCAATTATTGTTCTTTGTGGCTATCCTGACAAGGTTTGTTGAAACACAACAATAAAAGCTGTTCTGTTCTTATGTGGATAACTCAGTTTCATTCATTCATGAAATACTTACTTACTTACTGGCTTTTAAGGAACTCGGAGGTTCATTGCCGCCCTCACATAAGCCCGCCATTGGTCTCTATCCTGAGCAAAATTAATCCATTCTCTATCGTTCTCCATTAAGATTCTGTCCTTGTTATTGTAGTTGAAGCATATTTGCAGATATGCTGTATATATTTAGATTCTGTTTTCTCCTCTTCTCAACAAGATTTATCTTGTCATAATGACTATCAGATAACTTTATAATCATCCATACATAGTTCTATTGTATCAGCAACATTATTTTCTGCCTTCTGGCAAGTATATATGAACTGATTCAAAGAACATAGAAGTGCAGTTGTTTCATTCACTTGTGGAAGAGATTTCAGTGATGTTGCAATTTTGGCACATTAGACAAAAGTTTGTGTTGCTGATCTCAATGTTTGAAAGGTTTACAGCTGGCCTGTCAAACTCGTGCTTCCAAGGTGCAAACGAATACAGAGAGAGCGATTACTAGTCTCCTGACTGCTTCATGTCCCTTGCATTGACTCAAAGTAAGGTAGGACCGGGCGCGTGAACGTAAACAGAGATATTGTACTAGCAACAGTGGAGGCTGGTACTGTGCATATACTTTGTACCCCAATTTTGGTATATACTTATTACTGTAATATCTTTATCATCATCCACGTTTTTCTCAGTAGGTCTATTGGTCCGTAAAATGTATACAGGGTGATTCACGAGGAGTTACCACCACTTACAGAACTTATTTCTGAGCAAACACTCCCATTTAAACATGTGTCCTATTCTAAACTAATTTCAAGTTGTTAAAAATACAATTTTTCTTTAGTTTTAAGGGTAAAAGAATGTTACAAATAGAGAATGAACTATTCAGAAGTATACTTTCTTTAATTGGTTAGTATCCTGAAGCAAAAAATGTGTTCTTAATTCCTTAATTGCTTTGTACAGATTTTTTTTCTTTCAATTTTTAACAAAAAATTACATTATTCTTACACGCTTATCACAACAATTGTTACAGATCACACAAGTTCTAGCAACTTGATTCTTTACAGTTCAATTTTGCATCCTAAGGTACAGTCTTAGAGATTATAAAAGAATGACGTGATTTATAACAATTGTTGTGATAAATGCGTAAGAAAAATGTAATTTTGTGTGAATTTGTCATATTATGTTGTTGTTGTTTAACGCCTGGCATCTGGCAATGAAGCCATTAGCACTACTTGTCATATTATAAAAGGTAGCAAACTTATTGCGATCAGATGTTCATCATAATTTTTTTTATTATTTATCTTCAGGGGTTGATTTTGTTGGCACTTGTTGCTATTGATACTATTTATAAAACTATGAACCTTGCTACTATTTGTACTAGTTCGGACACAAATTTGTCATAATTTTCTCTTTTTGCATCCTTTGTGTCTCTCTTTAGTTGTGCACTTTCCTTTCTCCATGCTAAGACATCATTTTGATTTTGTGTAGTTTCTCCCTTCTAGCTGCATCCCTCTTTGATTTCTAAAGTTCAAGTTTTTTTACTCCAGAATGGTTTGTAATTTTGTATTCTGCCTCGAGTTATACGTAGTTTAGCTGTTTTGATAATAATATTATTAACTTGAGATACTATTTTGTGCATATTCTGTTCAAAGTTGATTTTGCTAAATGCTCTATCTGTTGTTCTTTTGTATTTTCTCCAATTTGCCTCCTTTAAGTTCCATTGGTTTCTTATTCTTGTGTTAGTTTTATTTTGTGTGCTTAAATCTGCTGTAATTACAACAGCTCGATGACCACTGCTGCTATCCTCTATTACAGATCTGGTCGTTCTTTCTGATATGTCTGTTGGAATTATTGCTATATCAGGATTACTGGTCTGACCATTATAATGCAAAAATGTTATTGGATTACCATCATTGTATAATATATTAATTGTATTGAAATACATAAATTCTTCAATGATATCTACTTTGTTGTTACTGGTATATCCCCATCTTGGAGAGTGATCATTAAGGTCACCAAGCACTATTGTTTTCTTGTCCGTTGTTATCAGATCTAAAGTAAAGTTGTTGTTAGGTAGACTGTAGATTCCATAGACTTGGAATTTATTACCATGTTTCCATGCTGTTACTGTTATTATTTCTGCTGTCAGTGTCATTCATTTCCTTCAGTCCCTGTTATTTCGTGATTAATGCCTACCAATAACCCACTTGCAATTTGCCTATGCTTTTCTAAGTTTTTGGTATTGTAGTTCTTAAATTTGTAATATGGTATTTTTCTTTTTCTGTGTCATTGTTGGCCTTTGCTATAACAAATATATCTACATCTGTCTTTGTTAATTCATTTACCATCATAGTTTTGTTGGCTTGTGACATACCACCAACATTCCAGAAAAGCACTGAGAAGTGTTATTTGTGTTTCTTCTTGGGAAGCATGTCAGTGTTGTAATTCATTTAGCATTATCCAGGAGACACCACTTCCATTATTCTAGGTTTAGCACTCTCTGATATTTTGTTTGATGGGGAAAGTTGTTCGCTATATTTTGAGACAGGATAATGCATCAGAGGCAGGTTTTATGACACTGTTGAGTGATTTCCCATATGTGATCCCTCTTCAGACCTGAAAAATGTTTATGCCAGAAGTTGTGCAATCAAGTTTATTATCCTGTTCCTGCACTCTTCAACCTCTTGATGGGTTTTCTTGCAATGAAATGAATTTCCAGATAATTCTTTCCGTTTTGAAATTAATTTTGAACAGTAAACATGGAGCTCCTAGACCATTTTGGGTTATGCAAGGGGCTGACTGCTTTACTCCAACTGGATTCGTCAAAACAGAAGAAGGACATCTGTATTGTGACCCTAGTTTTCCAATGGGCTAGATGATCCTAACCAGAAGACTATTAGAAGAAGAAGGAGAAGGAGGAGGAGAAGGAGAAGGAGAAGAAGAAGAAGAAGAAGAAGAAGAAGAAGAAGAAGAAGACATAAAATTCTGAAAATGTGGCATGAGCTGTACATTGATGAAGATGGACGCAACATATATTATGCTGCAGGAATGTTGGGAACTACGACTTCCACGATTTTCAGAGCTATGTGAAGGTACAGGGAAACTAGATCCTACTCAAGGTAGCCAGGAAAAAGTTCGAGAACATCTGTTAGGGATGATCAGTTCCTGTGACTACAAGTTCGAGAGATCAACATCAGTGAGAAACTATCCAAAGGACGTTGGAAAAAGTCAATCTTCTTTCCAGAAGACCTGCCATAGATCCAGAACTCACCTGACAGCTTGAGCTGGCTGCATTATGCGAGAGAACCTTAGAACCTTGTGGCTGGACAATGCAACAATGAAAACAAGTGTTATTCACTGATTAATCGCGATTTTGTCTTCTGTCACCAGATGCAGAGAAAGAGTGTGGAAAAGGACTAGGGAGAGGTATTCTTCCTGTACATTTTCCTTCAGGACGTGTTTGAAGCCCAGATTTGGATTCCATCGTGCATCAATTTGACAGACTGGAAAGAAGGGTCTTCCATCATTATTCAGACACCCTACAAGACGAGAGAAAGGGGGTTCTCCAATGAGAATGGAAACTGATTCCTGAAGGGGAGATAGTAGCACTAATGAGGAGCATGCCTGGAAGGCTGAAAGCTGTGATTAATGCAATAGGTGGTAATACACTCTTTTGAAAGTAGAATAAACATTAATGGATTTAATAAAGCAAACAGTCGAAGTGTAGCTGAAATATTTATTGTGTGTTATTTGTGTCTCATTCTTGCACAGTTCGATCAAACTGTAATTCCCCCCCATCATGAAGAAAACTTTTAAAACTTAATATTGAACCACAGTATAATAAAAAAATGACAGAATTTTAGAAAGAGTAAATAAATTCAAATATCTTGGTATCAAACTTTTATTTTGTTGGAATTAGACATTTCAAAAATAAAAATTAAATTTATTAAAGTCATGGGCATCATAAATAGAGTAATGAAACTTTCTCTCGTCCAAAGATATAATCACATTCGCCTATACTAGACCTTAGCAAGACCTATTCTTTGTTATGGGAATGATGCCTGGACTTTCTGTAGAAAAGTGATGAAGGTATAATTGCAGCCAGTGAGATGAAGTTCATGCACAGAAAATGTGAGTACACTAGATGGGATCATAAAAGAACTGAAGACTCTTACATGAATTTGAATTGGTAACAGTACTTCAGCATGTCAACCGAATATCCAGAGCAAGTACCTGTGGAAATTCTTGATTTACAAATCAAGAGAAAGAAGAACACTTGTATGTTCCATAAAGAAGTGAAAAAAAAAAAATGATGTAGAACCAGTTCTTTTAGGACTATAACCTGTCGTGATGGTGATTATGATTATGATTATGATGATGATGTTTTGTCTCAGCTTTTTTCTGATAGTAGCACGGGAATTAATCCAGGCTATGGAGTATGTGGCAGCATTTCTAGTCAAGTTCAGTACGAGTATATTGTGTGAATTTTGCACAGTGAGAATGGGTGTTTTCATGAAGAGAATGACAACTTTTGACAATTTTCCACGTCTTCTGAACCTTTTAGCTTTAGTACAGTATGCTGCATTCATTGTTTATTGATCTATGAGGAAATTGATTAATATCGGCCCTTTCACATCCCAAGTATACCATAGCAGTTACTTTTTTTCTCAGATTATTTCTCAGTGTCTCCATCCCATGCTAGCAGTCTTGGTTTCAGGAGTGTATTGGCATATCCAAGTCTCGTCGGTTGTCGTTTCTATCCTGGAACTCGTTACCCTCTTGGTTGTAGCACTGGAGATGTTAGGAACAAAGTTCAACTCATCTTGCTTTGTTTTCTTTAGTCACATTTTATAGGCGCCCATCTTCCACACACTTTTGAATGGTGAATAATTCACTCAATTCAACATTGATATTTACTTTCTTGGCCAATTCACAATACCACCAGTTCTTCTGCACTGATAAACTTGATCACAATTTGCTGTCCAACAACACCATTTGAGACAGGTACAACACCATGATTATTTTCTCCTGCTAATTATTATTGACAGAAAGAAAAATACGTAAGGGTAATGGAAAAATAAAAGCTTGCATAATAGATTAAGCTCACCTAGAACTGTTATGAGTAAATACTATTTTAATCCAAGAAAAAATAAAGTCCATTTAAATGTGAACCACATGTGCTACATATAGTTGGTTTATAGTTGGTTTCCAAGCCTTCAGATTTGATCAACTAAGATCTAGGTAGAGTTCTCATAATCTGACAGAGTTCAGTTTCATTTATGAGATCAAATTAATTTCCCTCAATGATAGCATAAGAGACGAAGATGGTTCTAACAGAGGAAATGTAATACAATTCTCACTTTTTAAATACCAGACCATTGGGAGTTGGCCAAAAAAATGATCTGAATGCGAAAGTAGGAACTTTAAGTGGGCGAAAAAATGTTGTTACTTCATTAATTAGTCAAATGTGCCACAACTTAATACAATATGGAACCACTAACTTAACTCCTTTTCAAGAAGTCATACTTTGGATTTATGGGGGGGGGGGGGGAGAATAAAATACATCCATCACTGTAAGCTCAGACCTGCTAAACTTGCATATAAAGACAAGCACAGTGACCACTAGACCTATGAGAATGATATGTATAATGTATATGAAACACATTGTGCAGTTTAAAAGCACAAGGAACTGATATGCTAAAAGGCACATGAAAAGCAATAAGAAATTAAGCATTGGTAATAAATAAATCAGTTAAAAATAGTGTTTATCTTGTTGACTGCTGCATTTCAAAGTTTTTCTTACTTGAGAATTTTATGGTTTCTTGAATTGTGGGATAATATTTTAGAATATTTTTCTTCTGATTTGGAAAGTTATAAATGCTGTGTATTTTCAAACTGCATTAAATATAGCTTTTGGCATTGCATAATGTAGCTCTCAATGCATTATTAGAAGTTTAAACTTTTCACATATTAAGTTGATTTGAAATAAATGCTTTTTTGACTCTTCATATCACTCATGCAGCAAAGTACTTTTTGAATTCAGCAGTTTTGCAGGTTGTTCACGTTCATTATTTTATTTTATTTTTGTATATAAACCAATTTGGATTTCCAAATTATTTGATAGTAGGAAGTAAGATAATCACAGCCAATTCAAGTTAAATCAGAGAAACAGTACCCCTGCGGTACTATCAGGAATTGTGAAAGGTTCGTTCAGTTTTTCTTCCTTTTACTCGACCTTCAATTTCTTTTTAAAACATATCTCATTACGTGAGATATGGAATGAAACAGATCTATAGGACATGTTCTGTGGAAGTATGTAGAATTTCACTGCCTAGTTTACGAGTTCTGCTGCCTCCTTGTCTATTTTGCCACAGTAGAAAGAAATCCAATGAAGGATCAAAGTCTTCTTTAGTTGAAATAAGGAATTTTATAAGGGATTGGCATTTCCATACTTTAGTGGAGGTGAAAAATTTGAGTAATAGCCTTGCCTTAAATTGCGTCTCTGAAATCTTTTAAGATTATTGCATTTTTAGGAACTTTCAATCAGTAGTATTGAAATAAATAAAGGGTTCTAGTGTATGGTATTGCATTTATTTTTCTCATTTGTAAGTAACTTACCATTTTTCTCATACTGTTCACATTGAATCATCGTTCCATAAGAGTATTAACGATGTTGTGCTTTGAGTGTATGGACAAACTGCTAACTGTGTTGTGATATTGGTCTCCAGGAGGAAAAGCAACTTGGCTTGAAGCTCTGCCTACATCTCATACAGACACTTTCCACACATTTTGTATGTAAACCATGAAACGATCTATGCATGGCATGATACTGCATGGTTGTCACTTTTAATGAGGAATAACATAACAAATGTGTGATCCATCAGACTTGAATTTCACTTAAAATAATTCAGGCCTTTCATTTTTCATTAGTACTATATTAAATAGACCATCAGGTCTTCCTTCCAGAAACTCCAGATCCCTATTCTTTTATGCAGGTATAAAGATTAAAGATATCTGACCAATTGATAGTATCTCAGCAGTAGTGTTGCCAGGTGTCCTGTGTTTATGGACCAGGAAAAGAATGGTCATTTTTCATAATTTTCTTGTAATATTCCATGTCTTTTTTACTCTACGAATACTGTCCGAAGGCAGGTCTGAACTCCACAAGTACCAATAAGGCACCATTTATGAGGCAACTAGTAGAGGAGATAATGGGATAAGGTGGCCAGTTTCTTTCTCCCTCCATTACATACATCGCCAATTAGCTACATACTACACGAATCAGACTTCAGATGCATACAAACAATTGTTCTTCCTCTGACACATATTGTCAACTGAGATGTACTGCCTGATAATAATAGATGTACATATCAGCCAGAAACTGAATCAGAGGATATATTCAGAATTATGCAAGACATTTGTTTCAACTGATATTCCACTTTATAAAGTTAATAATCCGGACTCATATATATATATATATATATATATATATATATATATAATCAGTGGCTAAGAAGTTATATCTCATAGCTACAAAAATAGTTATTTAGCTGAACTACATTATTATTATTATTATTATTATTATTATTATTATTGTTATTATTATTACTACTTACTTACTTACAAATGGCTTTTAAGGAACCCGAAGGTTCATTGCTGCCCTCACATAAGCCCGGCATCGGTCCCTATCTTATGCAAGATTAATCCACTCTCTATCATCATATCCCATCTCCCTCAAATCCATTTTAATATTATCCTCCCATCTACGTCTCGGTCTCCCCAAAGGTCTTTTTAAATCTCTGTTCCTCTCTCAAAGTAAGAGTCCAAGTTTCACAACCATACAGAACAACCGGTAATATAATTGTTTTATAAATTCTAATTTTCAGATTTTTTGACAGCAGACTAGATAACAAAAGCTTCTCAACCGAATAATATCACGCATTTCCCATGTTTATTCTGTGTTTAATTTTCTCCCGAGTGTCATTTATATTTGTTACTGTTCCTCCAAGATATTAGAATTTTTCCATCTCTTCGAAGGATAAATCTCCAATTTTTATATTTCCATTTCGTACAATATTTTGGTCGTGAGACATAATCATATACTTCGGCTTTTCGGGATTTACTTCCAAACCTATCGCTTTACTTGCTTCAATTAAAATTCCCGTGTTTTCCCTAATTGTTTGTGGATTTTCTCCTAACATATTCACGTCATCTGCATAGACAGGAAGCTGATGTAACCCATTCAATTCCAAACCCTGTCTGTTATCCTGAACTTTCCTAATGGCATATTCTAGAGTGAAGTTAAAAAGTAAAGGTGATAGTGCATCTTCTTGCTTTAGCCCGCAGTGAATTGGAAAAGCATCAGATAGAAACTGGCCTTTATGGATCCTGCTGTACGTTTCACTGAGACACATTTTAATTAATTTATTATTATTAATTATTATTAGTATTATTATTATTATTATTATTATTATTATTATTATTATTATTATTATTATTATTATTATTATTATTATGTTCACAGACTTGGAAAGTTAACTAATAATTTTGTTCTCGAGTAGAAGATCTTGCAAAGCAGAAACATATATAAAAAGTTAGTCTATTTTGAGAAAAATTAATTTTTAAAACAGTTTTTTTATTCATCTGCAAATTTACGAGGTATCACTTCTTAGCCATCGATATGTATAACAAAAACAGCTATATCACTTACCAAGCTTAAAGTTCTACCAGATGCCACATGGATAAAACAATCACAGGAACAGTATCACCTAAAAACACATACCTCACTGATTACTAGGCACCATGAATTCCTTGAAAAACTCAACATACCTCCAATATTTGAACCCCTCTGTTTAGCACCAAATCCGATTCACTTTCAGACATTCAACATAAATTTGTCTGTAATAGAAGATGTTAAAAAAGAAGTAGTAGTAGTTACGGAATTGAAACAGGTAACAATAAAAACAATAGAAGAATGGTACCCCTCCAATGAATGGTTCAGAATATACTCCGATGGATTCTACAAAGCTGAAGAATGAAGAGCAGGTGCAGGCATACATTCCCATCTCTTTTCCCATTATAACCAGTTGATAAAACAAAACAAATTTTGATGCTGAAATTAAAGCCGTGCATATAACACTTTAACAACTAATATATAAACCTGAGGCATTTAATAAAGCAGTTATACTAATAGATTCAATAGTGACAAATAATTACCCCAGCTTGGACACTATGAAAGAAACTGGGATACTAATTCAACAACTAACCAGCTTAGGTAAACAGATCCATTTCCAGTGGGTACCCTCCCATGTAGAAATAGAAGGAAACAAGAAAGTCGATACCTTAGCAAAGAAAGGAGAGAACATTATACTGTATTAGAAAAATCATTACTGAATGCTACATCTACAAAAGACTCGTAAAAAAGAAAACAAAAATTATGTTCCTAGAAGATGTCCATCTAGTAACCAATGGGAAAAAGTGGAAGGGATTACAGGATCTATGGCAACAAAATAAAAACAAGCCAAAAAGGGAGTCGGTTCCACATTCAGATTGACCACTGGACATGAATATTTAGCAGTCCACCTTCAGAAAATGAACATCTTCCAATCTGCCAACTGTACCTTGTGCAAAGAGGATGTTTCCCATTTAAAGCAGTACCTCAAACTCAACTCCAATGAAAATGGGAAGAATATTGTCCAGTTATATTGGAAGGTCAGGAGACTAGTGGATTAATTGCAAAATCTGCAATTGGAAGCAACAACAACAGCATCTGCAAACTCACGGTGCTTTGCTGGTTTAAATCTTATGTATTCCTCTCCATATTCCACTTTCCACGGATATTTCTTCTCCTATCCTGATTTTGACTCATTTCGTATAATGATTACTGAGTGGTCTCCTTATCTTTCCAATCCACAGCAATTTTCTTCAGGATCTCCATAAGTTCATTCCAATTCACTTTGTCGAAAAGTCTTTTCCAAGTCCACAAATATTACATCTCTTACTAATAAATACATTTTTCAGTATACCCATATGTTGCTGTAAGTTTCAGACACTAACAGAACTTTGACTTCTTTTTTCTCAACGTACCATTTTACCCCTAACACTCTTCTTACACCCATTCAATTATATTCCAGATTTTTCGAGTAGGAATTTGTTGTGGCTATATAGAACAAGGTCACAGTTATTTTGTGATAAGAAACAGATGTTCTCTGTTTGATTGAAGAAAAATGAATTACAATTCCTGACAATACCTCTACAGCTACAAAGTCAAGAGAAAAGTGGAAGCTAACTTCTTCCTTATTCGAAGTTCTCCTGTTTAGGCTGTGAGTTCTCTGCATCCTAATCCACAGTTAATTCCCGATTTACCACGCAAATCGTCTGTAGCTGCATTTAGATTGGTGACAGGCCATGACTGTTTGGCCAAGCACCTGCATAGAATTGGAATATATCAATCCCCTAGCTGCCCATTGTGCAATTCAAATCAAGAAATGGATTCGGAACACCTCAAAATCTGTGTTTCATTGGCTGACTATGACAATATCTTTGAAAAATATTAGAGTGCAAGAGTCAAATGACTTTATTGTCAAATGCCTGGCATTAGAAAACAGCAACTGTGAATTAGGTTTTATGTAGGGTGATTCAGTAAAAACATGCAAACATTAAACAGGAAATAGAGGAAGCTCTGCTGTACATTTTGAGATAGTGCACTTGGGGTCCACGAAGCCAAATTAAGGTGGTACTACTCCATTGTACTCTACTTACTATGATTAACTTTTTGAATGGTATGAAAGGCTCTGTTGTTGTCATGTGACATTGTAAATACGATAGACAGAACTACCTTGTGGATGATAGGTCAATAAAGCATGATGAATTGCGTACATGGACATAATAAACATGATCATTAAATGTAAGTAGGCTACTGAGAATTACAACAAAAGAAAAAAAAAAGGAATTTTCTGTTTTCATTGCTGTAACACTGCTTACACAATATTTCTTCTTGTAATTCAGACGTCAACCATCTCAATTATCAGATGATAGAAGGTTTTACATTTTAAAATTATTTTGAAATAATATAAAATATTTTACAAGATGCTATTATGAATAACATAAGATATGTGCCTCTAACTTCGTTGTGACTGATTTTTGACTTGAAGCTAGTACTAATTTAATTATAAGATTATGTGTTGAAGCTTGAAGAAATTAATTAATTTATAGTTATTGTGTGGTTATTAATCATTATCTTCTGTGAGACAATGAAATTTTGTTAGTATCTATGTTTACATATGTATAATAATTTTTTTGAGGTTATACTGAGTCCAGTGAGGGGCAGTTAAAAAAAAAATTCACATGATAAGTTATAATAATGATAAATGTGAAAGTGGAAAAGTATCATGGAAATTGGATCCACAGTATATACCCATTATTAGGTGTGTTGACATTCTAACAGGGAATGTATTGATGAGTTTGCACTGATATGTATAGCTTCTGCATGCACTGATACAGGTTTTGTTTCACTCATTACATAACAGTAAAAGTTGTGTGTTGTGAAATTCTTGATGAAACTGTTTGAGTTCTCTGAAGATCTAGATGTGGAAATGAGTGATTTATTAAATACCAATGGCTGTTTGGATTAAACTTTAGAGAGTTTACATTAATATATCAGAAAAATATATTTGTCCAGTGATGTCTTTTATGTATATTCTGCACGTGAAAGAATGTATTGTAAGTTGTGTACAAATAGATTCATAGTAAGTAAAAGCTATGTCAGCCACCAGCATAGCTCAGTCAGTAGCACATTTGCCTGCTGATCTGGAGTTGTGCTCGGGTGTGGGTTCGATTCCTGCTTGGGCTGATTACCTGTTTGGATTTTTCCGAGGTTTTCCCCAACCACAGGGTGAATATCAGATAATCTCCTCGACCTCATATTGCCAAATACAATCTCGCTATCACCAATATTACATCGACGCTAAATAATCCAGTAGTTGATACAGCGTCATTAAATAACCAAATTGAAACAAATATTTGTCTATGTCATTCTTCATAGAAAACATAACACTTTTCATAATGTATTATAAAATATTAAACATATAGTATATATACTGTTACAGATTTTGGGACCAATTTCACTGTAACAGATGTAATCCCCACTGTTATTCTCTTGTGCTTGTATGAAAATTCTGTCTAAAAATTCTCATATAAACTTGTCATTACAATGTCACTTTGAATTTATTTTCAGTGAACCTTGAGGATGAAATAGGTTTGGAAGTAAATCCCGG